>NW_020455093.1:1604140-1666856 GCF_003342845.1 Nothoprocta perdicaria
TTTTTTTTTTTTACATGATTTCACTTTAGATCTTTGTACAGAGGTTACATAGTCTATTTTGGGAGTTGATATTACAGCTTTTGTCTCAACTAAGGATAAAAATACAGTCTTAAAGTTGATACAGTGAGAGAAAATTTGCCTAAGACTTGCTTTGCTACATGCACCATCAAATATTACTGCATAAGAAATCAGAAGGCTTTCAGAAAACTAAATTCCCTGTATACTTAGGAAACTAAACCTACAGAGCAGGAAGGAAGCAGACTTTGTGATATCATTGTAGTATTTCTAGGAAAGATGAGTCATGCAGCTTGACCAAATATAGCATTGCTGTAGGGAAGCTAGCCTTTAATTGACTTTTTTTTTTTTTCCTTTCTCTGCAACAAACAGGCTCAGGTTTCTCTTGTAAAATATCCGAGAAATCAACTTTTTTTTTTTTTTTTTTAAACACATACAGGAAATTTCACTGAAATATTCTAGTGGTAGGCATAGTCTATAGAATAAAAAATATAGATTTCAAATCTGAGACTGGAAAAGCACTTATATCCACACATAATTTTAAACACACAAGCAGTCCTATTGGAAGTGTAGAAGGTTTCAGGGAAATCATCTTCCTTGAATCAAGGGGACTACTCACCCATCTGCCTCAGTACTTTTCTGCTACAAAGACCATGCTACTATTCTACTGAAGTCTCACCTTGATTACTACCTTGATTTACCTTGATTATCTCCATTTAAGCAATTTGTGTGCCAATGCAATGTATTATTCTTGATTATACTGCTACAAATCAGAGAAGAGTTGGAACAAGCTATTCTAACATTCTGTGGAAGTAAATGAAGGGTCCATTCATTTTAGCTTAGTAGTTTCATTTAAAAACATTGATCAAGTGACTCATCAAGTTAGACTGGCTTAAAACATAGCTTATTTTTATACATTAGTTTGCCTTCTTTGTTCACAAAGAAGGAACTACTAAAGACAGGCAAACCATGTTAGAACATATTGTGTAGATATGATGGATAAGCCAATATAGACCAATTTAAAGAGAAGGTCCTGACTCATTCTTTTATTCTAAGTCTTTTTCTTTTTTTGATGCATGCTTCACTTCAGTTACATTTTGTGATTGTATTTAGACATATTTTTCCCCAAAATGATCTTTATTTATATGAATTTGAGTTAAAAGTACAGCTATCAGATTCTCAGCTGATGAAAATTGCTATGAGGGTCCACTCATCCCTGTCTTCATGAATTCATATGTGGGTTGGCTATCATAGGTGGTGAAGTTGTAAAGACTTACATGTGTAAACTATTTTATTTTATTACTGTTATTAATCCTGAAGGAGCTCTCCCCATTAAAATCAGTTGCTATAAGGATATTGACAATACTCTTTTGTCTGAACAACATATTGTTTCATTCCCCTTGGAACCAAAACATCCTTAAAACAAAGCTGCTATCAGCTACAAAAGTAATCTATTCTTTTATAGAAGGAAAGCAATTAAATACACACATTTCATAAACACCTCACAAATTTACATGGTATTGCATTCACACTTAACAAATATTGAAGGAAAACATTGCTGAAAATATATTTTTGCTGAAAAACTATGGCCTTAAGGATTCCTACCAAACCTTTAGAATAACAGAATTTTCATYTGGCTTGTCATGCATTCTAGAAGGCAGTGGCTGCCACACGGAACAGACTTCTTTTTTTTTTTTTTTTTTCCAGAGGAAGAGACCTAACCATTGCATAAACAGATTTTCTTATGGTACTCATTTAAAAATAACAAGTTGCAATTGAGCAAGACTACAAGCCATGTCTTTTCCTTTTTGCATTTCCTTCCTAGAGTTTTCCTTTTCTCCTAGATTTTTTTCATAATTTACGGATAGAGTAAAGCTACCTAATGGGACTCCAGGSACATTGTGTTCCCCATAGACAAATCTGGCTTCAGCAGGGGAAAGTTCTTACAGTAGTCTTGACTTTACACAGGGTCTGCTTCTTTCTCTGCAACTAATCTCATATATGTGTGATACTGAGGTTGCAGCTAAGGTGTTATATCAAAGTTAGAGGGTGTTTAATATCCTGCGAGCAGTGTCGTCTTATCAGCTGAAGGCAGAAGAGTGTCAGACTACAAGCAGAAGTCTTGCCATTCTTACAATTTGTGGGCTGCTATATTTAGCTCGATATTTCCCATTTGAAACTGTGATTATATACTTAATGTATTCTCCTAGCCTCTCTATCACCACCTTCTTTCAGAATAAGGAAAGAACTACACAGTGAAAAGGTGGGAAATGGGATTTTGTGAACACAGCAGAACATTTCACTAGATATTGTATTGACCAGTTCTATCATCTGATTATAAAAAATGTTCAGATTATTCCCACTGTTTGCCTCGTAGCTAAAAAGCAAAGCAGAATTCTCCTCACTCCTCTCTAACATAATGATGTAAATCACATTTTCTAGGAAGATGTGTGGTGCTTATTGTGCATGTTCCTCAGAGAAGAGAATTGTGCATTCTGCTTGTTTTAATCTCCTAAGAATACAAAAGGGTAAAAAATGGAGCTTTCTATTGATTTCAGTGAGATACAACATAATTACCTGAAGACAGGACTCAGCTGTTTGTCTTTGAAAAGCTGAAGCTTTGGAAAGTGCTTAACAATTCCAGTCCTATTTTTCTGGMCAGCTTTATTGCTGTTAGCAAAAGAACCGTGCTGTGACATGATAATGTCTAGTGCAGGTGCCTGAATAGAGGGTGTATCAGAGCTCAGAGCACCAACGTTGCTTCCTACCGAGGTATTATTTCTGGAGTGCCAATGAAGCTCAAAGCTCCCGAGGAATTTAGAAGTGGGCCACTACAGAAGATTGATCAAAAGGATTCTGATATCAAGCAATTGCTTCTAATTGGATCTTTATGGCACTTACAGTGATAATCCTTTCAGATTCCTGCTTTCAGAAAGCAACATGTAGAAAATTTCAAATGCTGCATAGCTAGAGTATCAGTAATTAAAATCAGACTGGCATTTGTTGTATACTTTGGGTATGACTGAGTCCCTGGATGCTCAAAAGAAGGTCCTTTTGTCACTATCAAATAATACCTGAGTTTGCAAGATCCTACCTTCTCTATTTTCAGGCTTCATCCTACTATTGATATTTTAGCAAACCGTGTTCTTATGTGCAGGAATACTGTGAAGTATTCAGTTCACATTTGTGTGAGTACAGTTTTTCTAAGGACTGAGAGAATAAAAAGGGAGGTCTTTAATTTAAAACATCCTCAACAGTAGGTCAAAGTAGATAGGAGGTTAGAGCAGGGACGTTTGCTAGTGTTACTTCTGGATAGCGTGCACACTATCTACGCTCTACAAAGTCGTCCGCCCTGCCAGGGAGAAGATTGACATGACAGTTAGAGGCACATATCAATTAGCTGAAATCAGAGTGCTTATTCTTATGCAAATTATGGATTGTGAGCACAAGAAACAAACTCTGACTAACATCTGTCATATAACACCTACAAAAGATTTCTGCTTTCGTGTCTCAAGGCTGTCTTGGGTTAGCCATAAATCGTATTTTGACAGGGTTTAATAAAATACAAATTATGGAACTAGTGAGTCATTCTCAGTATTTCCATCAAACAAATTTGAATGGATGTACATTTTAACTGAGCTGTAAACAGATTAAATTGCAAATCTAATCCTCTGAACTTTTGTAGCTTTGCAGATTTTGAAGGAATACAATCTTGCACTCAGAATCCATTGCTAAAGTAATACTGAGCATGACTGTGTAACATATTTGTTAGGAGACCGGATTAGAAGGATTTACCCAGCATTATATTAGATACCATGTGTGTGGTTTAGACATGTGCACATAAGCAGTTTTTTGTTACTTTTATTCACCAACAAAGTACTATAAACAAAAGGAGCCACTGAGTTCTTCAATCCCTTTGTGGTGTGGCACTAGGCTCAGGTACCTCCTGCTGAACTGCTGGTCCAAGGTATCTAAGCCAGGAGCTCTAGCACTCATGGTGCCTCCCTCAAACCTGACTTGTCCCTGGCAGGTTACTCCTTCGGAGACAGATAACTGCTGCCTGCCTGGYTCTCCCTCTCCTTGCTGTCCACAGTTTTAAACGGAAGCCTTAGACAAGGGACACTCCAGAGTTTTGGCACCTCATCTAAGTGCTTTATTYTTGGCTGAATGAAAATTCTATCTCACAGAATTGATTTTGCTGTCAAAAGCATGATCAAATTTTTTTGCAGAAAAATATTAGGGAAATAAAATGTGAAACCTTGAGGGGAAAAGGGAAAGAAAGTTCATGTCTCCTCGTCAAACATTTTGACAAAAAAACCTCYAAAGGGACTAAAGATCTAGCTTTGTTTTAACCCCTTGAGTGAAAGAAGTAAGCCTCTAAAAATCTGAGTGCTTCTAAATCTAGAACTCTCAATTATAAATAAGGTTTCCTCAAAATAAGATATGTAAAAAAAATTATCTTTTATAGTTGTGCTTTCAAACT
Source organism: Nothoprocta perdicaria (assembly GCF_003342845.1). Taxonomy (NCBI): domain Eukaryota; kingdom Metazoa; phylum Chordata; class Aves; order Tinamiformes; family Tinamidae; genus Nothoprocta; species Nothoprocta perdicaria. The sequence continues at coordinate 1,608,639 of NW_020455093.1, forward strand.
AAGAAGCATTTACTGAATGAATCATTCTCATTTATTTCTTTCTGAAAAGCATTTTTAAACATTTCTTAAACAATGAGTAAATAACAGRGTCTAAACTTTTTTTTCTTTAACAAATTCAGATCAGGCCTGGAATTAGTGAAGTATTGCAGAAAGAAAATATGCACTCTTTCTTATGAGAGAAAAAAAAATATAGCTATTAAGCTATTACTTATATTTTGGGCCTTTCTGCCATTGTGTTTATTTTGTTTTACAGCACAGAGAGAAATAATAAAACTGTATTAGAAAAAGCTGTCGAAGAACATAAGTTTGCTGCTTTGGGATAAATGAGTAATAGCCACATAACTGTCATCGCACAATCGCTTTTAGACCTCTTTCATGGCATACAGCTGTGGTTTTGGGCAATGCAATTAATTAGAGGGTGAAATCAAAGCCATGTATCTTTCTTCTCATGTGCGAACTCTGCTCTCTGTCTTTATGTGGCTATTGTGCCCTTCTAAGTATACTAGATGTAATTAAACTGCATCTTTCCAAGCAATGTTCCCATATTATTTTCTTTTTGCCAAATAATACATGAACATGAACAAAGAAAAATATATTAATAAGTAAAAGGAATTRGTGTCACTTGTAGATAAGAGGAAAGAAATCCTTAAGGAATAGCTGCTCTTCATGGTCTACAGTGCAACCATTAAGAGTGCTGGAGTTCTAGGAAAAGAGAGATATAGTCAGACAACTCACTGTTATTTATTTGGGAGCAGATTAAATTAAAGGCTGTGAAGTCCAAAATAGCTTATTTTAGATTCATACAGATGTGAAAATATTGATGGTTCTAATTTTTATATTTTAAAAAATCAATACATAATTCTTTTTTTTCTTTTATAGTGTTTTTTATGATAGCATGGTTTTATTGAATTCACAGACTTAATTGATTCTTACAAATCTGAAGCTAAATTGTACACTTGATATTCTAACTTGATATTCTAACTCAGAAATGACCTTCTGCATATTCTATGAACATGACCAAGAACAGTGAAAAATATTATTCTAGGAACGGGCTGAACAAAGGATAATTAATGATGTATCTGGATGTATCTGCTGATACATGTTTTGCTACAAATTCAACAAAAGACCTGAAAAAAGTTGAAAGAGAAAAGGCAGCTCTCCTAGAAATATGTGCCCCATGGTTATATTGGTTTCAATTTTCCCATCTTGTGCAGATATCTGACTACACATTTATGTTTGGACCAGACTTCTGTACTGAGAAAAGAAAATATATGCAAGTCTCTCTTTGCATTTCACAACATACTGCTTGGAGAGATGATTGGCAAAGACTGTGTCCATTATCAGTTCTCTCTCTCTTATCTAGTAAATGAAAGTGATCTGTAAGAAAGAAATACATTTTCAAAGAAAAATTATTTCAGTCATGAAATAATTCATTCTGCATTCAGCATTACTGGAAGTATTAGATTATGTGTCACCAGGAATAGTAGAGAACCCAATTTCTCTGAGAACAGCATTAGCATCTATTAAATGACTTCCATTCCCCAGCTAATAAGTTTGTGATAGTCTTCCATCTAGTCACAGAAAGATTTCTCAAAAGGCTTGTAAGAGTCTTTCCATCAGTATCTAAACCATTGTTATCATGGAATCATGATTATAACTTCTCATAAACCTTTGTTTAAGGCACTAGAGACAAAGAGAAGTATCTCCATTTCTCCTAGAGATTTGCTTTCCCTTTGTGGATAACATGATCTTAGTGTGGCAGAAGCCCTTGAGCTCCTCTGTATTACATCACAGCGGAGTTCCTTTTGTTCCCTTAGGGGGRCTGATGCTTTGCATTCTGAAATAGACCAGATTTGTGCCTCCAAATATCTCTTTTTCTCCAATAAATATAAAGAGAGGCCTCAACAAATAGCTGAAATGTAGACATCTGTGTAGCAAACAATTAAACTTACATGAAATGAAATTCTACCCTAAGGGACTATAATTAAAGTGYAATTATATTTCTAAATTACATGGTCAGGATCCCACCCACTGTCTTTAAACTACTGTTGTTGCTATTATTTATTTTCAGCGAGCCAGAACACACAGATATTGGATCAAGGTTCATATCTCGTTGTTCTTAGGCTTACACAAACACTGTCTCAAACTGTAAGTCTTTCAGTTTAATTTAAGGCAGAATATGAATGAATAGAACGCATAAAAAGGGGAAGTGAAGAAGTACAATAGCAACATTATGTGACTATATATATTAGAGATGAAATTACGTACTCAAACAAAAGTCATCATTTATTTTCTCCCCAATGAATCATCATAAATGATACATCTATAATTTGAGATATAATAGGAACTTTGCTGAGTCTTATCTGTCCCAAATTTCCTTGTGATATCACTGAAAAATTAGTGCAAGTAGGTTTTGGAGAAAGAAAACATAGACTTTACACAAGGGTAAAGAGATTACAGTGGAGGTAAAAGTATTAATGAAGAATAACACAAATCACATATCAAAAAAATCCAAGAATATATGAAGCAAAATTCTTTCAGAAATCAGAAAAAWTCTTTTTCTCTCTTTGTTGTTGTTATTGTTATTGTTGTTGRTGGTGGTTTTGCCACTCCTGCTCTTAGATTATGAAAAAAAAATATTTTGAATTAGATCTCTCTTTGTCAGAATGTATCAAAATTATGTATCAGTCTACATTTGCTACAGCTAGACTACTTCTGGTAACCAAAGCTATCTAGATTAAAGTTAGCTAGTTTTGCTGTAAGTACAAATTGTTCTGACCTATCCTGGTGGCAGATTTGGATAGGTGGGTTGCTAAAATGGTTTTCAACTGCATGGGGAGAAAGAAAAGTGAAGGAGTCCAGACTTGATGAAATACTCCTTATTTTCTGTTCTTATAATGCCTATTTCAATTTTAAAAAGCATGAATGGAAACAATAAAAAAATGAACAAGAAAACAGACATCCAAATAGGAATGGATGAAAGCAAAACATATTACAGAAAAGAAAAAAAAAAAAAAAAAAAGGAGGCCCCCCAAGCATCCTTATGGGTATGCTGGAAAAAAACTATCAGAAAATATGTGCTAGCATATGGAGAGGTGGATGATAAAACCTCTCAAACACAGAATCTGTAAAGGGCAAGATACCAAAATCTGCTGGAAGAAAGTGGTGAGATGCAGACACAGACTATGTTTGGAAAAGCACCGGATGTACCTTACAAGCTTCCAAAACCTTTTAAGCAATGAACTCATATGCTTTCCTTTCCCTTTTTTTTCCCCATTTTTCTCCAAAGGGTGATTTGTTTCCAAGCATTAGCAAAGTGTGCAAATGTGTTATGTGCATGCAAAGACATTGCTAAGYGTTGCACATGAAGAAGTCTGTCATCAATTATATTTCAAGCAATTACTTTGATATCATCTTTCTTTTGTTTACAGTAGGCTATCATGAACAAGGATGTCCCTCAGGAAAAGGATCTGGGAAGGGGAGAGAACATAGGAAGAAAAGGCTCTGAAAACAATTAAATTGGCTTGAAGCTTTTTCTAAGAAAAAAAATATGAATCACAAAGTTTACAGTGCAGCAAAAGAAAATTTGTTTTCTTGCCAAAAAAGGTTTGTTATAGCAATGAAAGGAAGCAGGAGAAAAAGAGGTGGGATCTAAAGGATTTTCAGAATTTAAAAAGAAGTCTATAGATTTTAAAGTAGCTTTTCCTAGTACATGGGTTTTTTTTTCTTGGTGAATTTATTTTCCTTTGGTAGCTGATAATATAATAATTGGTTCCATGTTCAACAGTGCTTTGGCTTTAGCTTCAGTTCTTGAATGTGAGGAAAAGGAATGTAGTTCACAGTCACGCTTTTCTTTTACTTTTTCTTTTTTTTTTTTCTTTTTTGTAACTGTCTGAAGAATGAAACCATGATTCATTTCATAATAAGGAAATGATGCTGCTGCTACATGCAGAGCAGGGAATCTTGCACCTAATTTGCTTGAGCATGACTACGAGCAGTGGCAGGAAGAGTGTTTGCAGATGGGAGTATTGGGATGCCCATGCACTGCTCCAGTAACAGAGATGCCAGGAGACAAGCCCAGCTGAGGCCAGATGGACATGGAGCTGGTGGTCACAGCAGCTGCAGAAGGGTGAGAAGGAGACAACAGGACCCTTAGGAAGGACACAGAGCAGTCCCAAACCAGAGGGATGGAGAGAAGGTGATCATCTGGAGCTGGGGAAAGGGGGAATAGTGGTGACAGTAGTGACAGCACTGTGCTCCCCAGCACTCTGGATCGTTCCTTTGCTTGTCACCTTTGGCATCTACATAGGTTAGGCCACAGAGAGCTACCAGGTGTAGTGCAAAGACAGACGAATAAAGCTACAAGATCCAGCTGGGATCAACCTATCCACTGGTAGGTACCAGGGGACTTATTGCAGGTTGTGTGACAGCAGCATGGCTCTCTGTCTGCTGTCCAGTGCACTCCACCAGATCTCTGGAGACATAACCGCAGCCTCCAAAACCGGGAGGAAACTTTCAGCTCTCTGGAATTTCATTTGTTGGTATTTAGCTTTAAAATAATCTTTACAGAACATGATAGTGTCAGAAACCATTGCCCTTAATGAGACAGAGGAGAGCCCATTAGCTATGCTGATGCCTCTAAGACACTATTAATGATACTTCTTGAAGATGAATGGAATGATACTTTCCTCTACTCCAGCAAGGTTTTAAAATCAATATTTAAAGCTACAAAACAGAATCTGATTCTGCAGCTGTTACACACATGAATGTTTTTCATGAAATGGCTATCCAATCATTCACAGGATAATGATGCTACTATGTTGGATACATCTAACCCAAGAACATCAAGTGATAAATCAGGATCATGACTAATCATACAATTATTTGTATGTCAGTGGTAATTCTAGAGAGGCAGAACCAAAGGATGTGACGAGAGACCCAGGGCTTGCTTCTCTTTTTATATACTGAAAGATCCTGAAAAAACAGCATCAGATTTCTAAAGTCCAGCCCATCTGTAATGGCAGCCTGGGAAAAACAAAAAAATTGCTTAGAAAACTGGAAAGCATATTTCTTTGTTTAATGTAAACATCTAAGTGTGTGAACAGAAACTGATATTTAAAGAGACATATAGAAAGAACTTGCAACCAAAAACAGCCATCTCACTGAAATAGGTTTTTCAAACCCTCTAAAATTTCTAGATAGTATTGAGATGGTTATCTTTATATAGCACTGTCAAAGTCATTTTACATTACCTTTTTTTGTCTCTCTAGTCATAGAAAATACAATTTTCACCATCTAAATGCACTTTCTTGCTTTTAATTATGAAATCACAATTTAGGAAACAATATTCTTTGTTTGCATTTTTCCCTTATGAGGAATGCAGACTATTACAGTATATTGTTTAAGTACAGTACTTACACTAGACTCTAGCTCACACAGGACTCACTAGCTCAGTTTTCATCACCCTTGGCTCTTTTTTTTCTTATTTACCTTGCTTCTGAAGCTCCATGAAAGGAGATTAGAAGACTTTATCAAAAATATATTGAGCATGAGGCTGATTTTRATGCAGTTACTCAATGCCTAAAGGAGTCTAGGCCATCAATTGAGTTGTGCCTTGCAGGGCCAGAGAGACCTGTAGGAGGTTCTGTAGTGGCCCTGCAGAATGATGGTCAGACACAAAAGCTCCAGAGGRGGTGAGGAAGGAAGCACAACTCAGAGAGGAAGCATTTGAGAGGACAGTAAAATGTCTTTGGGGGAGTTATAAAGTGGATCTGTAGCTTTGAACAGGATCCTGAAATGACTGAAAAACATGGGAAATAAGTAAAGGCAGGAATGAAAGTCCCTTTCAGACACTCATGCAATGGGTACATCTGCCAGCTCAGGAGGGAGSGAAAAGCCCAGCGAGATAATCAGCACGGTAATGAAATCTTACTCAGGAACATCTTTTAGGTGAACACCCTCCRCCACAGCTACACTTTAGGGCAAGAACTTCCTTTCCTGCATTGCAGTATCAAACAAACAATAAAGATTCAAAATTTCCCACAGGTCCCTTTAGAGATCACCAAACAGCCCTTTAGAGAGCACTAAACAAAATAGGCAGGTGGAGTCTTTTGAGCTAATGACAGACCAAAATCACCATGTAGCAACTGGTGGGGCCTGATAGATGCCTGCAGATGTCTAATTAACATTCATAAAGCACTTGAATACTTCACATGAAAGTCAGTATATAGTATAAGTGAAAATTATTATTATGTGTAGTGACTGCTTCAGAAAATAATTCTGACTACTCTAGAAAAAAGTATTTTATTATTCCTTTTTTTCTAGAAGAGAATTGAGTAAAAAGCAATTCAGAATACAATTCAGAATTTTTCCCAACACATTAATTTTGCGTAAATAGTAACAACCCTATGTTAAAAGGAGGTCAGAGATCTAACAAAATTAATGGAGGTCAGATTTCTAACAAAATCTAAAATTCCTGTTAAAACTGACAGAAAACTGGACAAGCAACATTCATCGATGTGTTTGAATTTTTAAAGTGGGCTATTCAATAAGGCCATGGAGCTGCTAAAAGCATTCTATGTCCTTTCCTTGTCCCTGACCCTTAAACTGCTTTGCATCTGTATATTTAAATACTTTGCACAGCTGTGTCTTGCAGACTTTGCCTTTTCCATCTGCTTGTTTGTTTTCCTGGTTTTATTTTTCAGGCTGCTATTTTGTATAAGCAAAATTATCCTTTTATGTCTCCTCTGCCTCGCTTGTTTCTTCTCAATATTATAAACTACAGCATCTGTGGTACTTCTCCCCGTATAGATTTATATGCTACTAGGTAGTGTGGGATAAAGATAAGACGCCTCAATGGAATATGAGACTGATGCCCTAGTCTTAAGTATAAATCCCCAAAGCTTTTTGTTGAAATTCTCTGCAGAGTAACYGCTTGGTATATAAATGACTTCTGTTGATTTTAAAAATATATTTATCACAGGCCAAGAGGAAAATGAAAGATATAGCACTGGCCCTCTGAYGGAATAAAATTATTCTTTCCATTAGTGAGAGTGCCTTTTCTCTTTTTTTTTTTTTTGTCAGATAATCTGGATATTCTGTCATTAAAGCTTCCTACTAACTGGGAAGCTACAACCCAAGAAAAGTAGTAGTTCAATTTTACATTTTAAAGCATTTCTTTCTTTGGGTTGCATGTTTACAGAATGAAAGGATGTGTCTTGACCTTTTTATCTGTGAAGGGTGGGAAGCAACTTCAGATTCAGAGGTTTACCTATTATATCCTAGGAATAAATTTGGCCAAGTTTTCAAGTTCTATATCCCAGTTATTTCTGGATTATTGAGCTTTACTTATTCTGAAACATTTCATAAAGGAAGTGAAAAATTAATTCCCTTACTTAAATATGAGCTCAGTTTTCAGTGCACACAGATGTTCATTGCTTAGCAGGGATGGAATGAAAAAAAATCAAGAATGTTTTGATGTGTTAGATTCTAAGACTCTGATAACGGCTCATGAATGAGATTGATGGATGACTCTGTTATGTCAGTACCATGGTATTCTTAACAGACATCAAAAATAGATAAAATTGAACAAAAGATAACGGCCACATACTGAAGAGCTGTGATGCTTAAATACCCTACAGCTCTCATATTCATTAATAAACCCTTCTCCTCTGTTCCCTGTGGGTGGTATCCTGTACAAAGCCCTAGCTGTGTGAGACAAATTGCAAGATCAGAATCTTACCTGGTTAAAGAATTCTCTCAGGTTACCTTAACATTTCATTTGTCAGGTTTTATAATAGCTGTTATATCTTGTTGAATTATTGTGAAATACTAAGAGCAAGAATATATACCCAACTGAACTGAAGATTAGGAAACAGGAATCACTGAAGTCTATTTCTGAGTGACCTTGGGGAGAAAGAGGGGAAGGAAGGTAATCTGAAGCAACAACGGAGATTTGGCATTACAAGCTTTGCTCCTTGATTCAGTCTGCATTCAGTTCACAGGTGATGCATGGAACTTTTAGTGCCCATTTACTCCAACAAAATCTTTGAACTRTGGGGAGGAGCTGGCTGAGCCTCACGGGGCTATCAAAACTCCTCCCAGGAAATTCCCAGTTCTTCTATAAACAATGAGAAAACACCACTGTGAAAGAGAAACCTTAAGGGGAAAAAAACATCGTGCTTTGGATGACTGTGTAAATTTTGGAGTATCCAACTCATATCCTCCTTAGCAAGTTCTAGATTCAGGGACTTTAGAGGAAAGACCACTAAATTAATTCATCTTTATCTCCTGTTTATCACATATGCTTAATGTTTCCCCAGATTACCCCCCAAACTGAGCTTAACAATTTGTGTTTGGTGGAAGGACATGATTTCACACACATGTCACTGTTCATCAATTTCTCCCATGCCAGTAGTGTAGCCTACTGTGTACTAACATTAATTGGAGTATGGCTGTATTAAGGGTTGTTACTAATTTTTTATTGCACAGTTGTGCTTAGGAATCCCAGTCATGGAGAATTTTCCTCTCAGTGCTCAGAAAGGCAACAGGAATTTGTCCCTGGCCTCCCACAGATTGCAGTCTAAAATAAGTCTCTTGGGAGCACTTGCACTCTTACAGCATCCCAAAGGCTAAAACCTTGGTTATAAAAGTGCTAAAAGATTACTATTGATAATATTAATTAAATGTACATGTAAGGTTCAGAACATTCTTTTCTAGAAGGCTTACTGAAACAAAGAGCTAGCACTTTCAAAATCCATTCTGGTTGTAACCCTTGATTAAGAGAAAAATCAATGAAATGCGATAAACTCACTGATCAGTCCAAAACACTGAGATATCTGAAAAATTTTGTAGCGCATGTTACACAGCACATGTATATTTATAAATCATCTTAAAACATACTCATTTCTGTACCTATACTAACGGGACACTGAAAATATTCATGTTTTATTACCTGATGTCTTATTTCCACAAAGCTAAAATTTGACTTTAGGACTCCTGTTACCAATTGAAAAAGTCAAAGCTACACAATGCAGAAAGTTGATGCTACAAAAAAAATCACCTAATCAGTTCAAATTTGTTTAAAAATAGTTAAAGGGTTAGCTTCATACCAGAAGACCTTATACCAGAGTAGCGGTCACCATTCGAACTTCATACTAGAGCTGATATCATTTTTTTCAGCTACATCTAGGGGAAAAAAAAAAAAAAAAGAAAAGATTTAATGCCAAAATAGAATATGCACTGGTTAAGGTGACAGGAATACAGTCATCATCCGCAGCTGAGCAGGATTATTTTATTACTGATAACTAATAAACATAATATTAGTAATAGTAGAACTGAAGAACAACTTTTCTAAAAGGCAGCTATATAATCTGTATCTTTATATCTCATGGCACATGATCTTTTTGTCCCAGTCAGTACTGATATGAAAAACCCATATGGCAAAATCCCCCTTTTCTCAACTGAAATGAACTTTCCTTCAAGTCTCAATGAAACAGTTAGTATTCTCCACCCAAACGACCACTGCACGCAGTTAACCTCAAAATGAAAAAGGAAATAGTTTGGTACGGGGGTAGTTTTTCACTTCCCCCACCCTAATACCACATGGGAAATGTGTTTGGTGAGTAGAGTTAAAACACACCCCGCTAATCCCACGGTTGCTCTAGCAGCCAAAACATCCTACGGTGTGTTTACACCATGTCCTCCTGATTAACAGTGTCCTGGGTGAGGCTCTGTGGCTGGCTTTATTTTCCACATTATGCACTTATCTGTGTGTCATTTTCACAGAATTATGCAAAAATCTTTCCAGTTTTCACATACTTTTTTGGAAGGAACTGCCTTTACCTACAACAAAAGAACAGTTTTGTTTCTTAACAGCACTGAGGATAAGCCAAAATGCACTAATTTCTCCTCACTTGTAAAACATTTAACATATCGCTACCCACACCCTGTAATTTCAAGGCTCCTAGGATTTATATTTTAAAAGCCTAATTGAAACTCCTTGGCAAGGGCCCTCTGACTTCCAGTCAAAATGGTTATAGAAGAAAAATTCTCTGTCTTAATGTAAAAGAAATCCTGCCTAAATTCAAAGCAGTTGGTATTAGCTCTTTTTCCCCTACAATAATATCTACCATTAAGATGACAGCTAAAATATAAGGTGTTTTTGCATTTCAAGGGGCTATGAGAAGAAAAAGGGTTGGTGGGGCTATTTTAGTGATGCCAAGTTGAACTCATAACATATTTTGTCAAAACATCCGTTTGCTCATCTACATAGGGGAATATATTTTTAATTTAGAATTCATTCAATAATTTACACCATAACATCTCATAATAACCCAAAGCCTACTCTAGCACAGGAAGAAAGTCATCCATGTGGAGTATGCTACACTACAACAATAATTTTATTAGATTTCAAAATAATTTAGATTGAATAATTTCAGCTGTTCTTGMTATTTTCAAGAAAACTGCTTTTTTGCTGTTCTATACAAGAGATAGGTAACAACCAGACAAACCGCTCTGGAGAAAAGCAGGTCTCTAAATCATATCAATGCAGAGGACACCCGGTGTTATATTCACGACCCATATCCCCACCATATCAGTGAGGAGCTGTGTGAAGAGACATGAAAAGGAATTTTAGCAAAATGGTTTGGATGACAGCAAGAAAGGACAAAGGTTCTGAGGAATCATGAAATGCTGTAGCTGTTTTTTTTTTTTTTCTTTTGATTCTTACCTTGTCTTTCTCTGTAGGAGTCCAAGAAAGAACAAGAAAGAAACTCTCAGCAATCCTGTTCTCTCCTTGCTTCAATGTGCAGCTACTGCATCAAGTGATGAGAGTGCAACTCTGCAGCCCTACTCTGTTGGTGGATGTCTATAACAACATCTGACCCCTGGATATGCCCATTTCATGCTATATAGACAGCAAATTGTTTGGATTTTGCTTGCAGGCCAGTATTTTGTTTTCTACATGTTTCAACAGTTGATAGAGAGAAAAAGGTTTAATATTGACTGTATCATTTGACATAATTTGCTGTTCAGTGCCATTGACCATAGACTTGAGACTGATGGTGGGCCTATAATACAAGATCAAAATGACAGGCCAGCCATGAAAATCAACTATTCAAAGTGACATTCAAAAAATGGACTCTACCTGCCAGGACAACCTCAATAATTATACTCACAGGTATGATGGTAGTTATCAAATAAAAATGTGAGAGATTCATGCTGGAGACAAATTTATTCATCATTTCAGCCAAAGTTATGGAATTCTGTCCTAAATGTAATGGGTTTTCATTAATCTTAGTGTCTTCATGATAGTTTTTGTACAGTAACATCCATCTTCAGCTGCTAAAGAAGAGATGGCTTTACAGGACACATGGAAAAATATTTCAGTTATGCTTATGAAAAGCCAAAGGGAGCACTGTGATTGTCATTAAGATTTTTTTTATGCTTTTCTTGTTTGTGAACTCTTTTCTGCAGCTGAGCTCTAAGATGCTTAAGGCAGGCAAACTCTTAACCCATCAAAGATCCTTATTTGTTATAGATTCTGTATAATGTTCAGCAATAGCAGATGTAATCCCCTTAGTACAAATAAAAACAAATAAATGAATCATAGTAACCTAGGGCTGGGAGAGTCTTCAACGATCAAGTGGTTTATCTGCTTGCTTTGAGAAAAGTTACATGTGCCAGACTACCCATAGCAAGTTTGTCTAGCCCATTCCCAAAATGAAATAGATTTCTCTTTTCAGGAGCAATTTTGTATTCTTTAGTTACTTTATGAAGCCTGTATCACTGTTTAACTCTTCTTATATTTAGAAAGTATGTCCAACTTCCAGAGGAATAGTTGAAGCAAAGAGAAATCTTAATTATTATAAAATGTTGACTTTTTATTTTGTCAAGCACGTATAAATGACGGTAATGTACATGCAATAGGTAAAGGAAAAAGAGTCCTACTCTCACTAGAATAACCTTAAAGAAAGAATACATTATGCCTGCATAATCATTCTGCTGTCAATATCTACTTTAATATGTGGCTTTCAAATACATAATTGCACAGAAATTTCCTGAGAACAATGACATCTGTATTATTTTCTCAGTAAAGACAATCTTTTATTTCGTTAATACGGATAGCAAGTCCTAGTGCATGATGTTCACTGTACATCTCTTAGAACTGTAAGTAATCAAAATTATGCTGTGTGTTCACCATGCAGTAACGATTTTTTTTCCTCATTTTTATGTGCATGTACATTGGAAAGCCACTCTGTGAAATAATTTACTGTGGAATATTTTTTTTTACTTTTCTTCCTTGGAGTTCACTCAATATTAACATTAATGATGTATAGATACAGTTTGGAGGATATTTCATGTTAAGTTCAGGTTAGGGATACCCAACATTGTGTGCTGACAGACAGGTAAAGAAAAGTCTATGTGGGATTCAGAGGGAAGGATCGACAGCATGCAGACATAACTGGGATATCTCTAATATTCTTATATTCTACTTTGTTCCCATATTGATGTCATAAACTATTTTTTTTAAGCAATTCATGCTTGCACATTAGCCTGAATATTTGCTTGGCAACTGCATCCTATGGTATGCAGTCTTAAAATAAAACTAGACTGATCAATCTGCACATGCTACAATCACACTTCAACCTGAAGCCTTTCTGTGTCCCTAACTGGAGCAATGGTGCATACTTCACACTTAGAAATGGTCTTCCAGCACTAGCCATATGTGGGGCAGATGTGCAACACCTTTTTTTTTTCTCTCAGTGCTATAGCAAAAAATGTTTCAGATCAACCTTCCTGCTGTGCTTTTCCTTATCGACCCCTTTCCAGACCTCACTGATGGCAGAGTAGTCRTGTAGCATACTTGATTTAACAGTTTTGTGCCTTTGTGTTTTAATCAATCACTTTCATACACATACATTTCAGCCCAGCTCCCTTGGCAAAGTCCTCGTGGTGCACAGAGAAGGACAAAGAGGGGAATGCCATGGGGCCACTGAAGTGAGGTTGCACCTACCACARCGGGAAAGCTGGACAAGGCCAGGAGAAGGTTCTTAGTCACAGAAGCCATCTGGGCAGGAATCCAGAATTCTCAACATATTTTAGGAGTGTGCGGGCAGATCTTACCAAACAACCCCGTGTCRCCTCCACCACCATGACAACCCAACTGCACATCCTGTTACACTCATAATCTAGAAATGGCAACAAGCCAATTATCGGTAAAGTATGAGGGTCTTTATTGCACTTTGTCATACACGTTGGTTAAAGTATTTTCTTCCCCCAAAGGACTTTATTTTATAATATGATGGAAATGCTACAAAGAATTTTGCTCTATTATCATATAAAATGACAGCTTTTTTTTTTTTTTTTAAAAAAAAACTTTTTCTCTTTTTCAGAAAGAAAAAAAAAAACCATTAAAATACCCTTACCCCAAAAATCAAGGAATGTTCCACACAGTCACCAGTCTTCACTTCAGGACAGGATGCAGCTTCATGGAGACGTTCTGCCATGTAAACCAGGAGTGCTTCCAGCAGCAGAGACCTGCTGTGCAATAAGCAGCAACTGCCCAGATTACACAGGAGGGTATTGGTGGGCAAATAAGGAGCCTTTCAAAGGGTTACCATTCAAAAGTGAAAGATGCAAAATATGAGTTGCTTATGTCTCAAAATATTTGAGTCAAATCACTATATATTATTGCCCTACAAACTACTCTGCTGCTCTTCCTGTGTTTGTAAAAGGAAATTAAAACTTGTGGAAGAAAAGGTATTAGCCCAATATAAGGTTGCATTATTCTAATTCATCTCACCATGGTTAAGTTCATTTCATGTGACACAAGCTCTCTGATCTTCTCATGAAAGGAAATATAAAGTGAAACATATTGCAATATTTGATGATTAATGCTTCTTTTCCTCCTCAGTGCAGTGCAGCTCTAGTTTGGGAATAGTAGGTGACATTTTCACGTCTTCTTTTTGTTTTGTTGTTGCTAATAATGATAACATATGTCTGTTGTTAATACTAATAAAAGTGCTTAAGGGTTTGTTTTGAGAAGAAATAGTGAGTGACTGAACAGATATGTCTTTGTGTTTATCTATCTCTAACTGGATTCTGAGTTACCTGAAATACACTTTTCATCCCAGTTTGAATAAACATTTTTTCCCTCATTTATTGTGTCATGAATGACACAATCAGTTACTGTAGATACGTTAAATGAGAATAATTACTGGTATTGCACAGATTTCACTTACAGCCCAGCTAGAATTAGCAAGTTTTATCCTGTTTGATGAGAACTCAGCACAGTGGTATTTGCTAATGTTATTACTTCTGCATTCAAAAGAAAGTGAAATAGGTCTAGATTCAGGAACTGTAACCATAGTAATGGGTAGCAGGATTCCAATGCTTAAAGGAGAAATGTTGATTTTTAAAGGAGAGAAAAAATACACAAGTAAGGCATAAAAAGAAATATAAAGACCCATATGTTGCCCCTAATGCAGAAGTGCCCAAATATTTCACTTCCTGGTGAAAATATCTAGACTCTTACTGACTTACTAGAAAGAAGACCAGAGCTTTGCCTAGCACCTAGCACTTTGAGATTCAAAGAGGGCCTACTAAGGCCTGGAATCTCAGTTCTGCAGTTCTGATGCTTCCCTAGGGCCAAGCAGAAGGATATGCACATCATTATAAACAGTTAAAGACAGACTTCGCCAAATGCAATAAAAGTTGTTTGCCTTTTGATTGAAACTTAGAGAATTTCAGAACATTTTCTTTCTTTTACCAATAAGCAAACATTGCACAACTCTTGAAGAAAAGCCATGTTCCAGATTTTCCAAGAATTTTAAGAATCACATAGTTTAACCTAATTTTATTCCCACCATGTCAGATTCCAGGTAGGGACAGTCAGAACTCACACTGCACTACACAAGATGCAAATTCTCTTCTCACACCTGTGCAGTATCTGTAATTTCTGTAATGCTATATGAGTGCAATTCAGAGGAGAGTTTGAAATAAGATGCTGAGATTTCAGTCACCTCCACTTTGAATCTTAGTTGAATCTAATTTTTTATGACAGCCAGAAAAGTCCTTTTATTTTTTTCTGATCTTTATAATTGCTTTTACTTTTCAGATTATCCATCTCCTCATTGAGTTTTGATTTTTAATAACTTTAGCAGTTAATAGGTAAAGGGGTTTTTTTTATATATTTTTTAATTTGACCTCTGTGTTTTCCAATCTCATTTTCAGAAAGTGTTCATTACCTTTCCTCTCAACTTCTTATGCTCCACCAGTTACTAAGACTGGAATCTCTATCTCTGAATTTTCTTCATCAGAAAGTTAATCAGTTCTTCGGAATTAGTCATCTAAATTTCCCCCATGGTGAGGGAAAGTAGCTAGGCCAATAAACCTGTCTTTCTTCACTGACTACAGGAGCAGTCTTGACAAAGAGCTTAAAATAGACACCAGCTTAAATAGATAACACTAGATGAGATAATTAACAAATTCTTTTTTTAAATTGTTGCCAGCCTCCGAGGATGTTGCAGGTATTAACTAAAGAACAAAAGTACTTTGAGAATGCTGAAACATTTTGATAATACAGCTCATCTGTTTCTATTACTTTTGGTCCTTAAACTAAATACAGATACAATTATTAAGTGAATTCACTTTTTTTTTTTTTTTTTAAATGAAGATTGTCTGTGGTGTACTCGCCTTCCACTTGCTAATTTGCTTATAAGCAAATCCCCATGACTGGAAACTAAGTGATAAATTCATGTTTCTGATAGAAATGACAGAAATACTTGGTTTCTATTCTTCCAAGGGAAATGATGTAATCATGGTGCTGGAGGATTGCCCACCTTGTCTAACCTTCACCTTGTCAAGTTCTTTCTTCTGTTGCTTTTGCTCTTAGGCAGTCCTACGGCCACTCCTGGATATTCTTATTTTTATTTATATATGCGGTGGGTTTTGATAGAGATGCATAAAGAAGAGAGTGTCTTCTACRCATGTTTGTAGCATCATGATTTCCCTCAGTGTTATTTCTTGGATACCCAGTCTGGTTCCATCCCTTGGACTCTGATCATCTCTGTGTAATATTCTCTGCCTCATCTCCAAAAAATCAGTAGTATCTACATCTAGGTATATAGTATGGTATATTTATTACTGCTCTTTGCTGTTTAGCTTCTTTAGAAAAACCTTCTCCTCCATCTCTGCAGGAGGAATGTAGTGACCTTCCACAAGGATAAGGAACACGTGAGATCTGATGAAGGGCAATAGTACAAAGAAGAAGGGAATTATCATTCTGCAGGGAAAATTCATTTGAATTTTTTTCCCAGCTGATGCGAGAGATATGTTTCTTTATCATACGTCAAAACAACACGAACTCTGATCCGCCAGATGCGATGCATCACTGGTGTTTTGTGAGGTACTTTATATGCCAGATGTGTTTGTTCTCACGGTAGGAAAAAGCATAACATTAGGCTGTCCTTTTAAAGGTTGCTTTACTACTAAAATTTACCTAACTCTATGACCCTGTATATTCAACCTGCAATCATYGAGGGATTATTATTAAAACTGAGAGAAGAAAGAAGGTATTCAAGCCCAGTGTGAATTTTTATACACATACACATGCACATGTATACATATGATGATGGCAAGTCTTGCTTAAAGATATAGTCAAAGTCTTCTTGTCTTCTTTTTTTTTTTTTTTTTCAGAAGTATGTAGACTAATAGCTTAACATATTATTTTGGATTTCCTTAAACTCTTTTTTGTAAATCATGAATGGCTGAAATAAATTGTCAACTACAATTTGTTAATTTTATATAATTTACTCCCCAAGTCTGAATGTGAGAACCTGCCAGAAAATAAAAAATAAAAAAAAAAAAATTAAAAAAAAAAAAAAAAAAGATTTTATAAAACCTGAGGGATTTTATCATCATTAGTGTTCTGGAAATGGATTTTTTTTTTCGTCCTTAATCCTCCTAAATGTTTCAGGATGAGCAGCCAGCAAAATGACTGCCACATACCATATAGTAATGAGGGCAGTAAATCAGCCATCAATAAACTGCTGGCCTGTTTGAAGCTTGCAACATTTTCTAAGGAGGAAAAAGAATCTTCATAGTCATTACAATACCAGAATTAGAAAACATATATATCACAACTCGAAACCACATTTGCTACTTGTGCAAAAAAAAAAAAAAAAGAAAAAAAAAGCTACATTTAAATTAGCTATAATAATTTATACAAGGTTTAATGTCATTATAAATTCTCTTATAATAGAAGGATTTTCTATCTTTAAAGTAACTTCACCATGGGACATACTACTGCTTAAAAATAACATCACCATCTTATGAGGGAATGGAAATGATCACATTTATCTGAAACCATGGAGTTCAGATCTGGATCATGTGAACTAAGTTTTGAACAGAAATCCACCATTTGGCCTCTCCTTGAAGCACAAAGTGAAATGAGGTATTTTCATTAAAAGAGAATTCAGAAGGAATACAAGTGTGTGTTGAGAGCATCATGAATCTGAGAGCGGGAATTGAATATTACCACTATAAACACCATTATCTATGTTGTGGTTTATAATGCACTAATCAAAATTTCTGAAGATATGAGGCTCAGCAAAGCTCCTGAAATAATGGAATGTATAGTAACATGGAATACGGTCTCAGCAACTGTCATTTATAAAACGCTTAAGAGTTTTTTTAAAATCGGTTAAAGAATACAGTGATAGCACACTACATTTAGTCAACACCTAATGTCCTGAAATATCACCTTAAATACTGGCCATGAGATTCTTCTCAAAAACACCCAGGATCTCAATGGTGACGCATTTATCAGGAATGTCAGTTTGTATCTTTCCTTTGACCCCAAAACAGAGATATTCAGATTTACTAATGGTCTCCAGGGAATAAGTATGAAAATATCTGTTACCCTCTTGAGGACAATAAGGAGAAAGAGCATGACCTACACTTATTTTGAAACTGCAGATCTGCAACTGTCTGTGCTGGCAGCTTGAATTGGAAGAGGTAGCACTGGTTGTAGCAGATTTGAAAAATTTCTGTCCCACTTACATCTGTCTTGGAATTAGCCCTGAGACAAGTTTTATAGTAGGTCAGCAGTAGCAGGAGGTCAAGCAAAATGGGAGGGGGAAGTTTTACTGGAATTTAGGATTCCATACTAATGAGTTTGCAGAATTCACAGGCTGAGATACTCTGCAGAGGAAGCCATATAGACTCACAGCATAGCAATCAATTTAGATTTATTTTTGTATTTCCTGCTGGATGGTTGTTAGACTCCCTAATTCCTTTTATTCCCATGTTTTCAGTGAAGAGTGAACTTACCAGAATGAATGATAGAAATTTCCTTTTCCTTTGGATTCACTGAGCACTGCACTGTATGCTGCAATTCCAAATCTTTTTTACTTGTTTGAGGTTGGGGGGTTATTTTTGCTACTATAACTATACGCAGGATAAGTAACAGAAGATACTCTTCTCAATATGTAATTTATTCTAACTTAAATATTATGAGTTAGCTCTAAGACAGTACCAGTAATGGGAAATACTATTACTACAAACAAGATGGTAGCATTACATATAGCAAAGGTTCAATAACAATTCCATTCTAAAGGCTCTGTTCTGCCTTTATTGCTAATTAGCTATTTTCATTGCAGTCTGTGTGATTCAGTGGATTTATGGATTTGAAGAATATATGTTGTTTCAGCCAAAAATCTCTGTGTACTCTTCCAAAAATAATGGTGGGTAAAAGTAAAACATATCATTTAACATACACAAAAAGAATTCTGGTGACCTCTCCTTTGATAAATTCTAGTGCCCTTATTTTTGGAGCATGAACTTGAAATGTGCCAGAAAAGCAGCTTTTTATAAGATATAGCTATTTTGCTCTTCCTATGAAAATCCATCCAAAGCAAGCCAAGCCATAACTCAGTCTTTGGAAAAAGTCAAGGCATTCTCCAAAGAGCAGGATTGCTGCCTTTTCCTCTGCTTTCAGTTCTCCTCGCCTGCTGGAGGAGACACTGGGAAGAAGGAACCACTGGGTAGGATGAAGAGATGGACCACAGATAAGCACAGCAGAGAGAAAAGAGGACCAGTGGGAGAATAGTAGGTAGGTAGAGGTAGAATCCTGCTCCATGATAATCCTATGCTTGGCCTATCTTATTGAGACAGAAGAAAGTTAACCTTGATAATAATGNTTTTTTTTTTTTTTTTTTTTTTTGATATGGTTACTTCCTAGGACCAGATCTAAGAGTATAACATTCACTTTACATAGACCAGCTCACCATATTTGCGATAAGTTCTTAGGGCACTGAAGCTGAAAATACCAGCAATGTCTCCCTCTGTGGCATACATCTACTGAAATTTAAATAGATGTTGATTTGGGCTGACATTCCAGCGCTGTAATGACTAATTCTTCCCCAGAAGTATCATCTCTGACTAYAGTAAAAGCTTCTACATACTCCAACAGTAAAATTTAAGGACTGTTGAATTAGGAACCTTCCCTGGCCTTGTCATTTCTGTATAAAAGGATGCTGTAAAACAAACACATTAGGGAAAAATCATTTCAATTGGTATTCTTGTTTGATTCTTCCCTCTAAACAAAAGAGCTATAGCTGTTGATAGACTGTAATGTTTCATCTGTAGTAAAATAACAAGTGAGCAATTTGAAGTGTTTTTCTTTTTTTCTTTCTTTTTTTTAACTGGCAAATTTAGGTCTCATCATGGCAGGACACAAAATTGTAAATTGAATCCCCGTGCTCAGCAACTGAAGTTTAACACCTTGGAAATGAATTTTGGGCTTTAGTGTGTTTTTTTCATTTTCTCAGAAGAAACACAGGATCATCTGGAAAATATTCCAGCCTTTGATCCATTATGCATCAATTTTAGACTTACTTTAACAGCTTGAAGAGTGGAATTCCTTATTTCCAGCCTCCCCTGTTATCAGGACAACATAGAGGGTTCTGTTTACTAGGAGGCAAATGATTTGCAGATGACAGTCAAAAAGGAATTTGTAAAGTCTCTGTTCCAAGGAAAGCCATGATCTACTTAGCTTAAAGAAATCTCCAAGCTGCCATTTCCTATATTTTCAAGAATGTCTAAAAAATTGAAGGTTCCACACTGAATCTGCTTTCCTATCCTTCTACAATAGATCCGAAATATCCCTGGCCTTTGAATCTATTGTATATATGATTTCATATACAGTGAATACATACAGTTTAAAACAAATTCACACATACAATGCCAGAGAGCTTTACGTGAGAGCTTTAAGGATGTTTCCCTTCAATTGTCACTTAGAGAAAACTTCTATTTTTCATCCTTTTAAACTTCTCTCAAAGAATATAGCCAGTTTTAAATTAATACTTAGCTGCTAAGTATTGATTAAACACATTTGAGTGTGTTTTCACATGGGCTGCTATTGCAGACATTGCTTGCTTTGGATAGTCCTTATGTATAACAGAATTTCAGATAAAGTGAGTGGAACTTCTTACATAAGATACTACTTGACATGAACAACGGATGACACAGTCGGGCTCTTTGTAGGTACTGCAGGATGTGATTTTTCTCTTGCAGCAGTAGCATGCTTCAAAAGAAAGGACAAGAAAAGCATTTCTCTTGAGCACCGATGTTTTTGTAGCCATATGCTTGAAGTCCCACATCRGTATATATACTCTGATTCTTAAGCTTTGCATTCTTTTGTCAAACTTCTGCGACATTCATATTTATGAGGCCAGATTTCCTCTGAATCATATTTGGAAGCATTCAGTGGCAAAACAAACTGACCCAAGTTATTTTTACTGTGAAATGGTGCAACTTCATACATGTAAATAGCCTACGGCTACCTGACATTATACCCCCAAAACCTTTGCCACTGTATTGAAAGAGCGTTGCTCTTTGCAGCTTGTACATTTCAGCATATGGGGCAGCAGCAGGATTCCAAGCTCTCCAATCTAAAGGTGTTGTACATCTTGAAATTTTTATTAAAGGGACAAAAGASGCAAGATTTTTTTCAGTAGTTTCTTGTTATTTGGGATCATTTTGTTCTGGATGTTTATTGAACACAAAGAAGGATAAAGTTTTGAGGAAGTTTCTTAAGCTAACAGCCATAGTGGAGGTCAGAGATCATTGTTGTCCCCAAACTCAAAAGAGCAGAGACTGGTCCCTCTACAAACTGAACTTGTCCTCAGAAAAGATTAAAAGATGGGGCATTACTTCTATCTCTTCACATCTCATATGTCTGTCTCTTCACATCTTATATGTCTGACCTAAGGAAGCAAGGAGGCATCACTGACTTTAATGACAGAGCATGCCAGAAGACCCCGGAAAGGACAACTACCACATATCTAACAAAAGGGCCATCCTTATAAAGCAGCCAAATCTTTACAGTATCCTCCTCTTCTTTCCCAGTAGCAACATGCATCATTTGTCACCTACGTTTCAAAGCACAAGGTTGTTCTGTGTTCTTTTACTATGGATAAGCATCAGGATTTTATGCATGCAGTTGTCTTAGAAACGAGGTTTTCAGTGTGTGCTGGAAGCCTGGAGGGATGGCCTCCAGGTTTGCCCTAGAAGTAGAAGCATCRTTTCCAGAGGCACTTGTTTCTAACTTGCAGGACTGAGGAGGTGCGGTACCAAGCCTGGCACCCAGCCAAATGGATGTGTGACAGTCTCTAGCACACAGCACAGGGAGGCTCTGTGAACAAAACCTGGCTTGCTTTATGAGCCTCCGGGGCAAGAGGCCTTCAGAGTCTGACTGTACAACTGACTCTACAACTAAATCTTCAATGATACAACAACTCAGCAGTCCTTATAATCTCACTGAGGTCTGCCAGGTCCTCTTTGAGCATCATTCAGCCCTTTTTAGCAGTGCAAGTGAGAAGCTGAACAACATGTTTAGGTGCAGTCTTTGATTTTTTTCAACTTACTGTGCAAATCAGCCTTAGCAAATATTAGAAATGAAATGGCTGGGAGAGGGCCTTTGATTGCTGCAGTATTTTGCAGATCATGGCAAGTTAACACATAACCTTACGAAATATAAGTGTTCCAGAGCAACCAAACGCACTTCACTTGCACAATTTGAGAAAAGTTCAGCTCCAAAACATGACAGAAAAACTCGATTGCTCAATATTGTTGTTTCCATTTTAACTCAAACTGAATAAACAGTTCTAAATGAAACTGGCTTTAGGACAAGAGATTTCTTGCATGTTGCATGTGTACTCAGGTGATATATATAGCTCTGTAATGAAATGAAACCTGGCCAATTACTTCAGACTATGGATTCATTGTTCCCTCTGACACCAAAGGAATAAGATTCCCAGAGCTACGCCTTCTGAAGTCTCATTTCATTCTCTTCATACAGGTGTAGAGATACTCTGTATAGCACTAACTTCCAAACCTGAATAGCATCTTCAAAGATGTAGCAATATGGAGTTATTACACTATGACAACAGAATGGATCAGATAATATCACAGGACTACTTAATGCTATACATTGTTGGAAAATTATGCTGTTTCTAAGCAACAAAAGAGTCTCTATTTTTCTGGAAAAAAATATATCTTTTCTTAGCATTTTATATTAAAGATTATTCCCTATAACTTACTCAAAATTATGTACTCTCTAATAAAATAATATACTCTACGTCATAATTCTGATAGTATACG
Source organism: Nothoprocta perdicaria (assembly GCF_003342845.1). Classification (NCBI taxonomy): domain Eukaryota; kingdom Metazoa; phylum Chordata; class Aves; order Tinamiformes; family Tinamidae; genus Nothoprocta; species Nothoprocta perdicaria. Next base: position 1,631,304 of record NW_020455093.1, read on the forward strand.
GGCGTCATTATAATAATTTCCMCAGCCTTTCAGAAATATCTGCTGTCCTTAGCAATTACAAATGAAAGTTCAGCACAGATCATTCAAGGTCCATTGGAACAGAGTCAGACAAACAGACCCTGACCAGCAATCATAATGTTGTACTCAGGGATMATTTTAGTTGTGCTTCGTTTCCTACATTGCTAAATGATTCTGCAAAGATAGAAGTGGAATTCTCAGGGAAAAATTCCTAATGTAGTTCACAGAAGCATGCTCATGTTCTACTAATTCTCAGTTAAACTTACAATACTTGATGTGTTTATACTCTGAACGGAAACCACCCTCATTGCAATGCTTTGCATCAAATACTATGGTGCCAGAATTTCAATATGTTAAATTACTGTCAGCTAACAATCTCTGTTTCTCTGTTACACATGTTACAAATCTATGCTATAAGTTATGCCTATAATGCGGTATGGCTTCCGCAAGCTGGCAAAAAAAAAAAAAGATACATGGTAGTATATACAGAACTTGGTCAAAAATAAATAAGTGATGAATTGCAATCTTAAATTATAATTAAATTAAATTATGGTTTTATTCCAGGCAATTAATATATATATATATWAAAGAAGATAGGGATAGGGGCTAGGAGTGATTAGAGGGAAAGATAGTTTCTCTTTTTAACTAAAAATAAAGACAAGACTGGATTAGTTTAGGACTCAATCCTGTGAGTCGCCAGGCTTTCTGGTCCCAATTCAGTAAATCACTTAAGCATATGCTTAAGTTTTAAGCACATCACCAATTCCAAAGAAAAGGTCTGACTCACACATGCCTAGTACATGTTTGGGCTACAGCCAGGAAACTCAGGCACTTTCCAATACTGAGACCCCAGTTCCCTAACTGAACTGAAAGTAAGAAGTAGCCTGCACAGATGCTCCAGTCTCCCGCAAACTTCCACTCTGGTGATGGGACTAGGGCATCACAGCTGGGCTCGCTGTAACGCACATGTCTCACCATGTGACGTGACCGTCACCAGAACAGCACAGCGCTGGCCACAATGTTCCTGCCCTTCTGCCTATTGCGARTGAATCATAGTCAATGTTACTGAAATTCCTACTTATCCAAACAAGCAATAATAGAAGCATTTTAACAGAAAGCACTTTTGAGTCATGTAGGTGGTTTTCTTGTGTGGGAAACTACCCACTTTGTATCTATGTGATTAGGAAAGTCAGCTTCATTTGCCTCTGGCTGTCTGAAGCAAGCAACAAAAAGCACATTCATTCTCTTATTCCTTYCTCCTCTCAGGAACATGGAAAGAGGGAAAAAATTGTTAACTCTTACGTCATAGTCAGGTTAAAAGAACTCATCCCCTGTAAGGAAGGCATCACTTCTACCAGTGCKATTTTTTCCCAGCATTTTATATTGTCCACCCTGAACTCCTATAGAGCTAGACAAATAAAGTGCTGTACAAATATATTCTGGCTGGTGCACAAAGAATAATGATGAAAWGCCATCATTATAGTATTAAATCCCATTGTTATGGTGATGCTCAACATTCTACAAAACACTAATTAGAAGTGGTGCCTGCTCAAAAGAGGTCAGGATCTGAATAAAAGAGGCAACCGCTAGATAGAGATGAGCAGAGAAAGTACAGTAAGACAAGCATTTTTCTGCATGTGTGCTGTTGTGGTCTCTGGCAAACTCTGTGGTAGAARTCTTGAAATTTAACCATTTTCAGGGAAGGCTTGAAAATAGAAGAGATAACAGCTTTTGGAGAGCTTTACAAAGAAAGCCTAAAAGATTGTAGCATGGGAGATTATCCTAAAGTGTTTCTCAGAAAAATTAATAGATAAGAGACCTGGGCAGCTGGGCAGATAGAAAAACAAAACAAAAGGGCTGATAATAGCTTCTCAGAACAGCATGAAAATGATGTGCTGAAAAAAAAAAAAAAAAAAGAGGAGACCAGAATGAGATTTTATGCCAGGTAGTAATGGGGTACAATATCAGATCTGGAACCTATGGAGAAATAAGGAGAATGAGGAAAGCTATCCCTCCAACATGCTGAAGACCAAGGGAGAATCAGATCTCAAGCAGGGCAGGCTACCAACATAACTGTGGTGGTGATGAAAGGACTTGGCATGAGAGCGGACATGAGAGAGCGGACATGAGAGAGCACTGGCGCACAGGGAAATCTATTCCCATGAGCAGAGGAGCACCCTACCTGTTAGAAGAGAGGGTGTGAAATCTTCCCCAGACTGCCTCAGCTCTGACACTGCTCTGACAGCTTCGCTTGCCAAATTGCAGCAGGTATTTCAGGCAGACTTTGCCCAGCACCCGAGAGATTTTGCTCAAATCAATATGACAAACTGTGACATCTTTGCAGAAGGGAATTTAACAACAAGTTTGCATCAGTTTTGCTGCCAGCCTTTAGGCTGCATTTTCAATCTAAGCACACAGCACAATATCTGTTGAAAGTGCTAAGCTGGAGCTGGTGACATCAGCAGTGAAAACRGATGAGAACTACTATTATGCTGCTCTCATCAGCCTTAATAGAAAAATGATTAATCATAAGTGCAAGAAAAAGCTGTCATGGTACCTCTGCTGTTTTGTCATTACACTGACTCTGCCCCTTATTAGTTCTTCACTGACTTCTCTATTTTTAATGTAAACAAAGAATAGGTAATCATAAGCAACATCCGCATATATGTGTCCAAAGTGTGGATAAAACCTTTCATCAAGCTGAAATATATTTGATGTTGTAGGTACTTAGCTCCTGTCATGTACTAAGAGGAAAATTTATAGTGAAAGATGAAAAAGAAAATCATCTGTGGTAGCTTTGGTCATCTTACAGTTGTTTTAGTCAATAAATATTCATATCAAGGAAATCTGTTTATATCATTATACACATATACCACCTTCCCATATGCATATACAAATGTATCTATAGGTGACCGTGTTAGTAAGGATATAGACAGATAGTTATAAATATTTCAGAGAAATCAACAGGAAGTTTGAGAGCAGAAGCACTATAAACTTCCATTTCTAAGCAAACATCTGAGCAGAACAGGAATGAACATCCACAAGTGCTTTGTAGTCAAATCTGATCAGCAGGCTTCCCAGATAAAATGTTTTTTCATGCCAATAGAAGCTTTTCTACATAAAAGGTAAAATATAGATCAAGAAAAGGTCAACATTGAAAAAAACCTCCACAATTTTCTTTCATTTGACCTGCACAAATGTATAGACAGGCCCTGGCCATAGCATAAGAGGTATGTATGGAAATATCTTTACAGGTCTGGCTAGTCTGGCTTATTCAGCACTGATCTCAGTGAAGCTCCTTCGAAGGCAGCAGTTGAAATGCTGTACTTTAAAGGTTTCACTTTTCAAAACTAGAATATTTCTGTCTCTAAACAGAAAAAAATGTTTGCTTGTTTTAAATATTTTTACCACAGGACAGTAGAAAAACAGATTTTGAACCATTCAGAGATGGAGCCTCTTAAGAAAATTTATTCTATGTCTTTAGACTCTTACATGGGATAGTATTTGCTTATGCCCATACGCCCTCATCTGAGTTTAAACTACGTTTTGTGTGTACATTTCCCACAGTTTATCCTCTTTCCCTTTGCTGTAGACTTTCACATCCTTGAGGACTATGTAGACCGAAAAACCTCTGATCTCTTCAAGCTTTCCTCAAAAGGTCAAGTTTTCTAGACTTCTGATTTTTCATGATAGTCTCTTATGGAATCTCTCAAAGTGATGGTGCATATGTTTCCTGAACATCTATTCATACTCTTATTTTGCAGCATTTTTAACTTCTTTTCTGATGTATTGTTTTATTTTTGAAAAAGCTTCTTAATAATAAAAACATGAGGAAAACCACAATGTCAGTATTAGAAGTACCTTATATCTATAGGAAGAAAAGACATTGGTATCACAAAAAATAACTATGAGAAAAAGAACTAATGTATTTCACATCACGATTATAGCTATTTGCATGGTTATGCATGTCATCATGACAGACCCTAATAATTTTTTAATACATCCTGCAGAGCCTTTACATGAGATGAATGTATTATTCTTATGAAACCAAAAGGGTTCAAATCTATATACATCAACACACACATCAACAATTATATATACAAATCTACACATTATATTTGCATAATTTTTACAGTTATATGTGTGTGTGTATATATATACATATATTTATATGTATATACATTACATTACTCTTATGCTACCAGCAGAGAACTAAACAAAGTCCATATCTACACTGACACAGTGAAGTGTCAATGTGAAAATATCTAAATTATCTAAGAAAAAGATGACCAGAGTAGCAAAAGCAAAATAGCTGAATTTAAGCAGAACTTCACCCCCCCAGGCAATGTGCTCAGCAAAGAAGCAAGATTTATTAACTCGCCTTATGCAGCTATTCTGTTTTTGATGCACAACCAGGCTTAGGTATCTCCAGACAACACAGACTCATACCCTGATGAAATACCCAGAACTTGTATCACCAGATCTGTCGTAACTAAGCCTGTGTCTCCAAGATCTCTAAAGCAGTACTCAAATAACTTCACAGGCTTTGCTTTCCAGATCCCTTTCTTGTTTTAAGGAAGTTTAACAGCTCTAGGCTTAAAGCAGAACTATAGGCAAAAGACATGTCACCTCAAGTTGAGGTTCTTTCCACACTCCTAGCACACTTCTTTCATCAACAGATGAGGGATCCACCCTCTCTTCTGAGTAGGATATAACATGACTCAAAGACAACTAGCTTGGACTCGTGGCACACAAAGGTGTATCAGATACTCCACAGACGGCCGAACGATTAGAAATAAGAAATTCCTTTGGAGGAAATGAGCTGAGTCTAAGGACATTTGATAGGCAGGTAACCTAACTAATGATGCCTCGGCACATCCACAGCCCCAAAACTTGGGACACTGAGATCCCTACACAGGGCAAAAAAAGAAGCTTCAAAGAGTGGTCAAGAACAATAAAGAATAATGACTGCCTGACCCATGGCTGCTGCATGAATTCTCCTCCTCACTTTCCAGATTATTCCAGTTATATTATTGGTCCCCAAAACAAAATCAGAGATAACATACCCTCCTAATCTTGTTATACATTGCCTTTTTGATTAAGACTGAGATAACAAGGTGACATAGAAAGCTTATTTTATGATGAAAAGAARTCTTGGGAAAGTACAGTCTGGGGATTTGGATTTCCAGGAAAAAAATAAATTACCTGATGTGCAATCAATGCACCTTTTACAATATTAGTTCATTTGAAAGCTGGAGAATTGCATATCCTCACTGGACAATGTTCAGTTTATTCTTTCAAAAATTTGGATTAAATTTGAATTTTGTCCGAGTAAAAATTTCTATAAAAGCTTGACCACACATAGAGACCAAGGTGCAGGACACACATTTAATGTGAATGACAAGATTAAGCCTGGCAGTTTAGTGTAACAAAATCTATACCCACTTTTCATTCTATTTGAAGGATTTTTTTTTTCAGTGAACCGTTAAATTTTGTTAAACTATCCCAATTGTACATGAAGTACACAAAAAAAAAAAAAAAAAACAAAACCACAAGATTTCTTTTACCTCAAAATAAAGACAGAAGGGAAATTTGCTTTCACCTATGCAAGGTTTTGATAGGCAATCATTACAAGTGTGGAGGTCTGCAGCACAATGCTCTCTCTTCAGTATGGCAGAGATTAAATGTCTCAAGCACTAAATCAAGTGGACCTCCTGACTTACAAAATGATTTGTGCATACAGCAGATAAACACAGAACCCTTAYAGCAAAGGTCTGAATGATCACAGTGAGTAAATYACAACTTACTTGCACACTCTGTAATAATAAGACAAAACCCATTCTTTTCCCTTTGCCAAGGACTTCAGTCACATSATATCTAAACGAGCTGCTCCAAATCGATCTGCATGAAACTAAGAGTATAAATAAATTGCTTCCTTCTTCCTTCAGCAGACAGGATACTGTCTGTATATGTGATATGATCATCCACGGTGCAAGGCAAACACCTCAGTTCTTAAAGAAAATAACTGTGTCCTTTTTTAGTTGAGTTGAGTCTACAGCTTAGGAACCTTATCAGTGGATCTCTTATGATATTGGCATATTAACTTTATATACATGTACTCAGGTCTAAAGTCTACAGTCAGTCATACAGTTCTATGGTAGTCAAATAGCTGTTTATTTATCCACTAGCAAAATCACCCACTAGGAGATACTTTTTCAGTTACTAAGCAGATGGAAACAAAAGTGGAAAAGAAAGGGCAGCAGCTGCAGCATCTTTCTGCCCAAACAATAAACAGTGGCTGCCCAGCCAGCCCAGCCAGATGATTTTTATGTTGGCAAACCTTTAGTTTGGYCAGTCCAAATGCATGAGGTCTCCTCTTTGAAACTCTGGGGGAAAATAGAAAAATCAAGGAGTTTTAGAGTCAGAAAGGGAAGCAGGGGGAATAATTAAATAAAGCAGGAAGGAAGGAGGTCCAGGGCTGGAAAGGAGACAGTGAAAGGAAAAGCAATTGAAATTGAGGGATGTGATTTTTTTAGTCTGAATGTATTTTTCTTTTGTTGGCCAAWCATCAAGTAGATATACAATGCATAGATCATTACCTACGTCAGGTATTGCAATCTGTACTCACTGCAAAAAGATCTATGAAATGCTAAACCAAACACATTTTAAAGTCTTTGACCCTTGATAGTCCATATTTTCACAGCTCTTGATATATGGAAGTTTGGTCACACCTGTTGGCTTTCTGCTGCCTATTGCCTGAAGAGAGACAGCTGGCTCACCAAAAAGAGAAATTTGGAAGGTGAAGAGATAGGAATTATGTCCCATCTGTATTAAAATGTAGCTAAAGCCATGTCCTGCTGCAAATTCAAGGCTGTCAAAGGTATACTCTATCCAAAGTATCCAAATTTACCTATTGACTGCAATTTATGGTTACCAATTTGTGCAGTATAGATGTTTCTCATTTTCACAAATTTGCATTTCATTTCTATGTTTGAAAGGAATATTTTTCTATATTTTTATTTCTTTTTCTTTATCAGAGAACTAGATTATTTTCTTTCTATAGGTTTTGAAGATATGTCAGTTACTTTTCATTTTCTAACAATTTAACTCAAATTCTGTAAATTCTCCTCCACAAAAATAACCAATAATATGATTTATCTTGTCTAACTGAACGGGTAGGCATCTAATGTACATAGGCTATACTTCGGTTGTCAGTAGAGAGAAGCAGAAGTCTGAGATGGGAGTATGAATTCACCAACAGAGGCGAAAATTTCCCTCTATTGACTCTACAAGTAACTTAGGAAGTAACTTAGACTACATATCTAGGATTTAAATTATCCAAACTAAATGATCTGAGCTATATTTGAAGTGCACAAATGATTATGTCAAAATTAGTGCAATTATTCCTCTGAAGAAGGTCATGTACATGCTAAGATATTTATATTTTGAGCTTTTTATAGAAAAGGCAATTTGCCTGTTATGTATATAGAGAAACAGAGCTTTGATCCCTGTTTGATATTTCTTTGCTAACATATTAAGCAAAGCTAATGTAAGAAAGCCTAAATGCAGAAATACTTAGGGATATAATATAAGGTATTTTAAAAGATAACTTTTGCTACTGATCCTTAAATCATTATTAGAGATGGCCAATCTGCTCCCAAATGTCCGTATTTACAAAAATCAGAAAATCACAAATTTCACCCCCCCCCAAAATTAAAATATTCAGGAGATTAAATATTTGGTATAGATGTCCTTGAAAGTAGTGAAATTAAGAAGAAACTGTTATTCTGATAGATCAGCAAAAACGAGCAGTAATGCATTTGCACCCTTAAAATTTAAGCCAGGAATACCTGCAGTGTTTCCTGATTGCGGGGATACTGTTTAAACAGTTGTTTTTTGACACAAACTTTTATCAGGTTTATTAAGAGTAAAAATATTTCTTTGAGAATGATCTGGTGAACATTACCATCAAAAGTAAATGACTTAYTAGTCACACAGGTCTGGAGACCATTTGGTGCCCTAATCAATATGGGTTGTGGAATGAACATTAAAAGGCGTGTGTTTCCCTACACTGTCAAATCACCAAACATATGTATTTTCTCCCTTTGTGGGGAGAAAATAACTCTTCTTTTCCAAGGAAGGAAGGAAGGAGAAGAATCCCACCCACCCTGAAGCATCTATCTTCAAGGGACCTCACTGCAGGCAGCATGTGTTTGCGGGGAAGGGAGCCTGTGTGCATGCACAGCCAGAAGCATCCTGCCAAAACCCGCTTGGAGGCCGCAGCAGCCCCACTGACGTAGCTGAGGGGGTGACTCAGCCGTGAGGAGCTACCAAGGCAAACTGGAACCCATCAGAGCTCAGGAGCTTGGAGATCTCGGCGCCAGATGACAAGCGCTTCGGAAATCCACCCCGCTAGCGCAGGGGATGGGGCGCACAGCTGGAGCACAGCAGCCACCAGAGCTCAGGATGTGCCGCGATCAGCAAGGCACTGCTACGTGGCACATACGTTCAATATGTCCCTTTTTATCAGCAGGTAGGCACGCGTGGGCAGACGCGCTGCCGCTCAGCCGAGGGATCTCCGCGTGCCACTAGGCTGTCAGCTTTGTACTGGCGGCCCCRAATCAGGTGGATTTCACTCAGTGCTCCAGGGAGACAGACTTTACCGCTTGGTGACTCACACTTGATTGGGGGGAGTAGGAACAGCAATCATTTATGACTCACTGTATTGTATAAGGCTTTGGAAAAATCGTTTGCCTGCATGCTGTATAAATACATATTGGAAGTGTATTAAATATGTTGAAGTAATTGGAACACAATTAAAATGTTCCAAAGCAAAAGAAAGAGAGAAAGGTTACTCATTAGCAGTCTCTTCCCTTTCACGGAGATAACCTATCAGCAGAATTTTGCAGAATTTTCCTTTTGAAGTAGTCAGAGCTTTAATATTCTGTCTAGAAATAGAACGGTGTGAATAATTTGGKGTGGGGGGTTATATACAAAGAAAAATTAGCAAAATTTTGGCTTCCTGACAGTTTTTTTTCTTCCTTCTTTGAGCAGCTATTCCGAGCATAATGCAAATTCTTCTGAAATGGTAAGAACAAATATATTTTGAAACTTTCCCTCTTAAAAGAAAAGTTACACAAAGGCCAAACTAGTGTTCTCTGAAAAAAAGAAAAAAAAAAAAAAGACTGTAAAGAACATATTAAAAAACACAGAAATAATCTATTGCCTATTGACTGTGGTACTAGTCCATTCAGTCTTCACTTCGCTTGAATTCAGTTGGGTACCTTAGAAAATTATCTTTGGACTGGACATACAAAGGAACTGAGGTGTCTGAATCCTGTAGAAATTCAGCCTAGGATTAGATCATCAGATGCGTGGAAGGGAATGGGAATGCCAGAGAAAGAGGTGTGTTTAAATACTCACTTTTCTTCCAGACTGAACCTGTGGTTATTCCCTGGGCAGCAATACCATTTCAACAGCATGTAACTTGAAAAAAAAAAATTAAATAAAATAAAATGCCTGACAAAAATGACTATTTCTGCAACAATTACTTCCCCACTTCAGTCCACATGTGATGTGGTACATGCTGTCAGTATTCCGTGGGTGGATAGGAGAGGAACCGATACTCTTCCACACCACAGTTTAGTCCGGGATCTCATGCAGGCCTGTCTGCAGAAAATAACTACTTTTTATCATCAAAAATTAAAGCTACACTAAAGCAGATTCAGGAAATAGTTGATTGCTAGCTAGACAATTGCTATCACAACAAAAAAAAAGCAAAAACAGCTCAGGCCAAGACAAGTCCAAGCACGTCCTTAATCCCTGCACTKTTAGGTCAATCAAAAGCCTTTGACCTACTTGTAATGGCAAAAAAAGAAAAAAAAGCATCTTTATTGGCATGCAGAAAAAGGACCGAAGAAGCACAAGGGAGAGGAAGGGTGTCTCCCTCTTCTCATTATGAGAAATTGCCCATCTGGACAGCCTTAAATATATATGGTGTAGCTGGTGCATTCTATATCCTGAATCTAGGCACCAAATAGATCTCTCTAAGATACTCCTTTCTCAGAGAGATGACTCCCAGCCRAAGTCAGCTAGAGTGACTGTGACCAACTGGGGAGGTTTTCCATTCTCCTCAGGTCTTCAGGCCAAGCACAACCTGAAGACTCGAGGAGAATGGAAAACTCCTTGAGCTTCCACCAAGGGTTCCTGCTAGGGTTGTGGGAATTGCCTTTTTTCTGTAGATTTACAAGTTTTCCCTCCTGCCTGTGGAAGATGAGTGGCTATGCAGGCAGAAATATTAAATCCATGGGACCAGAAGAAATATCAAGACACAGTACAACACTACACCTTGGGATACAAGTATTCATTCTGGAAGGCAAAAGTGGAGTTTATACTTAAATCTAGACAAATCTAGACATGCAGAGGTTCATTTCAAAATAACTGACTTTGGGTCAGAGTCTTTTAAAGGGGCTGACATCCTGCTGTTGTCCACACTGTTATCTCCTACAAAACATGAGCCTCTCTTRTTTTCTCATTGGACACTCCTTCAGTAATTTTTGCTCATCCCATCACATGACCCCCTARCTCAAAGGGGTTCAAAGACCTCTCACCCCAGTAGATCACACAGCTGCTAACCACCCAGAGGAACATGTTTGACATGGCAACCACTTTCTAAAATTTCCATTTTAACATCCAATGTCTTTACTGGATGCCAATATCTACACAGAGTCACCCCGCCCAGCATAACTTTATTCATTCAAACTAGACAAACAACGACTCTCATTCCAGCTCACCCACTGAAAGATGCTGACCCCTTCGCTAAAAAGGTGGCATTTAGGGGAAATTTTAAAAGATASTTGTCTAAGATAAATATTAAGCTAGAGCTTACACTTTTACCTTAGATTATCTATTTATGCCTGCTCTCCTTTTATCTTCTAAGCAARGGTCCATCTGAAAGCTCAGTCAATGCCTATACCTGAAGTTTGRGAATTCGGCAGGCATCTTGCATATATTATATATATATGCAAAYATATATATTATATATAGTTTTATAGTGTTTTTTAAAAAAAAAAAATTTAAAAAAATGTAAAGAGCAAGGGTTTTTTAAAGTCCCTGATGGCATAGGTACAGCCATGTAATTACTTATACCCCGTAAAGTACTCAGAGCATTATTGAGACAGACCAAAAAGCAGCATTTTGCAGAGGACAGAAAACCTTTCTGAATAGCTTAGATATAATATGTGACTTGCATACTACCTGAGCAGTGGAAATAAAAGAAAATGAATGTTCTTAATCTTATAGGAAGCAACCTTGAAAGGGCTAATATAACCAGCTAAAGCCACTACATTAAGTTAATTACTGGATTAAATTTTAAAAATCAATATCAGAATGCTGCTTTTGAAGAGACAGAATGTGACAAAAACACTCYCCCACTCCCCTTTGCAGTGTTTTCTATTGGTTTTAAAGATTTTAGTAGASAAATAAGTTAGATGTTTTTGTCAAAATCACTGTGATTACTACAGAAAATGTCTATAGGAGAGCAAAGACCAATACAACAATAACAAAATTGCATCAAATGAAATATTAAGGAAAGCAAAATAGTAATTCTGAGCTCTGTGGATTTCAGGCAAAATGACAATATTGATTGTAGCCCAGAAGCCAGAGCAATAAAATATGAAGAAAAAAGCATACTCATTTTCCTTGATTTACGGCAAACCCCATAGGGATATTTATATTTTTCTTAAAAGAAAAAAGATATTGTTAATGAAAGAGGACAGAGTAGTTAGATAAAGCCTTGCACATGGTGMAGTTCCATATAACTTATTTTAGATATATTAAAACATATGAAGACTTTGCAGGTAAAAAATTCTTTTGTAGGATTTTGCAGACCATGGTTTTTTTTTTTTTGGTACTCTAAAAAATCGTTCAAATTTAGAGCGGAGGAGGGGAGGAGGGGGAGGCAGAGGTTAATCACTACATTTGTTAACTCTTCATCTGTTTTGCTGAATTATTCTGTTGAACTCTGTGTGATGGGTATGTGGGCTGAGCCTCATAGATGCTGTAAGACTTATTAGCAGATTCTGCAGCCACACATGAAAAATGTGGATTTATACTTCAAATCAACATTGTTTCCTTTATAGACTCTGTATGAAGCATAATGTAGTTTTTTGTTTTGTTTTTTTTTAAAGAAAGAGATTAAAAATGTAGCTGGTTGTTTTAAAACAGATGAACAAATCCCTCTCTGTTCTGTTACCACTGTTATATCTGTTCTGGTACAGGATGTGTCATTGCATTCTGTACCAAAATGTTACTGTACATTATAACATTCATTGAGAAAAATGATTAAAAGGGAAGCTCAGGATGTGGTTAAACCCTAACAATGTTACTTTGAGATCTACATGCATAAATCATGCCCAGCGTTATGGAAAGAACCCAAGAACCTAAAATAATACTCTGTTTTCTCCCTGGAGACTTCTGGAAACTTTGGCAAATGCTGGCTAGTCTTACGCAAGTATTGATTTAATATCTAAATTTTCAAAGTACCTGCATAGGCCTTGACTTTATTGAAATGTGTTTGCACTCAACGGTTTTGAAAATTAGGTCACTACGTTGCTATATATAAAGAACCAAAGTAGGCTGGCCTGATTTTTCAAAAGTGCCAAGCAGCCACTGTTTTCACYCAAGTCAGTGAGAATTACTAGTGCTCAGTAACTGGAAATCCAGCTGTTTTATGTTCTTTTTTTTTTCATTCACCTTAATGATTTTGGCTACCTACCGCTAACAATTCCAAACCAAGACTCGGTCTTTTAAGACCATAATGGAACAGAGTTTTAGGTCATTGCTTTTAAAGTGGGAAATGATCATATAGGGTAGTTCATTGAGTAGAACTCAGGGTAATATAGACAGATGTAGAAAAATCAGTTTAGACTTGGCTATCTATTTCCTCTAAAATCCTTAACATCAAGAAAATGCCTTTTCATGTTTTGGGGTTCTTTTTCAGAGGTTTAATTCAAAATGTAAACAAAAAGACTACATAGGCTCCTGTGGACATTTCAGACAGTGGTGCAATCAAGCATCATGTTTAAATACCTGTCATATTTGTCACAATAGCAAACTGGAATGAAGATGGCAACACAGAGTGCAAATTCCACTGAAACACTGCAATTTGCACTGGATTGAGTGGCAGAATTTCTGCTGAATTTTAAAGGGAGTACAACCAAGTCAGCACAAGAAAAAGCATAAACAGGATCATCTCAAGCCTGCTGAGACTTCATTACATAACTTTAGAAATATGAAAGATAAATACAGGAGTCTAAATGACATGTACATGTGTTATGCACCATTAATAAGTGATGAGAGATAAATAAATGAAACTGAACATGCCTGGTGCATTGCTGCTCCTCATAKGCTGCAATTTGGAGAGCCTAAAAATAGAAAAGATAATTCTGTGCCCAAGTGCCATGAAGGAGTCGTAGTTCAGCAACAGAAAATGTAAACAGAGCATCAACCTATTCCGCTGCACATCCACCACAGTCCCAGTGGGGGTGTTCAGATGTGAAGGAGAGCASAACTTATCTCCCTGTGCATCAAATAGAAAAAGCAAGGTAACACACAAATAGCTCAGTTATAAAATATTATGAGCAAAGTACTTCCCAGGGTGGTTTACATCTGAATTCCTACTTCAGTTTTCACATGTCACTTGCGCCTGAGAAAATGTTCCTGGCTCGTGGATTTTTAAGTGTCTCATATATATTAGGTTAGTGTAAATTTTTTGTGCCATGCAAATCTGCTGAATTATTGATACAATGAAAAAAAACAAGTTAAGCAAGCAAACTTTTTTGTGCTTCCTGCAGAAAGCAGTGGTGTCAGTGGTCACTGGCTAGGCAAGGAGAGACAGTCCCAGAAATAATTTGAGCTTTGAAGGTTTCCAAGATCAATAGCAGATCCTTAACTTAATTCCATAATAAGAAAGGCCGGTTGCTAACTTCCTCCATTTGAGGAATGATGCATTCGTTCTGTTTCTAATTGGCAGCTGCCACGGGAAGCCGTGTCTTGCTGCAGTGATGTCAGTACGGCAGCGCCAAGTGAGAGCCAGCAAAATCCCAAGAAATACAGGAGGACAGAGCACAACTGTTTTCTCTTAGCTGATGATGTGCCTGCAAAAATAAATCCCACCTGTTCCAGAAACTCTGACATAATAATGAAACACAAAGTGTACCAAGCACCTTGATCACCTCTAGGTTACTCACAAGAGCCTCCCAGCAGACCCTTGTRGCTGGATGACTCCTGCCAGAAGCAGATGTGCAGATCATCCTGCGGTGGCTGTGATTCTTGGCTGTATGCTGCCCATGTAGAGTCTGTTCTAAGCAGGCACAAAGACCACAAAAAAAAAAAAAATCAGATTATTCAGAGCAACAATATCCTCTGTGGCTGTGTCTCAACCCTTAACTTCTACAGCTCAGGGTACAGACAGCCACACAGCCAAAACCTTAGCTGTGGTAATTTCACTTACCAGGAACCACCAGGGGCGGATTCGGAATCCAGACTCCGCTCTTTACAGTAGAGTCCAAAATAGCTGTAAATGAGACCGAGAAGGGCAGAAGTAAGAGTAAAGAAGTAAAGACTGACTTTTTTTGCAGGTCTTGCACAGAGTTGACCTTTGCAGAAACATCCCCCAAAATTATGTTTCCTCAAGGTCTTCTCATAGACAAATTTTCAAGCTGGAAGATGGAATAAAACTGGATCCAGACTCAGTATCTGAATTGAAAAGTCTAAATTGGGGAGAAGTATGTGAGTGTCTAGTGTAAAGGCTGGTGTTAGATCAAAACAGAAGGCCGAACAGAGCAAAGGGCTACTGGAATAAGAAATTTAAGGTTAAAGAAATGTGACATGTTCATTTAGAAAAGAAGGGGTTAAACAGCATATGAGGAGCACTCATAAGAAAGATCAGAGCACTCAATTCTTGACTATCAGAAACTAACCATAAAAACAACCTGGATGATATGATAAAAAAAAGACAGTGTTGTGAGATCATGGACTCCACTGTTGCTTCAACCTGCAACAACATTCAGAAGGTCCTCAGTGGTGGCTGTGGTTTTCTTGAACTCTGGTAGCCAGGGGATCATAAAGGACCCAGGAGATTCCAATAAAATCTCGTATACAATGGCTGCAGTGASGAATCTAGAGCCTAACAAATGGGCCTCTGAAGGAGAACTCAGCATTTAAAAGGAAAAAAGAGTATTTTGGCCATACTAATTTGAACAATGTACATCTTACTCCCTAGGCCAGAGGCTGAGGGCATATAAAATTCTATAAAAACTGGCAAAAACAAGGCCTGAACTCTACATGTGCTAACCTTACATCTGAAAATGTTGAGGACTGTTGTACCAAAACACTTGCCTGAAGCAATAAAGCCTGATAGCCACATTCATAATATACTACAGCTGAGTCAGTCTTATTTATTAAGCCGGATTTAGTGAGACTATCCTGATCATGAAGCTTAGCAGACCATTTCACAAAGGACTGCACCGTTGCATAGACTTATACAGGTTTCCCCCGCTTCGGTGACTTCTGCAACACATTTTGCAACACTGATGTGTCCTCAGAATGCATAAAACTACAGAGATCTGTTTTGAGTTGAGACAGCTCTGCAGATTTATACCAGCTGAAGCTCTGGACTATACTATCACCACATTCCTTTCCCGCATGCAATACAATACTGCTGTGCTGAGAACAGCTGTTGAGATTGCCACATGGCTAAGGGTAACCACCCTCCTTCTAATAAAACAAAACCTTGTCACATGCAATGGACAGGGACTTTTGGTTCCACAACATCTCCTTTGGGAACAAAACAGGTAACATTCATATGAGGAAACTAAGCTGTATAAGAAAACTATTAATTTTCAGCCCACACTGCTCTCATGATAACTGATGCTTTGTCATCTCAAACAAAGAGCCAGTAACAACAGAAAATGAAACCCCTCCTTGCTTCTATAGTTAGAAAAAATATAGATAAGATGTGTATTTATGGAAATGTAAATAGGAGTTGTCATTTTCTCACATGCTACCTGAGTGTTTCAGTCGATCTTCCTTTCCACACAAACCTATTAGGTAATGAGAGCTCACATGTATTATCAAGGCTCAGCCTCAAGTTTCTTTTTCAATTCAGAATATTCCTATAGTCTGGAGTAGTTAAGATATCTGAATTTCTCCTCAATGCTCAATAATTTGTGTGGTTTGCAAGCTGCTTCTTGAGAGGTAAAAACTGTTCAGCCTGTCTGGCTGACATAAACAGTACCACTTAGCTCAGACTAGAGAGCAAGAAAGTCTCTGGTAATGTAAGATCAAAATTAACATTTCTTCATGATTCCTTCATTAAAATAAACCAAAATAAAACACACACACAAAAAGCTCTTTTCCAAGAGGAAGGGGTTGTGTGATGTCTATCTCTTCTTATTCTTTGATGATCTAGCTTCACTGTTTTTCTGCAGCATTTTTATGTGGGCGTGATCCAAAATCCACAAAAGTAAAYGAAGTCTTAGGATGGAAAATGTTTTCTAATAGTAGATGACTGCAATTTATCATAGCAGTGAAGCTTGTCCAGCTGAATTGACACACAGATCAGCATATGCCTGGACTATTCACCTGCCTAGCTAAGACCTTCATCACAGCAGTGAACAGAGTGAAATCCTGCAAAGCGTTTAGAAATGAACTGGAAATTTCAGTACCTCTGGTGCAATTCAAAGTGAAAAGATACTGTGATCAATTCAGCAGGCAGAAATGGAAGAGAGGAAAAGCAGTAAATTAAAAGCAATAGGCATGCCAGGATTTGTATTTATTTAGTTAGTTTAGTTCAAAATTTGTAGGGTCCATTAGAGAAAGACAACACAATCTAACACTCATCTGATGTGGTAAATGTGGCTAAGAAGCTGTAAAATTGTGACACTTAAGGTTATAGCAACAAGGTATTCAGTCACACTTTTCAGACAAACTGACCTAATGGCTGAGTTTTTTCTCCTCAGTCTTCAAGAACATTCATTAACAGCTCCCTTTTTTTGAAGATTTCAGGATGAAATAGAGAAATAGTTGACAATCGGGAACAAGATGSTAATTCTGATAAGAACAGAGAGTCTGACAATAGATGGAGCATCTAGATTGGTTGTCTCAGATTGGCCCTGTGAGTAGAGTCTCCTGTGCAGTGACTCTTCCTGCTTCCTTGTGATGATCTGCAAATTTTTTTCTTTTCCGTTTTCTTTTTTTTTCCTGAGGCAAAAAAAAAAATAAAAGCTTAAAAATTCTGAAGAGAGGCTTATCAAGCAGCAAATCTAATAGACATTAGCAAGCATTCTTAACTTAAAATCTTTATTAAATTGTAAGACAAAATAGTCTAGAGGAATAGTGTCTTCACCATCACAAGATAGCTTGCAATTAGTATCAGATATTTTCCTAAATTCATTATTTCATTTTAACAGAATATTGTTGCAACAGATGTCAACAAGAGATGCCATCACATACCATCTTTCCAAATTTTAGGAATAATCCTCACACATATAGTAAGATTTTTTTTGGAGGGCAAGCTGGGGAGTTAGCCTGAGTTATGTTTATCTCAGAAAAGAAGTAATAAGACTTTTTTTCTTGGTTTTAATCAATGATAAGAGCTATTTCTCAAGAATTGTAGCTCTCCAATAACTGGACCTATTTGCTAGCTTGTAAAAATAAAAATGAAATTCACATACTCTGTCATCTTGCCTCAGAATGAAAGTGAATGAGCACATTTAAAAAAAATAAGATCAGATAAAGAACTAATTTTCAGAGTTCTGTTTTGTTTTCTTTTTGTTTTGTAAATGTCCAGCACATTTACTGCTATCTTTCTGACTTTCACAGAATTATAACATCTTTGAGTCCCATTTTCAGGCTTATTGATTCTTGCCATTGGTCTCTGACCTGGTTTAGGATGGATCATCTGTTAGGACATGGACCAGTCAGGTTTATAATACAGTAATGCTGAACAAAGTTCCAAGTACTTGAGTAGTGAAGTTTTCATAGAGCACAAAAACGTGAGGTTTTCACTCTACATCGCGGAAAATAGAATGTTTTCACAAACAGTTTGGTTGGTTTTACCAAATTGGGGAAAACACGGATATCATCAGCAGCTAACTCATRTTAAGTTAGATAGGGGTCTGCACAAGAGGAGTGTAACAGACCCTGTTTCAAGTAACTTCTCCAGCTGGGAACTACCTTGTTCATGCTCRTGTTGCTTCTGATTTATTCTCCTAGCACAACTTCAGTGTAAATAAGTGATTAAAAGTTTAGTTTAATCCTTTCCTGACCCAGAAATTTCCCAAACTGACCATTTTTCTCTTTCTCTCTTAACTAAGTATTATTCATAAAGGGAAGATTCATGCATCAAGGCCTGCYCAAATGTTTGGATTTTGGAAAGATAACATGATACTAAAATATAAGAATGAAGAATTCAAGAAGGAAAACTGAAGCTGCAGTTGAATATGAAAGGGTGTGACCCTTTCTAGAGTTTTTGTCTGGGCAGAGAAATAAAGCCTTTAAAGCATATCAGCATCCACTTRGTATTTGTTCCAAAAGACCACATTTCCTGAGGCTGACTTACAACTTAGGCTATTTTAGTACACAAGGGTCAACTCTATTTGAACATTTATGTTTTTTAATTTGGAATATGAATGTTTGGGAGGCAAAGCGCATTACATACAGGGGATGGTATGCTACGCAGGCAGGGAGTTTGTGAAACAACCCCTAATCAAAGCCTTAAATGCAAAGCAGAGAGGCCTTGAAACAGGAGCATAACCTTGAACTATTATTCTTACAATATTTTTCCCTCAGATTCCTTCAAGACCTGGGAGGTGAGCATGTATCAAAGTGTAGTATATTAAATATGCAGCCAAATCTTGATTCTGTTCTTGTGCATGCCATTTCCAGTGCTGCTTCCCCAGTGTCAAGTGCCTTCCAGCATGCACTAAGCAACGTGACTAGCATCTGTCAAATGTTTGTGCTCTTGGCTTATCTCCTCGGGGGGAGATGTGTGTTCAGTAGACTGTTTTCTTTTGGAATTTATTTTTAATAAAATCTAAATGCATGTGCTGTTTGTTTATGTTAGYGAAGGCAAAGAAATATGCCTTGTACTAAGAGTGGTAGGTACACGGGATCCCACAGCCCAGGGCTGCCTATCGGAGAGGGAGGACTGCGCAGTTCTGCCCAGGAATAGGTAAATGAAAAGACAAGACAGGAGGGATAGAGAGGGGAAAGGRAGGAAATACATAAGGGGAGTGCATAGACAGCAGGCCACAGTGGGAGCACAGGATCAGTCTTTATTTTTGCATCATCGAAAGCTTGCATTACTTATTGTAAATAAAAGGAGTGAAGCAGAGCAGAGCAGAGAGRAGAGGATAATAAAAGCAAAACAGAAAGTGTGAGCATAATATCCTGGCATCCAATCCACCATCCTCAGCAATTTCAGCTCCTGAACAGCCCAGAGCCAGAGCAAGAGGGGCAGAGCAGCGAGGCACATGACAGACTGGTGAGAGGATGTTTACACTGCCCACACTGCTACTGGTGGCCTGCTCAGGGTGATGTGAACACCGTCCAGTGTCTCCTTCTCCAGTACTTATAGCAAAATGGGACAAAAGAAATTAAAGTTGTCAGACACTCGCAGCGGGTGAGAATATGAGATAGAAAGCTATATCTGTTGAGAATTAAACAACTGTCATTTAAACTTCAAGAGGGATTTGAATGCACAATGGAGAAGTAGGACTAATGTGGTGGGTTTTTTTTAAATTATTCAGTCAATAAGAGAGAGTTTTTAGGARACTCTTGCAAAAAAGCTAGAAGAAGCCTGCTCCATCCTGCTCCCAGTTTTAGTCAGTGAGAATTTTGCCTTTGATGTGAGTAGATGCGTTCTTTCTAAATAATTATTTTTGCTGTTTTTCTTTTAATTTCATCTGCTGAAATAATCACCTTGTGTGCTTGCTGCTGCTGCTCACTTAAGCACAACATTCAGAATTAACTCCTATGCTAGTCATCACATAAATAGTATATCTAGTAAATTGTTCTTCCTCTGTTGTAAAAAGGCTTTAACTATTGCCCTTCAGCTAAACTATACCCATTCCCAGAGAATAGGCCTAAAATAAACACTACATATAAAACATTCAGTTATCTTCAGGTGATATTTTATTACCCTTTCTATTGCAATTGTCACTTTTCTGTATTTTAGTGCTTACCTTTCAACACAGCTAAAAACCAGTGTTCTCAGTATGATGTAGAAATTGAGATATCCCTTGAGCTGGAGATGCAGCATCGCCAAACAGAGACAGAGGTTTAAAAGTATCATTGCTCTCAGGTTGCAAACAGAGACATATGTGGATTTGCATTGATGCAGACAAGTGCTGTCTGTAAGGGAGGATTATTTTATTTTCCTCTATCCCAAGACATAAATTTAGTCCCAAAACTCCTACACGTTTTGTTGGAAAATATACCTGAGCAAAGACTGCAAGTTCTGTCCTTGGAGAGGCAAAGAGTAGATTTTATTTTAGATTTATACCAGCAGTATGTGGAGACAGAAAATATGCAATAAGTCAAAGAGATTTTACTTATCAGAGCTTTAGACAACCATTTGTCAGTACTTAACTGTATTGCTGGATGACTCATTCCCATTTCTAATACCTAGGAATACAGGGCATG
Organism: Nothoprocta perdicaria; assembly: GCF_003342845.1. Taxonomy (NCBI): domain Eukaryota; kingdom Metazoa; phylum Chordata; class Aves; order Tinamiformes; family Tinamidae; genus Nothoprocta; species Nothoprocta perdicaria. The sequence goes on from NW_020455093.1 coordinate 1,652,028, forward strand.
TGTGGGAACACAATGTCTGCATTGATTTTAATCTGGTCTCTTTTTGTACTGTCTACAAATAGCTCAAAATGAACCCAATCAGATAAGAGCAAAGAAAATGATTGCAAAAACACATACAGTAAGCCAGTCACAGGGGCCTCAGAAAGGCCAAAGAATACACAAACCAGAAATACCAAGGTAGCCAAGAACCACTCATAAAACTTCCTCAGTACCATGGCTATATAATTTAGCTAGGCAAATTGAATCAGTATAAAGCAAGCAAAAAGAGGCTTTCTTTTTAATGGAGGAGCAGCATTTAACGTGTCAATGAGAAGGAAGCACTAGTCTGTATGTAGAAGTATATTCTTTATGATTCTTTCTTGGTTTGAGACTTCTTCCATGAAAAGTTGAGCTCCATATCAGAGTAGGGAYGGGTGATCCATCTCTGTTCTAACCAGGATGGAGAGGGCTGACTCTGCTGCTTGCACTAGCAGTGTTTAAACACTAAACATGCTCCAGCCCTCCCTGAGCTCACTAAAACAGATGCCTGCTGCAATTCTGGCTCCAGAGCACTGCTGGAAGAGCGAGTGGAGTAGAGTTTGGGGAAAGAGCTTTCCTGTTACGGGAGAATTTAGGTTTCTGAAGTTATTTCAGATAATAACAAAATAAAAAAAATAGATTTTTTTTTTCAAAAATGCAAGCTGTTCCTCTGAAAACAACTTGAAYCGGTTCAATTTATATTTTTTCAGTAACCTGAAATTGTTTGCTGTCAGTTTTGACATTTCCATTTTTCTTCGCCTTTCAGTGCAAATTAGAATTTCAAAAGAGTAAACTAAAATGACCAACCAGCCAATCCTTCTGTTTTAGAAATCTATACATTTATAGTTTATAGTTTATAAATTCTACTATAAAATCAAAAAAAAGATGAATAAGGAATATTCATCATAAACATCCAGGCTAGAGACGTGGCAAATAAAGACTTACTGGTCTATCTCCTTAAGACACATTTCATCCAGCATCCTCAAGCTAATCTTCTTCTTCTTCTTCTTCTTCTTCTTCTTCTTCTTCTTCTTCTTCTTCTTCTTCTTCTTCTTCTTCTTCTTCTTCTCCTTCTTCTTCTTCTTCTTCTTCTTCTTCTTCTCTTTTTTTTTCAGCAGAGGAGAGGGAAAGAAACAAGAGATACAGAATGACAAGCTCACCTTAAACCAGAACAATGAAAGGAGGAAGAAGTAAGACACAGATGACAACCTATCTGCTACTAAAATAGTCACAGAGTCAGAGTAACCTTTTTGATTATGCATGCACAGCTTAAGTTCCCTTTTCCACATCAGTGTAAACAGCAAGTCCCTTAAGGGTACTGCAATTACACTCATTTTACATCAGATTAAGTCACAGGACCATCAAAATTGCTATAAAAACAGGGATCAGAATTTTCTCTYGTCTTCCCCCCATGACCATGGGTCTTCCCTGCACTTTCTGATACACAACTTTTATTTGTAGAAACAACTAACTCTGACTAATTTTATGGAAAAAATAGAGAGGCCCAAAGTCTCCAGGATGGTGCCAGCTGAGGGCAATGCACATCCACATAGGTCAGGGAAGCTGGGCTGGTTCTGCTGACAACAGCCACCCTGGGGCAAATCCTAGTGTGTTCCAGGTACCAGGAATCAAGCACAGGTACTAGTTGATGTTTGCAGTGGAGACTTTTCTCAAGATCATCTTGGCGGAAAGAGATGAGTCTTTTCCACTTTTCCAGATCAGATGTACAATATGTCCAGAAACTCTAAATAGAAAGCAAGAAATATGGGGCTTCTAAAAGCACCTGGGAAATAAATWTCATATTTTGAACTGCAACAAGTCCAAGTAAAACTTACCTGAGTTTTCCATTCAGATCAGACTCCACCTTTTAAAGAGCTTTTTTGCAGGGAGTATAGGGTTTTGCAACCAGCAGGCTTCAGGTCACCCCACATCCTGTGATGCTGCCTAGCTTCTCGTTTACTTCTGAACCAGGGAGAAAATTGCATATGAATTGCATATGTATATCCTATACTTCTGCTATCACCTTGATATTTGTCTTCCAGCAACCTCAGGGAAAGCTTATGAGAAAGAAAAAAAAAAAAGCAGAGAGAATCTCATAATCCTCTCCCTAGGAATACCATGTTTCACAAGGGTAACCGATTTTCCTGACGAGAGAAGGTTGTTGCAGGATCTCCTTCAGGAAACTATTCCATATCTGCACTTCAGACACATTGCACATACTCCAAGTTTCATGCAGCATCAGGAACCTCAGGGATACTCAGCACAGCCTTGCTTTACCTTGAATCTTGAATCTTTCTCCACCAACTCCAGGTCTGGTCTAAAGCCAGTTTGAGTGTCCCTTTAGTCCTCTCCACAGAGGGATCTGAAAGAGACTGGAAATGCAGTATATCTTCCCTGTGAATTTAGTCAGTTTTGGGCAGGAAACAACAATTTTTCCATTCCTCACTGTAAAATACAGGGAAGCAAAGATACTGAATATAATTAGTTCTGAATATCATAGTGATATTCACTGAATATCATTAGTGTTCTGCACAGAGCAATTCATTTTTACCTATGGAAAATCCCTATGGGAGACTCTTTGTACTCTTGTCTCAGGGAGAGGAAGGACTGAGGGTCAGCATGATGTCAGAGGAAGAAATTCAATAAGTATCCACTTAAAACCAAATAATTCAAAAGGATTATCACCTTAGAAATCAACTAAATGGAGTACATTGCTTGCCAGCTAAGTCAAAACATGTTTATTTATTATTTTAACCAAGGAATTTTTATGGAGGCAAACAGTATGTTACACCCTTCTAATAATGCTAATAATTCATCCCCGACTAATAAAGATAAGCAATAAGCAAGCTTTTGAGATTAAATAATCACTTTTTCCAAGTGCTATATTGTTACCATTAGCAAGAGTTTTCTTTCATTGTTGAAAGTTTAATTTTAATTAAACAATAAAATATTAAACTCACATTTTTGGAAGASACTGCTATAAACCCTAGGGACATTTTTTTTTCTTTTTTCTTTTTGTCTTTAGCTGCCATCTGAAATACACACCCTAAAACTACAAAGAAAAAGATATTAATGCTTCTGTTTTCTACCTGTACAATTTAAACCAAATTTAGTTTACTATAAATGCATGTCTCATATTCCCCATCTCTCCCCCGATACACACATTTAAGGTTCCTAAAAATAAAAAAATACCTCTGATTTGCATCTGTTTTATTTTTTTTCTCTGTTGAGCTATGAGTTCATTCTCCACCCACACATACAACAGCAGCTAACTCTCAATTAATTTTAAAAGATTCTTAATAGAGAAACATGTTGGAAAGGGAGTTAAGAGTTACTGGAAATTAAACATCTGGATTTCTCCAAAGTACAAGGTTTTTCCATCGCCCTGGAAGGTAATTGACTTAAGAAAAACCTTTCATTTTTATACTCTGCAATACTTGACTGGTTGATAGAGGCTGGTGATTCATTTTGCRTGTTGAAACATGCCCACTCCCTTCACTTGAACCAAGCAGTAGCTTGTTTTGTTTCTTAAATTGTGAGAAATGGCAGGATTTATAAATCTGTTAACAGCTGCCAAAACTAGATTAAGACCAACCTAGAGCTGATGTAATGCAACTCTCCTTGGATGCCAGATCCCTGAGTGACAGGAGATCCTCCTCATAATTCCCCAAGTATCGCAACCTGAAAACTCAAGGTTGGGGTCAGATGTGCAAATGAAAGGATGGGGAGGGGGATAAGAGATCTCTGCACCCTGTGTTGACTCCTGGAGAAGCTAAGCAGGCTGTGATCGAGCCCTCCAAGAGGCAGGACCCAGCAGATCCCGGAGGGCCGTGTTCCAGATTRCTCCTTTGGAGCTCGCTCTGCATAGGGACTTGCCTCCAAGTGCACCAGACACCCCTCACTGGCACCCTTCCTTAGCTCTACATGGGAGGAAGACGGACCTGAAGTGATTATAAGGGAAGTTGCATCTAAGAAACAAAACAACCCCGAGGGAGAGGCGTATTAAGCCGCATGGAAATTCAAACTGAGCCATAAAGAAGATGAACCTGAAGCACTCACAAGGCCTGGCCTCTGAGCATAGCAAAAGTCTTACCTCAGGTCCCTGTCTCAGACCTGGTTCTCTGGGGTGAGACACATTGCAACTATCTAAAAGCCATGTGTCCAGATGAAACCAGTGAGAGGAAAGAGAGGACACAGGCAGGGGACATTCCTGCGTGGCTCTGCATTGGTGGTAAAGGGACCCTCAAGGATGTGTTTGGAGCTCCCCTACCATCACCAGGCACAGGTGCTTGTGCTATCCCCGTGCTTGACAGCCTTCCTGGTAAAGACTGATGACCCTAATGCCGACCCAAACAGCCTTGTCTTTGGACTGGAAAGAAATGGTGGTGGTGGGGAACTGTGTCATATTCCCCACCTCCTCATACATTCATTTATAAACCACGCTACAGATACCACACAAATGCTAAATGGGAAGCTCACAAGGATCTGAAAGGACTGTGTTCAGTCAATGTACATGGCACTGCAGTGGAACAAAGGAAACGAGTAGGGAATCAGTGTGGAGGGGAGGCTCCAAAAGCCTGCAGTGCAGCAGGATGAGCAAACGAGCTAGCTAAACACCCGGTATCTCTGTACAGCAAACCACAGCAAATGAGGCATGAAAGAGGAGTACGGACGTGCTCTTAGTAAAATAACAGTCTGGAAACAGAAGAGTTCGCCACATAAAATGCAAGATTGAAAAAGAATTGATAGATGAGCCATTTCAGGGATAAAGACAAAATTAAGAATATTTGGAAACTGTRGTAAGAAAATGAGGGATGATTCACCATTTCCTGAATTCATGGAGCTTAAAGAGGGGAGACACCTTTGTATCATTTATTTTGACTTCCTGAGAGGAAGCAATAGCCTGAACGGAGGCTATTATATTTCACTCAGTTCATCCTCTTCTAAGACTTACTCTACCTTTTCAGGTACAGCTAAACCACTGCAATAGTTCACTGCAGGAAAATTTTTATCAACTCTATCAATAACGGCATTATAAGGCTTAAGGATAGGGTTAACACCAAACCAAGCCACTGGCAGAACACAAAACCAACACCATTGTAGCAACTGTCCTCCCCAGGAAAAAAATCTGTATTTTTTTCCCAGAACTGGCTGACTAGACTTCAAGCATGTGGAGAAATCTCACTAGGACATGGGTCCCCTCTTCTACCCCAACTTCTAGCTGTTCTTGCACCACTTTCATCCTTAGCAAGTGGCTATCCTCACCGGGCCTTGCAGGGACCTCAAGGAACAAGTAAACCTCTTGTTCCCTGAACAAGGAACAAGGGACCTCTGGACAAAAAAAGGTCATTTTTGTTTAAAGAAAGAAAGAGGAAAAAAAAAGGGGGGGAGGAGGAAAGAGGGAGAGAGAAGGAAGGAAAAGAGAAGAAAAAAGATTCTTCTCAATTCCTACAGGCAGTCGTAAGAAGCCCTGAAGCATAAGATTTGATTATAACCATATCTTTATTTAGAGCTGCAAGTGCCGTGGGTTTTCCTAAGGCAATTCTTAACCTCCTGTCCCTTAAATGAAACCCAGTGATTTCCACAGGGTTGCTCAAGAGCAGAACAGCAGTAGAGAAGATTCAGATGTGAACTATTACTGTGAAAGAAGAGCTGGGTCCACTGCAGTTACAAAGGGAGAAAACAGTAAAAAGACTAAGCAATGGTTTCAGTTAAAAAAAAAAAAAAAAAAAAAAAAAAAGAAGAAGAACTGGGGAATTTATGGTGTCTAAATGCAAAAAAAAAGAAAAAAAAAGTCTAATATTTAATGTAATGGATGACAAAATTTTGCCTAGAGATGAAGTTGAAAGTAGAAATAAATGCAAATCTAATTTTAACAATGTCAAGCATAGAGCCCAGTTCTACACCAAGATTGAGCACCGGTATTTTTCTGCACTCCCCCACTCCCTTCTGCTACATACAAAGACAGAATCAGTTTCCTTTTACTTAGTAATTTCTTGTCTATACATCCATAAACTACATTAGTCCTTCATAACAAATCTTTAAAAAAGTATTCAGAAGTAGTTATTCAGGAAGACCTCATTCTCCTTTAGAAATTCTGAAAGAAAGAGAGAAAGAGAGAAAGAGAGAAAGAGAGAGAGAAAGAAAGGCATGTAAAGTACACCAATACCACATATATCTATCAATAGATATAATTTGCTAATATAATCTCCAGTTTGTTTTCCCAGTTGTATTGCATTTGGCTGACAGCCTGCAAACATCTAAGGAGGTAGCTCAAATCAATTGGTACCATTACACTTTCCTCATGATTTACCATGTGTTGGTTCTTCTGCAGGCTTGTTATTAACACTTTAAATAGGAATATAAAAGTATCTAACAATGGATTTATTTCCTGGTGTGATTTTTTTGTATRTGCTCTATCACTGTCTTCAAAAACATCACATTCCTCTATCTCTTAATTGCATAACTATTAAAGCAACACAATTTGAGGACAATTTAAGGAATCATTTCTTAGAGTCTTAGAAGAAAGGCTGTAAGCTAGTCCCCTCATCATTTTTAAAACTTTTCACACGAAGATATCCTCATCTATCCTAACAATAATTTCAAGTTTGAGGAAACTCAATTTTTAAAGTTTAAGATATATTAATTACAGCATATGCCATATCTTATTTGCAAAAAGCAGAACATGGCAGAAAACAGCCACTTGTACATAGGCAACCATCAAGTTTATASGCCAAAAGTCTATCAGAATTATGTCTTTACTGATGACATTGTGTCAAGTGCTGGACTTCTTGCATGAAGAAAATGCCATATATTACTAACGAAAGCAATAGGAAAGTTGGTTCCTGGTCACATGAAATCTGCAGCAAATACACTTCATTGTGACTACACGTTTATATACTCCCATATGATGACAAAGGCCACATTTTATGTTGATTTATACTTTCCATAATCCCTCTGTACCAATACCTATATTGTCCTGTGCTGGCTTAGGTTCACTGCGTGTGCTTGAAAGAATCCTGATTTATAGAAGGATAAAAAAAAATCAGGCTTACCAGGTTGCTCAGGAAAGAAAGTAGCACAGCGCTTGGCACTACATGAAAAAAATGAAGAACTGATCTGAAATACTGTGGTGTATTCAGGGGAAGTGCAGAGGTCTAATTCAGTAACAAACATACGCGTAGAATAGGACAGAGGATTAAGTGGTGGTTTCCCAGCAAAAATAAGCAAGGGGCGTAAACTGCTTTACATAATCCCATGACATAAAATGGAAACAAAGGCTAGCTGACAGAGAACAAAAAAAGGAAAGTGAAAACAAGGCTTGCTTTCTTTGCTGTATCGTCTGTGGCTTATCAGATACTACACACCTTGCAGAGCAGTGTAATTGGATGAAGAGCTCTACATTATTATCCAACCACATAATCACATTAGAGTTTGACTTATTCACTTCAACCATAGCTAGCAGATAGCAAAGGGTCAGGGAATTATGTAACTTGCAGTGTGCATTTCACCATGAGCTCTGAAAGACACAGGCTAAGGAATGCTTTTTATCTTCTTTAAAATATTTTTAAATGCAATTCCAAAACAGTTAAACCTAAACTCATGTTGCTGACCTATGCTACCCTAAGCAAATCAGTGGGTAACGTACGGCCCCCCCAAAGCATGTTAGCTATTTCAGCATATTTTTATGAGCTGATCAGTGGCTTGTTTTAACTCTGTGTAAATGCAACTGTGCGGTAAGGAATTTGAGATGCCAACACATRGCAGAAAACAGCCTCTTGTGGCTTTGGAGTGTTTCACGTGGAAGCACAGAAAGGGAGGAGAAAGGGAGGCCAGTTCAGCAGCACCTCCCTGGTATGCCACACCAAAAGCGGGCTGCACAGGACAGTGCTCATGAAGGGGAGGGAGAAAAGACAGCAATAGCTGAAAAAAAAGTACAGTAAGTCCTCTAATTTTCTCCATCAGGTCAAGCTTGGACGCAGCGTATAGGGKTTTTTTTTTTTGCTATTCGTCGTTTAATTCCTATATTTTTGCTATGTTATTTTGGGGACTCAGCAGTTAGAACTAAGCCCACAGTCTAGTCTCAGTCCTATCGCTATCTCTACATGAGCATCACATCATCACCTACCATCTACACATCTCTGTATTGAAATATGGTCCCTAATTGCTCCATACTCTGCAGCTACCCACTGGCCAGGTCCCCCACTGAGTGGTTCTAAGTTCCAGCACTACCAGAGTAATGTGGGAACTTTTTACTGTTCCACTAGGTAGTAACTGAAATTAAATATGTAGTAAAGTGGAACATAAATGCAATAGAAATTTGTGATCCTTTCCCGATATTACTAAATCATCAGATGTCCTTACTAAATATACTTACTAAAATAGAATCTTGTCTTACAGAAGAGATTTCCCCTATTGTTTTGATATTAGCTACAGGAGATATATGCACCCAGACAAGTATTTTGTTTTGTTTTGTTTTGTTTTTCTCCCTTCCTCCCTTTCTTTTTTTAAACCACTTGCAGTTCATCATTAGTATATTTGCTATTTAAGAACAGGATATTATCAGTCTGGGAATTCTTACTGTGCAGGTGTTGAATCTTCAGGCACACTAAAGATATCAGTAACACTTCCATACGAGTAGGGAAAGGACTGAAGTTACAGATGACTAAAGGGCTCTCTCTGTCTCTCTCAGCTCCCTTCTCTCCTCCCTTTTCTCCAATCTGGCAGGCATGAAGGTAGGAAAGCTGGAAGCTTTTAGTTCTGCCTGATAGTCTAGCAAAATACCTAGCACAAATGCAGGGAGCCAGCATAAAAGCCTGGTGTCTGATTAGATGAGATACTGGGAGCCAAGAACAAGATTGCAGTGCCTGCTGAGTTGAAACGGRAGCCAGGTTGAAAGGAGGTGCTCCACGCTCAGGGACTGCACGGGGACTGGCGGAGAGGATGAAGCGAGAGGCAAAGAAATGTGGGGAATGCTAATGTTTTAGAAGAGAAATCGGAGCAGCTGGCAGCAAAAATTACAATAAATAAATAAATAAATCMAAGAAAACAAGCACCGACTCTAATCCTGTCACAAGAAATATCAGTATCAGTATCAGTAGTATGCGCCTGTTCTGCAGTTTAAGTAGGTAAATAGCTCCACAGAAGGCAAAGACAGAATTACAGGTAGTGACTTCATCCACGAGAATATATATATGCTTTAAACTSTATATATCTTTACATCCTTTGCTGAACAGCATCATTCTACATTAAGCCCAAGTTCCCTATTTAGCTGTGCACAATAGTTTTAGTTATTTTATCAAAGTGACTAGCAGGCCAATAATACTGCATAGTGCCGTGTATTATCTTCCTTTCTGTTCAGCTCACATAGATAGGTGGGGATAAAAAAAGAGAAAAATGCATGAACAAGAAAGGTTATGACTTAAAACATGACCAGGGTCAACAAAGAGAGTTAGTCCTTTAAAGAGAAAGGAGGCATCCAAGGCAGAGGAAAAAATTTAATCAAAGCAACTGCACCCACTGAACTGATCTCCGTCATCAACTCTCAGGATTCCACACTCCCACATTTCCTTTAACTCTCACCAGACATTTCAGAAATACCACAATCTTAAATAGTAGGCTTYAAGAAATTTTAATTCAATTTTTCATTAAAATAGCAAATATTTGTTATAATAGCTTAAAAGTGTTTGCAAGCATGCAGATGAATCCTGATCAGTTCTCTGTTCAAATTCCTAGTCCCTGTATAATTACTTGCTTAAAAYACTTCTTGTGAATAGCAAATAAATCATTAGCGATTAGACTTTTTTGGGATTGTTTTAAAGAGACCCAGCTGCTGTCTTTATGTCAAAGTACAACCATAAGGCGCTAGTGATTAAACAACATGGTATTTTTGCATGTTAGACATCAYGTGCTTGGATATTAATCATGCTTTGAGCTTTTCAGATGTAAATCTCAAAGCATCTAATTGAAAAACAGATATATTTCCCAATTTACTGACTGAGAAACTGAGGCAGGGGCAGAGGAGTGACTTGCAGCTCTCATAGCAGATCTGCAGAATTGAAGACCTGGCTCCAATGGGTAGAATTTCATCGGAGTTTCTTGCCTTTTCAGCCACCTTTTGCTTCCCATATATAATGTTGAGATGAAGAACAATCTTGGATTATTTGATGATACAGAAGAAAAGTATAAGAAAAAAAAAAAAAGGCATTGGCTAACCATATTGCCAAGGAYTGTGCAAATCTGAACTCAGATCAGAAAAACACTCCTAGTACATTAGAACCTTACAATTTTTTTTTCTAAAAATATAATAAAACATTTTTCACAATAAACAGCCCTTCACAGGCCCTAAATCATCACTGAAAAATTACCTTTCAGTTCAAAAATTGTCATAGACATATCCTCACTATGAGATAAATACATGACTAAAGAGAAAGAGAGACGGAGAAGGAGAAGGAGAAGGAGAAGGAGAAGGAGAAGGAGAAGGAGAAGGAGAAGGAGAAGGAGAAGGAGAAGGAGAAGGAGAAAGAGGAGGAGGAGAAGGAGGAGGAGGAAGAAAAGAGGAGTAAGAGGAGGAGGAGGAGAAGGAGAGAGAAAAAGGAAAAATGAGAATCAATCTGCTTAATTATGATAGCAATAGATTGTTTAGTATATCTACATGAAATGCTTTTTTTTGCATAAAATATGGTGATTTTCGAGTCTCAAAAATAAACCTATGTACAAACAGATGTACATAAAACATTTTATATATATATATTCTTTAAGCCCAATGAAACAACATCTGTAAATCATTACTGAAATTAAAATCTTTTGTCAGTTGTGTCAAAGGCAGAAAGTTATTTATAAAAACCCTAAATATACAGCTGAGTTTCCTACTGAACTCAAAAAAGGTACACCAGCTACTCATAAAGCTGAGTCAGTGACTGTAAAAAAGAGCTTGCATAGGGGTGCTGAGCTGGACCAAAGAGATCAATGTGACATTTAGTGGTTGCAATACCACTGGAACAGCAACCAACTCCTCCAGAGGAAGTGGTAATGTGCTTACTCAAATTTTCTACCCTCCCTCAGGTTCCTGAATTCACAATCTGAAAGTCTTCAACAGGCTTAAATCCGGAGACAATAATGCTCCTCCACTTCCTTACTCAGGAAGCTTTAAATTACAAGGATGGATCAGTTTAATTGCTACTCTTTGGTTTCTCTGCTTGAGTTATTGGTAAACATCTATGGCAAAACATATGGATGTAGAAGTAAAAATGTATCAGATGATCACACTTGCAGCTACTGCATTATAAACTTTGCACCCAGTGTGCCTGGTAAAGGCTATTGTAAGTGGAAATATTCATCAAAGATTTGTAGGCACTAGKTTTGTGTCCTGACATTAGCAAACTGCCCGTTAAATTAGCCAGCATGTGTCGTCAGTAAGCAAGCCTTGAAGATCGGGAGGAAGCTCTAAATTGCTCTGTGAGAAAGTCAAGGCTCTTGCAGTGCTAAAAGACCATTCAAACAGTTCTTATTTCTACCTCCTTCTGTCAATAAAATCCTGATGTGAGTGCTTCTAGAGAGCAAAATATTCATGCTCACATTCTGGAGCTAAGCATGCTGAAATTGGGATTGTGAAATTTTTTGACTATTTAAGTTAAAATTTTGATACCACTGCTATTGCCAAGAACTATTTATATTATAGTAGAACTTAAAGGCACTATTCCTCATTCTGGGAATGAAAAATCATGTCACCCATTGCAAAAGACGTGCATAAGGGCAAAGAAGCGGTCCTGAGAYCGTCTGAGTTTTGCAGAACCCAACACTGATTACAGACCTTTTCTAGGTGACTGGTTGTCACAACCAGCTGCAAGTGTGTAGAGGGCACCCACTCTCCCTGTTCTTGCCAYTGCCTCACATAGATGCCCCTTCACGCTCTTCAGACATCAACACACTTGTTCCTAACAGATTGCATACTGGATAATCATTTTCTCCCTTTTTGTGCTAAGGACAGAGCTCTCTTTGGCCAAGTAGAGGTCAGAATAAGTAAAAGTATTATAATTTATTTATTTCAGGATCCATCAAATTCCTTTTTCTTCTCTTTTCCTAAAGCCTTTTACTGTTTCCTCCGGTCCCTTCTCATGCCCTTTCAGCCTCAATGTATCTTAACACCTTCCTGGGGGTGAGGAGCTTCTTCTATTGCTGAGCGTATTTTCACAAGTGACAGTCCATAATTTTAACATATAAAACACTTTAACACCTTACAGTTGAAAAGAAGGCTAGGTTTCACTATTTTTTAGATAGAAAAACTTAAGCTGTGAAAAGGTCAGCTCAATTTGACACAGATCATCCAGCAAACAGAAGCAGAGCATTTTTCTGGGCCTTACTGATCATAGCTGAGATGTCTCAGTGTCCTATTTCCTTTTTAAACAGWTTGCATTAGTTACAATAAGAAACAAATGTCTACAGCATATATTCAAAGACTGAGCAAACACTTCTTTGTTCAACACCAGGATTTGACTTCAGTTAAATTTCAAACAATGARGTGCCACCCACTGGGACAATAAACAGGGACTTTATGAATTGCGGTGCTGTTCCACCTACGTTAGCACGCAAGCTGCTGCGCCAAACCAGGAGGACTGCAGTGTGCACATGCACACATCCTCGTTGACAGCTGAATGCAAACACAGCAGATGGTGGCAAGGCAGCAGCAGCAAAGAAATAAAGCTGCCAAATAAAGCTAAGCCTAAAGGCAGCTCTACCAGGAGTTTAGTAGCAGTGCTATGTTGCATGACATTATCCAACCTCTAATATGTGGTTCTGGGGCAGAATGGAAAGGAAAGCACTGAGCTCTCTGGTAGGTATTGGGATCCTCTGCGCTGCTCAGAGTTTGCTCTAATACCCTCCAGGGAGTAGCTATCCCCAGTGAATCACACACACCAAGAGCCACCAGCGCATCAACAAGCTGCAACCAAAGGGACCTGCTGAGGTGCTGACTCAAAATTAACTTCTCTTCATCACCCTCATCTCAGGCCAGAAAGATGCTTAAACTGAAGAGATCTACAAAGAATGTGGATATATTGAGAATAGGTGAAAAAAATGCTGTTACCCATAAGGGCCAGAATAATGGCAACCTGCTACAAGGTTAGTGGTTTACTGCAGCTATGAAACACCAGATGGAAAGTCATAGTACTTTTCTTGTGTTAATGGAGTAGACCAAGATGCAAGAAATAAGGGAATGTGTATATGACCAAGTATCTTCCTCCCTGTCCAATATGTTCTGGTTACAGTGGTATTTCAGAGGAGCAGATATCCATGTTCATTCTTCTCCTTTTACTGGCTCCGAGGCTCACAGGTGTCCCTGGGAAAAGGGCATGACAGCCAACCCCAACATCATTTCCTCAAACAGCAGAGAATTTAAGAACTCTTTCTATTCCATTTTTCTTAATGAGGCCTGACRATGAACCTGAGTTTCAATATTTGACCCACTCTACTTGCACTTATGCTGCCTTTAAGGGTCAAGTTTAAYCTGTGACAAAAGTCTTTACCAATGTAGGCCTGAAGGTATTTCACTCCAGCATGTGGAAGTAGCAGTGTGGAAGGCAGCAGTTAGAATCACAGAATCACAAAATRGTTATGGCTGGAAGGGACCTCTAGAGATCATCTAGTCCAACCTCCCTGCTCCAGCAGGGGCACCTAGAGCATGGAGCATGGAGTCACATCCAAGCAGTTTTGAAGATCTCCAGAAAAGGAGACCCTACAACCTCTCTGGGCAGCCTGTGCCAGGGCTCTGTCACCTTCACAATCAAGAAGTTCTTCCTCACATGGAAATGGAATCCAGACACTCATGTTGACTTTTTGCATTTGGGATTCTGGGGTGCATTAAGAAGAGCATCTCTAAGCAGTTCAATAGAGGTGATACTACCCCTCTACTCAGCCCTAGTGAGGTCACATCTGGAGTACTGTGTTCAGTTCTAACCAGTACAAGAGGGACATGGAACTACGGGGAAGAGTCCAGTGCAGGGCTATGAGGATGATCAGGGGCCTAGAACATCTGCCCTATGAGGAAAGGCTGAGGGAGCTGGGCCTGTTCAGCAGAGAAGGCTGAGGGGGGACCTGATCAGTGTCTATAAATACCTCAAGTGAGGGAGTCAGGAGGATGGGGCAGTGGTCACTGGTCACTCTTTTCAGCAGTGGTCACTGGTATAACTAGAGGAAAGAGCCACAAATTGAAACACCAAAAGTTCTGCAGGTGCTTAAGGAAAAACCTCTTAACAGTGAGAGTAACAGAGTACTGGAACAGGTTGCCCAGAGAGGCTGTGGAGTCTCCTGTGGAGATTTTCAAAAGTCACTTGGACACAGCCCTTTGCCACATGCTCTAGGTGAATCAGCATGTGCAGGAGGGTTGGACTAGAATGATTTCTAAAGGTTCCTTCCAACCTTAATGATTCTATGACTACTTTAGCCTTGCAAAGGCCTCATATCTATCTATTATACTGGCCTACCAATGTTTTTAGAGCTACTTACACTCTGAAGAAATGCACATGAGTAAGTATTTGTCTAAAATTCCAGATTAGAGAAGAAACACATTCTTGAAGAGTTGCTCCAGAACGTGGGGTAATTAGTGTTATGATAAGAATGTGAGGAAGCATTTGCAGCAGTAATCTTTGAAGAAATCACAACTGAAAGAAAAAGAAACCTTTAATTTTACTGGAGACAATAAAGCATTTGCACTATTTAGGAAAGGAAGAAAGGAAGAAAGGAAGAAAGGAAGAAAGGAAGAAAGGAAGAAAGGAAGAAAGGAAGAAAGGAAGAAAGGAAGAAAGGAAGAAAGGA
>NW_020455093.1:1667606-1723385 GCF_003342845.1 Nothoprocta perdicaria
AGGAAGGAAGGAAGGAAGGAAGGAAGGAAGGAAGGAAGGAAGGAAGGAAGGAAGGAAGGAAGGAAGGAAGGAAGGAAGGAAGGAAGGAAGGAAGGCCAGAACTTCGGGCATCATTTGTCACTGCACAAACCTACCACAGTCCACACAGAGAACTGGGACAATTTTTGTGCTATAGCATTCTTGGTCATTGCTAAGATCTTCCTGAACTGACAGATATACTGACTCACTACATTTACCTCAGCCTAAAGATATAGTTAAGTGCCAAGTCTCCACCCTTACAATGCAGTGACCTTCTTTGCACAGCAATTTGCCAGTTCTCAAAGTAAATACAGATAGAAGGCCTAGTCAAAGAAAAAGCCAGGACCTTTCTAGCACCTTTCCTCTGTGAAGCTAACTGACAATAAAAACAAACACACACCTTCCAAATGGGGAAATACACATATATAGTGAGTCCAAACCATATCACTTGCATTCCCAGAGCCCACATATCATCTGTTCTGAATCAGAAGGCAGCCCTGTTAACTTTTGTTGCCAGCTGGAGAAAATGAAATGTTTCTTGCAGTAAGATCATTCTCCTTTAGTTAAGAGCATATAACGTAATTCCTTTACAGTATTGCCAAGGTCTCTGTGTTATGTGGATTTTCAGCTTGGGAGTCACAGATCTAAGCATAAAAACCCACAGAAAAAATGTTGAAAATGAAAGGACTTATTCTTTCTGAAAAGGGACCTAATGGCACAGAGACATTTTAACCTTTCTCATATGACAGTTGCTTCCAAGCCACAAATCAGGTTAACGGACAGTGTGAGAGAGGTATGTTTGAATCCCTTGGCAAAAATCAGGGACTAGGAGAAAAAGTGGAGAAGAAGGTCATGCCCTAGTGCTTCTCTTCCCTTTCTCCCTCCTGGCCTGGACAAATCTCAACCTTCGGACACTTGAATGAGGCAGGAGATCCTGTAGTTCAGCTTTGCTTCACAGACAATGGAGAGAAATCTAAACACTTTGCAGCTCCTCTATCTCTTGTTCCCTCCAATGGGTGTATGGCATTTCTTAGATTTGCCAAGACATTAAGRAGGAAAACAATCTCCCATAAGTACTACTGGATGTGGTGCATACCTATTGCACCACCACCTATGCTCCCTATTACGCAATGAAAACTTCTTCTCTCCTTTAGTAAGAGGCATCCACTTCTAAAAATCTTAATTTGCATTTCCTTTGACAAACTGCAGTCCCAAAATCTTTTCAAGGAATACTGCCTAGTAATACATTTGTATAGCTGTTTTTTCTATCTCATTGTATTATTTTGCCATATCTCTCTAGAATCACACCCTTACTATAAGCTGCCTTCAATTTTTGAAACAGAAAGCAGCACTGCAAGTTAATGATGAGAGAGATCCTGAGATATCCTCCTTATCCTGATCTTTACTTATTCCATGATGTGAAGGCGGAACAGGTGATATGTCTATTTTAGGGAAAAGGGAGCTCAGGGATGGCTCCCTCCCTGTTCTGTTAAATACTCCCACCTCTCATACTCATACACACCCTTAAGGAATCAGGGCCCAGAAGGAACAGCAAAGAGGCTAAAAGCTTAATCACACTACTCCTTGATAATACAAAACTAAGCTATTCCATAATAATGGTACAAGGTTCACAGAGAATCAGAAGGAAAAATTAACAGAGGATCTCCATAGGAAACTATTCCAGAACAACACCTTTCACAGTGTAATACAGTTTCCGCCATGGGGACCTTTCTCAAGTAACCTGTTTCTTGATGAGTAGGGAGGTGCTGGGTCAGACCACATAACAGGAAGATGCATCTGGCTTGGTGAGTCATATAGCAAAGGAATGACAAAGTTGAGTCATTTAATGAGGAAGAGCTACAGGCTACTTTTCATGAGAATAGTTTGAGCCATAGCTTCACACCCGTAAATGCTGAGGCAGCTATGAGACCTCACAGATCAGGTTGGGCAGCTGTGAGGACCACCACAGATGATCACAGACCAGCAAAGAAGTCTTGGCCACTAAAGATACAAACTCGTCTAARTGAGAGAGGAACATGATAGGGGAAAAACTGCGGAAATGGAAAACTACAAGTGTTAGCAGGTTTGGTTGGGAGAGACCATGGGATTGTGTCCTTATGAGATTTTCACAACTAYTTTATTATCAACTACTCTGTTATATGGAGACAATCTCCTGCCCATTACATTAAACTGAAYCCATTCATGTTCCCCATTTCCAAACAGTTCCTGAATCCTGTTCCTCTCCTCTCACTTTCTGTAGAACTCTTCCARTAACTGAAGTGAACCCTAGAGTATTTATGATCACATTGTTCTTCCCAAGTACTGGTGATCCCTTGAACCCAGCACAATCTTAGCATCTGAAAGCCCATCTGAAGGCCACATTCCTAARTCTGTCTCAGTTAAGGCTTTKTTTGTTTGTTTGTTTTGTTTTATTGTTGAACGGCCTTCTAGATCCCAACATGCCTCCTGTTCCCTATCTCATGACCTCAGGTTTGTAATGTAGGGAGTATATCTGAAAAAAGAATTCAAATAAACTTTCCACAAGAGTGAATTTCATAAAAATAAGTTTGTTTGTTTTTTTTTTTTTATCCTGTTAAATAAATCAATTATCACCTGTCTTCTACTTACATCCTCCTCAATTTTGTTTGTCGTTTCTTCAAAGGCGACTCTGGTCTATGCTATTCCTTTATGAGAGCAAATCAATCTGCTACAGAAAGATAGAAGTGCTTAGCTGTAGTGTCCCAAGGGAAAGCACAAACTTGTGGAAGGCAGGATATTCTAGGAAATCCAAAAGACAAAGAACATCTCATGGCTTAAATTAAATAGTGATGCTACATGTATGTACCTCACTTGGGGAGAGGGAAAAAAAAAAGAACAGACATATCACAAAAGGACCAACCTCTTTCTGTTCTCATTATGACACCATSGAAAAAAAAATAGATCAGAATCATATGGATAACATTGAGAACATAGGGACGTGACCTATAATCCTGCAGTTCCAAATAATAATGACTCAACTTCCTGTGCTTGAAGGAGGTCCAGAACAAAAGTATCTTGGAGTCGTTTCTCTCTAGTTAGGGAGAAAGAATTGCAAGTGTATTGCAAATCTCTCAGGTGAATGGTATGTATATAGTTCTAGGTCCAAAGTGAATAGGTGAATTTTCAGGAAATCACACACTCCACATTCCAGTTAAGAGGCAAATGTTCTGAAATCATGTTGCCAGGAAGTTCTGACTACATCCTTATGCATGCATTTACACAAGCCCCTTACACTGTACTGATGTGACGGTTTTATGCTATATMTCAATAATATGTGAAGGAGAAACAGAACTCAAGACCTGACATCAGATTAAAATAAATGTTTGCCAGTTCTGATGCAGAAATGATTTGGGAAACTTGCCACAGAACATATTCAGTCCAACCTCTCTTCTCTCTGCTCCAGCACCCTAGGCGAATCTCTCTTTTCTGTTTATTTGATTTTTTTGTATTATTTTTGTTGTTTGCTGGCCTCAATCTCTAATTTAAAGCAGGAAGTAACTGCTTGACAAAGGATTCCATGGATGTATTACAAAAAAAAACCCAAGATTATTACCAGTTCTGGTCAAGAAGTACTTCATTGAAGAAGAAGTTTATTGAAAGAGAGCAAACAGCTATGGCAAAGAAAAAGATTTACCCTACATGCTTCCTGATGAAACTAGAAAGAAAAAGTCATGCTCAGAAACTTCCAGCAGTCTGTAACCCATCACTACCAATCTCAGTCTGAGAGATAGGTCAGTTCTTCAAACTGAGGGATCTGAGAGCAGTAGTCATGGGTAAGAAGCACTGTCCAGTGATGGAAGGGGGACTAGAGACAGAAAGGCCATTTGCAGATTTTGCACACCCATTGTGATCCAATCAAATCTTTTGCTGTGATCCACTAGACAGCAAGACATCCACACACACTGGATCTTTCATGAACTGGCCCAGAAACCTCTCAAAGTCAGATCCTTCATTCTGTCAAGTTTAACTCTCTTTGGCTCAGGCCCTTAGATGCTGTGCATTGAGGTACACTGTGGCCCTGTTTGGCAGAGTAAGCACATATTTAACTTGCAGCATGTAAATAGTCCTGTTGAATTCCCAGGATTACCCGCACTGCTTGAACACTTGCTTATGTGCTTTGCTTGGTTCATGGGCCAGGATTTCAATAGTGTTACTCCAGAAATGAATTTGTCTCAACCATTAATGCAAYGCTGCAGTTATTTGAAGATGGGTATGGTACAGAATTTAGTTCCAGTTTCACAGCAACAGTAGACACAAAATAGCAAGTGATAACTATTTTCTTAAAAAATATGTCTAGTGAAAAAGTCCCTACCCAAGTTCATTATTATAAACATATCTGACCTAAAGTGAATTTCAAAGCAGGACTCAAAGATGACAAGCATATATCTCTACTCACYATCTGCCCTGCAGAGATTCTTAAACACAAGTTTTATTCTCTGTAAGGAAGAAAGTTGCCCTGCAATAGTCTTTTTTAATAATTCCCACAGAAATATTGCTTTAGGATGACCATTATTTTTTCATGAATAGGATTGTAAATATGTAATGAACATAAATATTTTGTATTTAGACTAATAAAAAATTTAGTTCCATAAAAGATTTATTTCCACTAAAAATAATTTGGTCTCAAATAGGAATCAGTGGCAGTAACATATGAGGCAAGTGTTGCTCCTGTAAGAAAAACAGAAAAGCTAAGCAAATACTCCCCAAAGTGTTTGACAGGGATTTGCATAAATGTAAAAATTAATTTTACTTAGATGCACTTACACCTGAGACAACAGGGAGGAGTCCCCAAAGCATCTTGTCATATCGCTGTCTTAAAAGCAGTTAAATTCAGTACCCTACAAAAATATCCATTAGGGAAAATAAAATTTCCCATATAAATAGAATTACTTCATGGAAACATAACTACAGAAAATTGCATTTATGTATGTGTTTATGTAGCCAACAGGTTTTCCAATAGTCTAGTGCTTTCCTCATTATACARTAGGAAAAGCCTACATTACACACAGAGCAGAGTTTAGAAAATTTTAAATAATCCCGTGTACCCCATTCAGCYGCCCCTCCCAGGCAGAATTCATCCCAGGGCAATATTCTTCCTGTTTACAGTGACTACTACTCCTGCCATCTCATGTAACTGTATAACCATATATGAACAGCCACAATTAAGCAACACAGTTCAGATTTTCAGTTCAAGTATCTGAAGCAAATATTTTGTGATACCTCCYATAATATAAAAATAAACACTCATGAGAACATCAGGCAAAATAAAGTGATAAATGTTTGGGATTACAGCCTTCCATGGAGAGAGGCAGAGACTAATATGGTAGGCCCATTTTTCATTGTGAATATTTGCTCCCCTCCACATTTCTGTTTTTAATTATTTTTAATTTCACTGCTGAGTAGAGGTATGAAACCACAATAGTAAAATARATGTAGCCTGAGAAATTTCTCAGTATGGACCAAAGTCAAGGAAAGCACTTTAAAGAGCAGTGAACTGCATGTTTTAAGGAACAATTTTTACCTTGGATAAATTGAAATAGGGTGCTTCTCACACATACACAGCCAGCCTACGAGTATCAGGCAAAAACCCTGGGTCTGCAGCTCAGGGAATGGGTGAGTCTCAAGCTCCAAGTGCTGCTTTAGCACAACSAATTCCTGTAGCTGCAGCTGGACAGTCTGCAGCCATCAGCACATTACAGAATTGCTTCATATCCTTGAAGAGTGACCAGTGCCAGAGTTCATCACTCTTTATAGCTCCTTATCTTCCAAAACTGGATGCACGTGAGATTTTAGCCCAGGAAGAGCTTCAAGACTGCTGAGGACCAACTGGGTACCTCCAGACAATAGTCAAATATATTCTTCTCCAAGCATTCTACAGGTCTTGGGCAAATTTCTTAGTTCAAGCTTCCAGAATCGCAGAGGTCCCAAGCATCTGGTAGATATTTGATCCCCAGTGCATGATAGGTTTCCTGTCTCCATGTATAAGCTAAGGTTGCTATTATTTTGTTGTTATTATTCACCTCAGTTGTAGGCATTCTGTTAAACCTGAAAATCAGATACTTTATTAGTTTCTGTTTGAAGGGGCGGGCACACTTTTTAAAAAAGTGACTTTACATACAGACTGTACTTCGGCTTTTGTTCATCATAATTATAACTTATTGAGGGGAAAATTCTAGTAGCTACTAAGAGCAAGGCTTTCTTTCAGCTTTAACATAACCAAAAGGGTGTGGAATGTCTTCAAAACAAACTTAAAACATGTTAACTCTTATCACATTTTTGTAATAAATAAAAAGAGGGAGAACATTATAGTGAAATTCATACAAATTCAATGGAAGAAAGTAATCAAATCCATACGTGAACTAATTCCCATACTCCCACATTGTATTTTTGCATGCTGTTCAGACTGCAAGAAACTGTAACCTGAGAGATCTCTGATAAGCATACTGAAATAATTCCTACAGGCAATTTCTTCTTTGTATTTAAAGATGGAACTGTGGCTGCTCTGTCCTCTAGAAAACCGTAAGAGTACATGTCTTGTTGGTGTTGGGACTCATATACATCTAACAGAAAAGCAAAATAAAACAAAACAAAACATATATATATATATATATATATATATACACACAGAGAGAGAGAGAGAGAGAGAGAGAGAGAGAGGAGAGAGAGGGAGGAAGGGAGAGAGAGGGTTCTCCAATTCACTGGCCCCAAATCCTGTAAATTACAATCCAAACATTAAAAAATATTTTACCACAATAATTAAGAAGAAATTTGGGGAAAAAAAAGAAAAAAAAAAAGATGCAGATTTTTTGGAGCTATTTTTAAAGCTATTTTGTTGTAGAAATGTTGCTGAAAATGAGCTTAGTTGATGAATTCTAATGAGTCTAAAAAGATACAGACAATTACTTTCTGTTGATAGCCCACATATTTGAACCCTAAAGCAGAATATTAATATTCCAGACACATATGCTACATCAGTTCTGAATTACACTTCCTTAATATTCAGAGACTTTACTTGGACATATCTACTTAMATAAATCCAAGAATTTTCTGATATCTACAGATCATCAATACCATATGCAAACTTATCACATTCAGTGTAACATCTGTCAAGCATATGCTTTTTAATTTGGTTTGCAAAGAAAGGCACAACTTGGAAGCACAAGTTGCAAAACTATTTTAACTATTCTTTTGCATCCTGTGCCGAGGTTGTGGCAGAAAGATTGAGAGATGCCTTCTGGTTTCCTTGGTCTGGTAAGTAGCTCGTGGCTTTCTGTATGTGATTCTCACCATGATGTCATTAGCAAGTTGCTTTCCTCAGTGATAATGTCTGGATCCCAGGTGTTCTGGTCTAGAACTTAGCAATAGAATTAAAAAAAAAAATTCCTAATGCATCATACATTTGAGATGAAGCAGCCTGGAAAGCAATGAACTTGCATGTAATCCCTTTAATCGGTGCTAGGTAAAACACAGGAGATAGATACGCATATCTATCCCAGAGCAGCACGCACAGAGGAAGACATCTCATTGCTCAGGGAGGATTTAAGCATTAGCTGTATTTTGCTCAAACTACMCAGACCATAACAGAAGGCCTGAACTTATCCAGTGCTGAAGTGGAATTTCATGCTTATTGTCAGAACCAGGATGCCTACCTTGAATAAAATTTTATAATCCTTGGACTACACATATTCCTAAAATTTTCACTCTGTGACTGGGAGGGGAAAAAAAATAAAAAAGAGAAAAAGGATGAGCAAAAGACATATTTAGCAATTCTACATTTTTTTCCTATTATGTCAAATTAACTGAAAGTCCACTTGGGGCCTAAGATAGTGTGGGAGGAGGAAACAGATCCCTCTACAATTGAATTTAGAATAAATGAGGATGCAATTCAGTGATTCACTGGCCACTACAACTGGTGTTAATTAGGAATTAGTATTGCAAAAGCTCAGGCCACTGTTGAAGAAAGGAGTCATATCAGCTTGGTTTTGATAAAACAGGTGTTCTGACAAACATCCCCTATGTTGTCTATGCCAATCTATGACAGAATGAAAATGCTAGACATACAACTTTCTGTTAAACATAATATTTTTCTGTAAACAAGTAGATGGAAAAAACACATACTGAATTCTCTACAGATACAGGAAGGGAGTGGAAAGAAAGTTCAGAAAAAAAGCCACTTTGGAAAGAACCTAAATTTTCCTTAATCCTTTTTCTTTTTTTTTTTTCCTTTTTTTTTTTTTAAAGCATATTTCTTTTTTTTTTTCTCCTCGGTTTGGGAGTAAGAAACAGACTAAAATGCAAGCCAGTCTTGCATGGAAGAAAACTGCTCTACTTCACAGAAAGAATCCAATCTGAAGAAGTCCATGTTCATGCATGACTCTTTTGCAGTGGTTCCTTAACGAGGAGAAGCTGGAGGCTGTAACTCGGATTTACTCATAATGGGTAAAAAATCTCTAGTAGTCTAGTCTAGTCTAGTCTAGTAGTCTAGTCTAGTCTAGTATTCACTTGTTGATCATTCAGGATAAGTAATTATTCCAAATACAAGATGAGACCGAAACATTTTGTCTGTCTATGCTTTGTTAGTACATACATTTCACACCTGAGACAAAAAGCTTTCTAACTTCCTCATAATAAATGTAGTTCAAGGCTATACTGCTAGTGAAAGCAGATATTAGGTCCTTTACACAGTTTTACCAATATACTTTTGTGCTACTATACAATAATTCTTCTGTTCTACTATGAATCTTTTTGCAGCTAGGACTATACTGCAATATGGACAAAAAAATGCAGTCAAACATGATTCATTTAAAACTTAATCCAGATTTTAACATATTAAGCCAGTACAGAAAGTCTCCATTCAAATACCTCATTTTATGAATGACAACTGTTCTACTGTATGTAGAAAATAAAAATAAGGAGGCAGAATTATTCAGAGATTACCAAATAATATTTTCCACATTCTCTGACAAAACAAATAGTAATAAAAAAATCTTACTTTGTTAAGGCTGAAATTCCACCCGAAAATAACCAAAAAACGTGTTAAAGTATCCCTAACTTTCAACAAATCCACCAGAAGTTGTCATGGGTGACTTCTTTCTGAAAGACCTCCAGGGAAGGAGAAGTATTCCATTCTTTGGGCCATCATTGTTCTTAGCACATTACCAGAACAAAATTAACTAGGTCACATTGGTCACAGAGCTTTCCTCACAGAATCACAGAATATTCAAGGTTGGAAGGGACCTCTAGAGATCATCTAGTCCAACCTTCCTGCTCCAGCAGGGACACCCAGAGCACGGGACACAGGGCGGCATCCAGGCAGGTTTGGAAGACCTCCASAGAAGGAGACTCCACAACCTCCCTGGGCAGCCTGTTCCAGGGCTCTGTCGCCCTCATAGCAAAGAAGTTCCTCCTCACCTGGAGATGGAACTGCCTGTGTTTCAGCTTATACCCATTTTCCCTTGTCCTGTCACTGGCCACCAATGAGAAGAGCATGGCACCTTCCTCCCTACATTCTCCCTTCGTGAACTTATACATGTTAATCAGATCCCCCCTCGGCCTTCTCTTCTCCAAGCTGAACAGGCCCAACTCACTCAGGTTTCTCTCTTTGACTTTCCTCGAAGTCAAAAACCTCGGGCATCTGAGTACAAGGCCAAAGGAAGAAYGGCACCGTTGTTTCATAGACCTAAAAGAAAAAGAATGGCAACAGCTGAACTTTCCTCTTGCAGAAACTAATACATTCAGCAAGAGTTCACTGCTTATGCAGCTATCTGAACAAAGATCCATTGTTCACCTATTTCAACTGCCTTCCTCTCTAACCCTCCTTTACAACAACTGCTACAAACCGTTTCTAACTTGAGAGGCCAGCTGACCTCTCTGTAGGCACCACTTCATTGGCTAAGTGGGATGGCTGATAAATAGAAAATGTCTGTGTCCRTGTCTATGACCTCAGATACAGCCTCCCATTCTTTTGGTCAGTACCTTTTATATCTTTACATTAGGTCCTCTGAGTCAAAGCTACACTTGGACAGAGCAAACTGAGTCTATCTGATCTGGACTGGATCTATAGCTAACAACAAGAAGTAAGGTGGAATCATTTGGCTCTTCCTGACCTCCCACAGCAACTCTCTTTTGCCAGCTATGAAAGTTTCACGAAGTTATTTTCCCCCATTTGCAACGGCATTTTTAACTTTTAGTATATGCATCACATGGCTTATTAATATTCCACTGTAGGCTTTATTTTACTTTGGGGATTGCACCACCCGTCTCCTGATTACTTTGTTTTTCCTAATATGTTAGCTACTGATCTGTACATTTAAGCAGTCAGGGAAATACTAGCTGTTTTCTGCTGTGATAAGAAAGGATAGAGTAACAACTGATAAAAAGAATATCAACTCCAGAATTCTGCCTAGACTKGCATCATATCTCTGAATGTTGAATATCAGAGAGCTTTTCTGCATGTGGTCTTTGCATACACAGTAGCCTCTTAGTTTAAGTAAACAAATTATTATAGTTGCCCTTGAAAAACTTTCAGTTGTGACTTAGCTAGATTTACCTCAGTATCAATAATTTCCGTGCTTAGAATACTGTT
This sequence comes from Nothoprocta perdicaria, assembly GCF_003342845.1. NCBI lineage: Eukaryota > Metazoa > Chordata > Aves > Tinamiformes > Tinamidae > Nothoprocta > Nothoprocta perdicaria. The sequence continues at coordinate 1,678,249 of NW_020455093.1, forward strand.
AAATTCAGCCAACACAGCAGACTGTTAAAATAAAGTTTACAGAGGCTGATAAAGATATTTTACAAGGGATGTGCCATTCAGAAATGAAGAGACTTGTCTCCCAGCTGGTGACCATCTGGCGCCCGTGACTGTATGTTTRAGTATTAGTCTAAGTCATTATTGTGTCAGTCTTCCATACACCCAGACCACCCAGCACCTTATGGACTGTGTGGCTTAATGCTATAATGGCACATTTGTTTCTTCCTCAGGAGCATCGCTTGCACATTGCAGGCTACCTAAGGGCCATTTCCTGCCCAGGGGTTCTTGACCTTCTGCAAAAACATCATCCCTCCAGGAGGAAGAACAAAGTCCAGTATTCCTGCAACTAAACTTTATGAAATACACTCAGAATTTTAATTAATCATATCAGTATATACTTCCCATCTCTCTCTGAAACTAATTATATTCTTGCCCTTAACTTTCTATAGCAATGACTTCCACATACTAACTACAGGCTGAGTGGAAATGTATTTCCTCCTATCTCTATATTATCTGTTACTTTACACACCTTTATCTATCTCCAAGTTTCTTGAACACTGTTAATATACTTTGAATTCTCTAGCTACTCAAAATATTTTCTTCAGAAAGCAGTAATCCTCTCTGCATATTAATTGCAGATGAGGACACTACTGATTTACGTAAGAGTGCTGTAGTGTTCTCCATGTGGATTGTGTAAAAAATGAGCTGGCTAACTGTGTTTGTGTTTCTGATCTTGACTTCCAATTGAGCTGAAAAGTCTTGGCTGAGCTATCTGTGAAGTGGCCCAGATTATTCTCATGAGTCATCTTGATTCAACATCACTCCTAGATGACATGCTTTTATACTACAGGAATTTCATTTGTCAATAATCAGCACACACTCAAAGTCCTGTATGTGTATTAGATTCCATCATCTTCAGACACAGGCAGTCCTTGGTCATTGGCATGATCCCTACCAGGCTCTAAATATTGAACCTGTTTTGTGTGCATGTCTGTGGAGCTGTATCACTTTAGCCTTCTGCTCATGTGCTCTGTTGATGCTAGTATAAATCCCTTTTTCACAGACACTGAAAGATAAAAATATATGGGAAAATGTAATCCAATATACAACCACATTAAAGCTACAATTACTCACCATATTCAGGGATATTTTTCCATATAGACCTAGGAAGGACCAAGCATCACTCACATCTTAATGTGWCTAACTTTTCCCCACTACCAAATTATATGAGACAGTTTAAAAGAATAAAAGAAAATAAATAAAAACTAGGAAATGAGGGCAAGAGAGTCTTATTTCTTGCCTGCTAAAAATATTGGCCTAGAAGTAATTTTTAAAATGTATTAACATTAAAGTCATATATAAAGAAATAAATACATATATACACTTGAACATTTAAAGCTTAATCCCATCTTACTTGTACGTAGTTAATGTATTGTTGCTTCATCTTGCCCATACCAAACGATACTAAACACATTTTAACTCCTAGCATTATTGGCTCAGATACAGATTTGAGCAATATGCTGAGGTTCTGAAGGGTTATTTTGATTGAGAAACCAGTCGTGTAGCAGGCCTACCAGCTCTGTTCAACATACCAGTTTCAATTTCCTTTGAAACYACAGAAAAACCAACCTTGTCACATCTGAATGCCAGACATGGGCCAGGGCAGTAGCAGGGTCCGGGGAACCACCCATATTTCAGCAAGGTTTATACAATAGTGCAGGTGCACAAAGATTAAAAAGGCAAAACTTTAGGCCTTTTCACAGAATCACAGAATGGTTGAGATTGGAAGAGATCTCTTAGAGATGATCTAGTCCAGCCTCCCTGCTCAAGCAAGGACACCCAGAGCAYGGGGCACAGGGAGGCATCCAGGTGGGTCTGGAAGATCTCCAGAGAAGGAGACTCCACAACCTCCCTGGGCAACCTGTCCCAGGACTCTGTCACAAGAAGACTTTTGCAAGAAGACTGTGTATGATTATACATAATATTGTTTCCACAAAAAATTAAAAGTTTTCTGTGAAAATCTGTAGCAGATGTATGTAGTCCCCAAACTGCTTATATATCATTTTCAATATTTTATTCTTTTACTTATTTGCATTCCTATTAACTGCTAAATGCACTGAAGCATTCCTAARATGTATTCAAATACAGACTTAAGAAATTTATCTTTATAAGGAATAGTTCATATAGCAATCCAATTGCACACTAATATTCAAAATAAACAGTTCAGCAGTACAATGATCCTAAAAAAAATAAAATTTAGAGAAGATCCTGTGTAAGGAGCCATGACATTAAACTTCTATCAGCACCTTTTTCTAAGGAGTCCTCATTCTGGGTAACAGAATCTGATTCGCAGTATTTGTGTACAGGCTTATGAACCCCATCCAAATACCAAATAAAGACAAACAACCAAAAAATTACATCCATTTCACATGAGGTATGGAAATGAGTTTTTTTTTTTTTAAAAATAAACCACTTCTGAGTAGGAGGAAATTTAAAAAAAAAAAAAAAAAGAAGGAAAGGATTAAAACCTGGCCTCAGAATCCTTGGGCAAGCGTTGTGCAAATAACAGAACCTGTAAATAATAAACACATCATTGTAGCTCCAAAGCAAGGCAGTTATCTAATGATACATCAGTGTCTAATTTATCCAGCTTCATGTGTGGTCACTGTCTTCCTTTCTTTGGTGGAAGAGCAGGCAGGCTCCACAACAGCTACTTTTCCCTATGCCAAGTAGAAAATCACCTCAAGGTCTGCAGTGAAGACAGCCAAGCTAATGAGTCTAAGGTCTTGGAAATACTATTTCCTATGAAGGAAAGGTGAATCACAAACAGTTATCATTCTGCAGATTTTCTTCTCTGTTGTTTTTTGTGTACAAAATACTCAACCCTTCCCTTTGGCTCCCTCAATCCTCAAAAATCTCAGCAAGACCCTTTCATGTGGAAGAAATGCAAGCAGCCTTGCCAGTTGCAGATGCTCAAGAACTATTTGAGTCCCAACTGTGATGACAGTACTCTCTGCCTCAAACTACAACTCCTTCTATCCTCAACAAAAATAAAAGATATTAGAAAAAAAATATGCATGTCTGTGCAATAGCACAGCTTACTCTTTTATATAYGAGACAGCCTGGGGCCAGGCAGCTCTCCACTCTTCTGAGGGTCAGCTGTTGTTTATTGAAAGAAGCATTAGAAAAGAGATTGCAAAAGAGAAATGAGCTCCTACCCTGCAGCAGAGTGCTGGAAGGGAGGCACCCATAATAAATAGTAAATAGTTTCATTTAGCACTTCCCTAAATTTTCATGAGTCAGAAAAAAATCCCTTTGAAAGAAATGTGATAACAAGTGCTCTCAGCACTGGGTAAACAAGCCCCTTGCTTCCAAGGAGAAGGAAGTAGAAGGAACTGCCTTTCATTCAGGGAGGAGTGTAAATGCCCCTCATGTCCCTGCAGAGAGGGAAGAATGAAGGGCTTCCCCTTGAGCATGACGAAGGTGGACTGTCACAAGTGAGGCAATATTTTACCCTTATCCTTGTCCCCACATCTAAACAGGTTCTTATCCTTCATCATGTACTTTTATTTATTTATTTATTTATTTATTTATTATTTTTACTTAAGCCTTCCTGTAAGTACATCACACTTGTACTTTCCTTGCTTCTCTAAAGGCTCTCCAGCTTTACCAAACTTGATTCCAGACTCAAGCAGGCACACCTAGAGCATGTGGCACAGGGTGGCATGCAGGCAGGTTTTGAAGACCTCCAGAGAAGGAGACTCCACAACCTCCCTGGGCAGCCTGTTCCACTGCTCTGTCACCCTCACACTAGAGAAGTTCCTCCTCACCTGGAGATGGAACCTCCTGTGTTTCAGCTTATGTCCGGCCAYTTTCATTTCCCCCTTTTCCCAATGTCAATTGCTAGTGTGTTTGTGTAGGAAGTAAGAGTGGAGAGTTTCAAATGTGTTGCTTTCTGTTTTTATCTCTTACCATACATCTCTATAATTCATCCAAAAGAGTAGAGACTTCAGTCAGTACACTGAAGTAGTTCTGATGATTATTCTGTGTACAAGATAAGSACCACAATGGCATTTTCTCACATTTCTTTACAATTCCAAGAAAGGATGTAGCCTTTTCCTATATGGGAGAATTTCCTAGAGCAGGAGTCAAAATCCTGTTCCTGGACTGTATAATCTCATGAATCAATATCTTACCCTAGCACAYAGAAAACTGTCTTTGTTTTCCCTCYGGCACACTCTAAGCTCTCTGGTCACCCTTAGTTTGTGTGTTCATTGGTGATGTGCCACAGCTTCCAGCATTTCCAAAACAGGTTACTGTGCTCTGGTACTGACCTGGAAACGGGGACAGAGTCATCCTTGGGTCTCTCCTAATCATCAGCTTACCCCRAAATGTACCAAATTATTCACTGTGTGCAAGGCACTTTTTGCTTAAAATCMATTTTTTTTAAAGGATACTTGCTCTTATTTCCAGAACGATTTTTCTATAAATGCTTGGAAGTTGGATGGTAAAGACCACCAATAGAAATCTCTGGGAAGTGAAAAGTAACATTCACTGAGGTYGCATAAATTCATGCCCTCTGGATTCTCCCTGTCAGAAAGGGAGAAGCAGTAGTCTCCAAATGTCAACGAGAAAGCAGTGGCCTTCAGGACTCAGCAAATCAGACTGATTCAGCTCTGAGTTGAATTTAGTTTGGGTATTGTAATAAAAATATTAATACTCCTTTCACATGAGAATTTTGTTTTTTGTTTCTTGTTTTTTAGATAAGCATAGTCCCAGCTCTTATCTTCTCAGGTGGTATTGCTCTAGAGCAGAGATAACTCACTGCAGCTGAGATCTTTTCCAGCCYTGTATTTCAGGGCCAAGAGGCATAACATATTGAATATAGCTGCAAATAGCTATAGGCTTCATTCTGCGTTCATGCATTTATGATTTCATCTTCAAGTCGATGCTSTTATAACGTTGTTTACTGAAGGTTTAATTTGCTGAGCACACAGAATTTCAGCTGCAGTTAATGTGAATTGCAGGTGCACAAACTGCTGAAAAATAAACTGCCCTTTTTTTATTTAGATGTATGTTAATAGGGATCCATCAAGTTGCTAGAGGTGCTTCCACAATGATTAAAACATAAAAGGAGACAATAAGTATATTCATAAATAAGTAATAATTTGGAAAAAAAAAAACATTAAATTGTACTTCACGTCCTTCGACCTAGCTCTTCCCCCAAGGGCTTGATCAAAACTTCCTGACGTCAGTTAAAATCTTTCCTTTGCATTTAGCGGGCTTTGCATGAGGCTCTAAATGCCTGAGAAAAGGGATGAGCCAATATTACCTGAATTTGTGCCAGCCTAGGCTGCTGAGTGCCAAAGCAGAGAGAAAGTCGGCATTAGAGAAGGGGACATGAGGTGCCGGGCATGAATCCTCAGTCTGGCCTCAGGGCCAGGCCTGGGATCACGGGATGTGGCCAAGGGAGTCATGGTGGATCCAGGGCTGTCAGCAGAAGGTTGTTGGCCCTGCTAGCCATGAGAGGCAGAGCTCACAGGCTAAGCACAGGACCATACTAACAGGATGTCAGGGGAGATTTTGTATCATTTCTGTCATTCATTTCCTTTCCTGGACTTCAGCCTAACTCTTCAGTTCTTTTCAGGACATTTCAGAAAGCATTACGTAAAGTGAAAACCTCAGGCTTGCATCTCCAACCCCAAATTAAACTGTCACTCATACCTCCTGGTAACCTTCTGAGGCAGGGAAAGAACGAACCATGCCACTGGCCAAAATATTGGCCAGTGTTTTGAAGGTCATCCAGGTCTAGATATTTGAGCAAGAAGCTAACCAGACATTAAGGTCAAAAGCCTGGAAGGACGGAGAAAGGAAAAATCTCCCCTACCTATCCACTGTAGTAATAACTGTGAAGTAAACCTGTAGTTTACATGGGAACTTCACTTCTACAAACTTGCTTATGATAGTCCATCATTCACATATTGCTCTTAACTTTCTCTCCTCACTACACACCCTAGAGAAACGAGATACAGGGATAGAAAGGTGGCTAATTTGGGGAGGATGCTGTTTGCTTTAAGATTTATAGCTGTGGGAACAGGATTATATCTTGCCCTTTAGTATTTTCATAAGAAGCACTTCCATGCCTTTGAAGCAAAAAAAGAAAAAAAAAAAAAAAGAATATTAATCTGAGTTGCAGCCTTCTTTTTAGGCTTCCAATATGTTTATTTTGGGGCTTTTCATAGAATGAAAACCCATCTGGTGTGTTGTGTCCCTCATAGGACCAAGTCCTGTGATTACCTCTATACCAAAGCAAGACTGCAGACTTCTGAAAGGAAATTTCATTTATTGTAGGGGCAAAAAATGTATTGTGAGTCATTGTGTTTTTCTGCTGTCTGCATTAAACTGGAATGAAATTGGAATCATACTTCAATCCCTATTTAAATGCCTTTTCTTGGCAGGAAAAATGAAAGTTTGGCCTCCCAGCTCTGATTGGCAGCATGCTGTTTGGTTGGTAGCTAACTCTCAGTCTTATTTGGTCCTCCCTGTTGTCAACAGGACGGATCTTGTCCAACAAAAGCAACATCCTGTCAGCTACTCCTTCTTCCAGGAAACTGCCTTTTCCTCCCCCTCAATTGCTCTCTTTCTCTAGGTTCAAGGAAGAAAACATCAACATAAAAAGACAAGAACTGTGCAAGGAATAGACATCAGACCTTAAATATGTGCTTCCTTTTGGCCTTACAATATTATTCCCCATTCACAAGGTCTTTGAGAGTGAGTGAAATGCAGCCTCTTTTTCTAACCCATAAAATGAAATGAGGAGCAAAAAAAAAAAAAACAAAAAACTTTTTTAGGAAGTCATGGGTAAGGAAGGAAAGATATTTTTAGGCCTCTCTCCAAACATCTCAGGAATATGGTCTTGGGGGTGTGGCCACAGGAATAAAGCAAGGAAAGCTGAGTTGTTAGGACAGGAAGGGCAGCCAGCCAGGTAATACAGAAACAATGCTTGGATTCTTGCCAGCGTGCCAGAACTGTAACAAAAGTGATTCTGTACTTTCAGGCCCTTCTTAAGGAGATGTGATAAGTTAATTTATTCCCAGAGAGTAGAAAACATCTATTAGAGGTGCATACTGGGAGAAGGAAGTCACAATGAAGGAGGGGAGGATGGGGAGCATGGAGGGGAAGTTTCAGTTTTTCATAGCAAGCTGAACTGGAGATATTTCCTTCTTAAATGCTCTCTTTCAGGGACTGTCTATACCCACTTCTTCTACTCCAGCAAATTGAGAGGGAGGAGAGGACCATCCACGCATCAGAAAGCTGAGCCACTCACTGAGATGCAAGGAGTCAAGGAAAGTGAAGGCCAGCCATTACCCTTCAGGAACAAACAACCTAGGACTTGAGATTGTAAGGGAGCATGAGAACCACAGGTATTGCCAGAGAAGAAATATTAAGAAATATCTGTTCCAAGGAAAAAAATATATATAGAAAAGAGACTGCTTGTTTTCACAAGCAGAAGGGAGAAGGCTCAAGAGCTGACCTGGAAACAGGAATAACACACACACTGGGGAACATACAAGAGAACTGATGACAGCCTTAGGCATGTCTTCAATACACACTAATAATTTACAGGAATGGATTAGCAGAGAACATTCCATAAAGAGTGCACAGTGGTTTCAATTAATACTTAGGTATATACCATGATTATAAAATAGCTTGGGGCTATCCATTTTTCAGTGAGGTGTCATATGAATCCAGATCTTTTTTTTTTTTTTTTTAACTAAATGGAGACTGCTACTGACTGCTAAGAATGTTCTGCTTCAGTAAACTTTGATTTCTCTTGCCGTTGTGCATTTATTAGGCAAGATTATCATCATCCAAGTTTCCAGGGTTGGGAATTCGTTTGAAAAATATGGTCTATTTGCATTTAATTATCACATATTTACTGAGGAAAAATATAAACACGCCTGTTCTTAGGCAAGGAATGGAGCCAGTAATGTACTGCAGACTTGGGATTGTGCTTTTTAATATAATCAAACTATGGGTATAAATAATTCAGTTTCTACTACGGAAAAAAAGAATAAGTCTTTCCTGATAGTATTCTCTATCATATATAATTTAAAAAATAAATGAAATAATTAGTTATTGATATCATATTGTTCATATTTATCATGAACCATTCATTGTTCTTATCATATTAGATGTTATTAAAAGTCATCCTGAAAGAGGATGTGAAGGGAAAAAGGATCCCATCTATGAGAAGTATCTACTAGTTCCAGCTGCTAGAAGAATAAGAAACATATTCCTGGGAACACACCAAAGCTAAACAACAAGATGAGGAAATGCTGAGACAACCTTTGGGAAACATATTCTCTTAGTTCTCATAGTTTTGATTACCCCACAGACCTCTTACAGTATCCCTAATGTAAATGAGTCACAAAAAGCAGATGAGGGGTTCTGACTTTGCAACAAAGAGGCAGAGAGAGCACAGGGGAACGGAGCAGTGTGGCTGGGAGTCAGTTCACCAACTTTTGGTGTTGACAATACATCTACAGGGAAGCTAGGTTTCCAAGATTCCATAGAATCACAGAATAGCTGATATTGGAAGGGACCTCTAGAGATCATCTAGTCCAATTGCCCTGCTCAAGCAGGGAGACCCAGAGCATGAGGCACAGGGTAACATCTAGGTGGGTTTGGACTCTGGAAAAAGAGACTCCACAACCTCTCTGGGCAGCCTGCTCCAGGGCTCTGTCACCCTTACAGGAAAGAAGTTCTTCCTCACATGGAGATGGAACTTTCTGTGTTTCAACCTGTACCCATTGCCCCTTGTCCTGTCACTGGACACCACCAAGAAGAGTTTGGCCCCATCCTCCCTACACTCTCCCCTCAGGTACTTAAACATATTATATCAGATATCAGATATCTCAGTCTTAGTCTTCCCTTCTCCAGGCTGAACACGCCCAGCTGGCTTAGTCTTTCCTCATAAGACAGATGCTTAAGGCCTTCAGTCATCTTTGTTGCTCTCTAGAAGCTCCACGTCCTTCTCATACTGGGGAGCCCAGAACTGCACACAATACTCCAGGTGCAGCCTCACCAGAGCTGAGTAGAGGGGCAGAATCACCTCCCTTGACCTGCTGGCAATACTCCTGATGCAGGCCAGGATCCTCCTCGGCCATGAGGGCACACTGCTGACTCATGGTTAGCTTGGTGTTCTCTAGGACTCCCAGATGCCTCTCTGTGGACCTGCTTTCCAGCAGGTCAGTGCTGTCCCAATGTAGTCAAGAAAGATAAAGAATTTGGTGATGTCTAAGGTGCAATTCATCTGACCTCATGAAGCTCTAGGTCTTCAGGATGAGATGAATAGCTCTTCAGATTTTGATAAATGCAATAATAATAACCTATATGCTCAGATGTTGACACCTACACTGTGTTCACCCAAGGCTTAATTCAATCACCTACATATAGAATCTTATGATATTTGAGATGTACAAGTGTGAGAGACAAGGTACAGACCTTACAGAAGACGTCCACTTTCTCAACCAGCAGCTGGAGGTGAGGCAAGATAGACCAAGTTGTTCCATAAAGCACCAGACATCTATGTTTAGGCAACTGAATCCCACTCTGGGTAAGATKGTTGCTGAATGGCTCCAGAAACGGTCCCTGAAGCCAAGAGACAGCAGAAGAAGGGGAACATATCATGTCAGAGAAGACGGGGAGACAGCATGTGCAATGACAGTTATGTAAGGCTGTATGCCAAGAAGCAAACCTTCACAAAAGTGTATTCTGCAGTCAGCCCAGGAAACTTCTGAGATACTAGCTGACAATTCCCCTGCTGTGATCTTGCTGCATTATGAAAGATGTAATTATTGCCTGAAAGTTCAACTTCAAGCAATTTCAAAGTGTTTTTACCTGCTATTTAGTTTGATTTTGAGACACCTAGAATACTTTGCTTAAAAAACCTTGTAAACAAAATTTATTGCTAAAGTATTATTATTGAGCAAATGAATAATAATGCTTGTTCCTCCTACACAAAAAGCTTAATATTGCCTTTCATTGTATTGTTTTTTAATTACTAGCTTTTACTTTTTAGCTTTCTTTCCCATCTTTAGACAAAGTGAATATTGTCAGTTTTGTCATGTCTGTCTTTCATAGTCTCAGGTTTGGTGTTTGCTGTATCAAGTGGGAGAAAGATTTCTCTTTACTAGTACGTGCTTCCGAAAGAGATCAACACTCAATGAGAGGCTAATAGCATTAGGCAGATCTACTTTTACATTTTTAATAACAATTCTAAAATGTTTGAAGTGCCTCTACCTGGTGCTATCCTAACCACCTTATTTCTTGCTTTGAAATTACTCACATAACAATTTTCCACTTCTCAAATTGATTTCTTCTATGTCTCTTATTAAAAATAAAAGAGGGCATATGAGGGTATACATATTGTCATAAACAAATGAATGCATACTGTCAGGTTTGTGGCAACTAGAACTTCAGTCTTAGATTTGCAAAATATTGACATGCAATATATATAATATATATATATATATATATATACACACACACACACATATACTTCCACTCATTTCATCATTGTTGTCAACAGGTTTACTTAGGTGTGTAAGAATTATTCATATGAATAAGTATTGCAGTTATGTCCATGAAGAAAATAGAAGAAGGCTTCAGGCAATTGCCKGATTGATTGTTGATGATTTGACATTTTTACAACTCATTCTCCTAATGAACAACAACATTTATTGTGCTGAGAGTACAGGAACTATGTATGACAGGAACAAGAAAAAGATGATTCAAAAGCAAGACAGAAAGGAAGGACAGAATGTAGCACCATTGCTATTATTTAATTTTATTCAGAATTGACAAAAAAGACAACAGGCCCATTCTTCCYTCCATTCTTCTCTTAGAAAAACAAACAAACAAACAAAAAATGGACGTAGAAACTTCAAACCAGAGGACCTGGTTTGCAAAGATTCAGTTTATGCCAAATAGGTGTGACTAAGAGTGTGAGCAAACAGTAAATGAAAGTAAATCTTATGCTAAATATGAAGTATGTCTTCCCAGGATCCACAGACACTACAAAGGATGGCATCTTAAGGACTAAAACACAAACCTACACATACCAGTATATTCAAAGGGAACAAAAGCAAGTCAATTAGAAAGACCATAAACTAATTATTACTACCCTCTCTTTTCTTATATTCCTTGAAAAAGCTTAAAAGATTCTGTGCAATCACTTTGATCACTGRGAACCTAAGTTCTGAGAAAGCAGATGGTCTTTTCTTTTGATGAAGAGCAAATAGCTTAAAAGTTTTTACTTTCCTTTTACTTTATTTTGATATTGGAAACTCAGTTCATTCATTAGACTTAGAGCATCCAACATTAAATTCTGGTCCCAGTGACAAGCAGGCTCTTACTCATTTCAGGAGGCTCAAGTTTTTAACTGTAGAACTTTTCAGAAGTCCTTGTAAAGTCTAAGACAGATTCTGTTTCAATTTATGCAATATTAGTCAATGCTYGGGAATATTCACCTATATAATATGTTTCAATACAATATTGAAACAAAGCAATCTTTAGCTCTCAGAAAATATCTAATAATATTAGTGATAAGGGATAAGAGGGAGATCATCTGCATATGGCTTATATTAGCAAGTTGATTTTCTTAAGTGCCATGTTACTACATGTAATATATACAAAAGAGTAAGTCACAGAGAATACTTCTAAAAACAGAGCATTTGGCCTGATTTAAATCTGGAATACCTGAGATATCCAGATCTTGGTTTAGGAAAGAAGCTTTGTATCAAAGATAGTTTCTGTTTTAAACAGTAAATTTCATTATAGTATCTAATCCAGAAGATCTTGAAACAAATGTGAGAAAATCAAAACATAAACATCATGTCAGCTAAAACATATCTTGGGTATATACATCTTCATGTTTAACTCATTTCCTAATAGTAATTTGTAATTAACAACAATTGATTCAGATGACCTCATTAAAAAGTCTGTATTTAAACAGATTTTCAATATACATATTGGCCAAGAAATACACAAACAGTCTTGCAAGCCTTCTGGCATATGCTCAGATGCTAGAGTATCATAATTTTCTTTCAAACAACATTTCTCCTATTTTCAGTCTTTCTTAGAAACAAGGAGCAATGAAACAATACATTGGAAAACAAACAAACAAAAAATCCCTGATAAGTTTTCATCTTATTAGAYTGAGGTTGAGTTGTTTGGGTCAACTCTTCTAGCTGCCTAGTTCACATGTTCAATATTTTTGAATTTGCAAACTATCGCTTGCTATAGAAAACAAATGAAACAAAACAAAACAAAGCAAGACTGTTAGAATGAGCTTATTCTTACTTCATGCACACCAGTACTACTTYAGAAAAGAAAAGACTTACTGTTTCACAGATTGAGACATACTAAAGCAAAATCAAGAGACTTGCTGTCTGCTGGACAAGCTGTAGACTGGAGCATTGCATTTTATGCTGATTTGAAAAGGCCAAATCTTACAGAACTTAAAGGAAGTTCTGCTTGAGCACATTCAAGTTTGAGGGATTATATAAAAAAATGGGCCTACTGGGTGTGGCATAGCTCATGCCTTCAGTGATTTAAGGCAGCTACAAAAAAAAAAAAAAAAATCTAAAAATTGTCTTCTGTCCTCAGTTTCTATGTCAATCCTCAAACTATTTTTTTTTGCGGGTGACAGGTGCCTGAGAGGAAATAGGAGGGGTGGTCCCTTTAGAATTCTAGAATCCTTAAGGTTCATAGGGACCTTTAGAAATCTAGTCCAACCCTCCCAACACAGGGACACCTAGAGCATGTGGCACAGGGCTGCATCCAAGCRGGTTTTAAAGATCTTCCAAGAAGGAGACTCCACAACCTCTCTGGACAGCCAGTTCCAGGGCTCTGTCACTCTCACTGTCAAGAAATTTTTCCTTAAGCTCCTGCAGAACTTTTGGTGCTTTGGTTTGTGGCTCTTTCCTCTCGTCCTATCAGTGGCCACCACTGAAAAGAGGCCAGCCCCCTCCTCCTCACTGCCTGCCTTGAGGTATTTATACACGCTGATCAGGCCTCAGCCTCCTCTTCTCCAGGCTGAACAGGCCCAGCTCCCTCAGCCTTTGCTCATAGGGYAGAYGTTCCAGGCCCCTGATCATCCTKGTAGCYCTGCRCTGGGCTCTCTCCAGCAGCTGCACAAAGGTGCAGATGAGGAGATGAAAGTTCTGCAAACACAAACATGCTGTTTGAAAACTGTGATTTTTTAAAAAGTTATACAAATGAGGACCTCATATTATTGCTTTCATTTTAGCTTCCTTTAGAATCATAAAAAACAATGTAAATTTTAAGCKGTATCTGTGAAACTCTTGCAAGCATTCACCACAGTTTTGCATTGCTTTGGCAGGCGGGAAGAGTGACACAGTAAAACCAAAAACCTGGAACAGTGACATACAGGCATCTGTGAGAGAGGAGGTGAGATTAGAGGATTTTATCCTCTAAATTCACATTTTATTTTAAAATAAAAATTATGTGTTTTTAACAAAGCTGCCTCACTGTTCCAACCATAATTATCCTCAACCCATTCATGGAGGATGCTCCTTCATAATAGAAATGTGAAGTGAAGGAAACCTCAGAAGTCTAAGCAACTCCTATATATATATATATGTATATATATATATATATATCAGCCTACATTTATTATTATATCAGGAAATCTGCATTTGTAATGCAGATTACTACTAGAAAGTGCCAAATGCAGGTAATATGCAACAAAAATCCTCTACAATATCATTTCCTTTGGTATGGAACCAAAGGTATGGTATGGTGGTGGTATGGTATAGAAACACATACTGGTTTATGAATAGGAGAGTGGCAYATATTCCCCAGGAAACTTTAAACCCCAGATTTGTTTCACGARGAGCTGTTTAAAGGCTGAATTGAGCACATTGCCGTAGTAAGCAACACTACAACAGTGCTGTTCAGAGCCCTCCTAAACTGAGCATCCTTGATCACAGTCTCAAAGCAGCTATGGAGACCTCCATGGAAGCTCCTTTGGAGGTCCGTCTGGCTCTTCCAGTTCTGGTTGTAGCTGAAAAGATTCTTTGAGAGCACCTGCAGAGGCTGTGCAGGCTGATGGTAGCCAGTAGGACACATAGAGCACACGTGTAGATCCAGACGTCAGATGTGCATCTACATGAGCAGATCTTTAAAAGAGAACCAGCACGCTGCATTGCAGCCAAGCTGTGCAAAGTCCTGGAACCCATTCATGACCATGGCCATTATGACAAAAATATTGTTCCTGGCACTATTTCCAGCATCAGCCAGAAACTGGGTTAAATGAGGATATTAGCAACATAAATTGCAGCAGGAAGCCTAACAGAACTTCACAAAACATCAAGTTGTATCCAAAAAGATTGCTGTTGAAGCTGTCACACTTTGCTCCATTTTCTAAACCAATGAACCATATTTATCAGACTAGTAAATTCTTAAAAATATTTTGTTATTTCTTTTCTCATATCATAGAATCACAGAATTTTTAAAGTTGGAAGRGACTTTTAGAGATCATCTAGTCAAACCCTCTYACACACACAGGGTCACTCTCTCATCAGTTTAGTAACATAATATGTAATGCAATATAATATTGTATATGCTATTAAAAATATTACAAACTATTGCTTTAAAAGATCTTCAGGAAGTATATTGGATGCTATCTGTCTCTTGGATTGATATTTTAAGGCAAACCAGGAACATCTAAAATGACAACCAAGATCTCTTTTATGAGATTTTTATATGACCTTTTCTCAGAGAAAGGCCATARAAAGAAAATTATTCTATTGTTTTCATTTACCCTTAATAGATTATCTTCTGAGTACAGTTGCTGAAGTAGATTATTATATTTTGTTTTCCTTTCAAAAGCTGGGTTAAAACCTGCTTAGGTTTTGTGAGAAATGGGTTTTGCAATATTGTCAGTTGCAGCTAAAGTTCACAATAAAATTTATTCTCTGTGCACAAAGGAAAAAAAATCAATTATAAGAACAGAGCAGATGCATTTTTGAAAAATTAGATGAACTACCAATGTCATCAGACAGGACATATTACAGCTGATCCTGAAACTATTCAACCATTCTCATCTATCAGTTTTACTTCAATAGTCAGAAGGATACATCATCCTAAGCGCATCCAGATTTCCTTATGCTGGTATAAAAAAAAAGAGCAAAATTCCTGTCTCAGTCCAAAAAACTTTAAATCTAAGTACTGATTTTAATAGAATTATTGTATGAAAACTTATACTTTATATTTTATATATATATGTTATACATATATATACACATACCCCAGTATTAATGGAAATACAGTATTGTATTCYAATAATGGAAATCCAGTATTAATGGAAATGATTATATCAACTTTTCTAGATTCTGTGTCAGGCTAGAAGTGGATACATCGCGCCCGATTCCAAATGTCTGCACTRTAACTGTGGTTGAGCTGGATGTCTAGGCCCTTCTGAAAAATTAAAAGTGAGCTCCAGTCAACGGATTTAGGGTATTCAAGTATCTGTTTCTACTTTAGGATAAGATTGTTGACTCTGCAGACTCCACAGGCTGTGCTAACTGTGTTACACCAGCTGTAACAGGAACCAAGACATCTTTTTTACAGTCACTTAAAGGTAAGGGTGCTCAATTCCACCCCAAGTATTTATGGAATCAAAAGACTGAGCTGATAGSGTCTCTGCACTGGATTATATAGGCGCAAGGTGACATAGCTCTTTAATTAGAAAACTTGTATATTTGCTCAAGGAAGGATATACTGAAATGGTAAAGAAAAGCATTTTGGCACATCCCTTCATCTCTCTTCACAAACCACAATGATAGCTTCAAAAGGGCCAGCCCTTTCCTCAGGTCTTAACATCACTTCTTTCAGAAGAAACAATCTATAATATTCTGACACAACTGAGGAATACATCCGTATTCCCAYCTCCAGGCTCTTACACAGCATGGTGAGGAGACAGGTGGTAAGTAAAGCTGTGCYGTTCTCATTGCCTCGCTAATTCAGGTTTGTTCATGTATGGATGTGCCCATGTGCATGCACACCCCGGAGCACACATGCAGGCATGCAAACTCATCCATCCCCAGCTTTAAGTAAGATACTGTCTGCTGAAAGAAAGCAAGAAAGCAAGAAAAGAAAGCAAGAAAGAAAGGAAAAGAAAGCAAGCAAGCAAGCAAGCAAGCAAACAAGCAAGAAAGAAAGAAAGAAATTTCGAGCCTTTTATTTATTCAGAATACAGTTTTGCAATAGTTAAATGTGTAATTCGTCATGGGGGATGGGATTGCAACATCAGACATAGAATAGCCAATCTATAGAGAGCTGGCTTGAAACAGTGCATGTACTGCAATACTGCTGGCTGAGGATGAACAGACTGTCAGAATTTTGTTGTTTTTTTTTTGTGGGGCAAGAGAATGAAATATGTCATTGCTCAGACATCATGTCAGTATTGAGACCGAATCCCACAGGTGTAACCTCTGATACTCTAATGAAGACAAAAGTTGATAGTGTCTGTGTAATATAGAGATGGGCGTATGTCAAACACCTGATCTGTGCTGATATGAAATGGAATATTTATGTGCCATTTTAAATCTATCATTAGACTTTTCTTTGCAGTTTTACAAACATGTTTCTTCCAGYAGCAATGAAAGTAAAAGAAACCCAGCACAGCTCTCTGCACCCATTTGTGATAAATACAGAATGTTTCAAGCAACAAACCTAGCTCTGATTGTTATCTGGGAGTCCCACTTCTCACTTTTTGTGTCCCGCTTTTTAAGACTCAGGAGGCAGATGCATTGAAAGCTACCCTAGAACTACTATTTTCATCTTTGTTTTGCAGACTGCAAAATTGGTGTTAGATCTTCAGCAAAACTGTAACACCAAATAAATACTATGTAAAGACAATACATAAATGAGTTATAGAAGAGCAGAACAATATCATAAAGGGAAAGTATTTGTGAGTCATTCGTGAGTGTTCCTAACGCGCAGTGCACAATTGGAATAAATGGAAACTTTAAGAAATATTCTACATAAGGCAGCCGAGTCCAAAAATACAGAAGGTTATGCAAGGCTGACTGTAAAAATAAGCARATGAGTCCTCTAAAAAAATATTGCAACATTTTTTGGCTTATTGGTTGCCATAGGATTTTTACTCAGTGAGCAACTGCTGTACGCAAGGCTGACTCGTACCATAGCTTGGCTTTTAAGAAGAGAAAAATATTAACATTGTTTAACACACTTGTCTGGAGAAGTATTAACGAATGCTAAGAACTCATTTTCCTGCTACCTAAAACTGAAGAGATTTGCAAGAGGCATGTTTATTGTGCCATGCCAAGTTTGAATTCTCCTCTCCGACAGCACATAAAYTTTCCTCTCAGATAAAAAGTTATTTGTTTTTGCAATTATTGGAGGAAAGTCTATGAGCAAACAGGTTGAAGTGTCATGCCTACAATAGAAAGGATCATGGACACCTTTAAGAGCTGTTTGAGTTATATTAGCAGCTTCTGCAGCCAGAGAATACATCCTCTGCTGGACACTTGAGGAGAGGAATGGAAAATGCTCTTCTAAGGCATTTAATTTCTCTACTTAGCAGGTGGTAATTTTCAATTTCTCTGGTTATACACACTATACTGAGGTGTAACTGGAGGGAAAAAAAAGTAATGACACAGTATGAGAAGTAGATAAATGCATTTTGCTGTCCATTCTTAATTTCCCAATATCTTTTGATACCACAGCACTCATCATTAGTGCTTTCTGTTATGACATATGCTCTCTCTACCAGGGAGTTCATTTMTGGTGGCTTTTTTGTTTGTTTGTTTTTTTTCCCAGTATCTGCTTCAYATAAAAATCTAAAAATCTCTATGATGAGCCCCAGTGCCTACTCAAGCACTTACATGCTCAGTGCCCATATTACACCAGCACTGGAGCTCCTGTGGCCAGAAACTGTTCTGAAACAGCAATGTTTGCAATTTTGTTTCATGGTGACCATTTCTGAAGGGAGAAGGAGGGCATTCTCCTACCCAAACTGTATATGGGATTATTATATACATATTTTTTATACATTTACAGTTATCCAGAAGTTGACAGCTAAGAAACTCTCAAGGTAATGAGAAAATWGCTGTGTGAGCTTTAGATCTCTAGGAGTTATGGACATGTCTATTGAATACAGGGAAGGTAGATGCGCGTATTACCTCATGCCATCTGTGATGCCCAAAGGCACCTCACTGGATATTCAGCTGCCTGTTCACAAGGGGGTCCTTCTTCCATAGGGCCTGTGTAATGTTGGCAAGCCTTTTACAGAGTTACTGGATATATGGGACATCTCAATAGGCCTATATATTTATGTACATGCAAATGATTTGGGGTCTTGGATTTCTAGGACGATTAATCCCATCTAACTGTAGACACCGATATCTGAGCTATTCATACTGAACTCCTTTTACTGTCAGAGGAGTATGTTCAGCCAGATAAGCTGGCTGAATAAAACCCTGAATTCCCCTTGGGTAAGCCATAACTCTTGGCTTGAATAGAATTGGTCTAAATCTTGTGCTCTTCCTCCTTGTGTATGTACAGTTGGGTTGGGTTGCTCTGCCACTGTATGGAGTTTGATTTAAGAGACGAGAGGCAGAACAAAGCTCATGCTTGTCTACACTGCCTCCAGAGCTGTGGTCAGCCTCCTCTGCCAGGCACTGACAGGGTAACCTTTATATGGAACACACTCTCGGAGCAAGCTTTGAAACTGCCCTGAAAATATCATAGTCTTCAGTCTTGGACTGCAGCAGAAACATGATCATTTCACCTCAGACAGTGAAGCCTGTCCACTAACCTCATTAGAGAAGCTATTTCCTGGGTCTCTAGGGGTTATATCTCCTATTGATTCAGCTGACTGGAGCACACAATAAATTGATGGTGTCAAGAAATTGTGCAGAAATATTGAAATATATGGTTTAGACACTTTTTTTTCTCACTTTCAACAATTGGCATCCAACAGCTACCATGTTAGAAAAATTACTTGTGTATGGAACAGTAATATGCAGAGTCTCTTTAGTTCCACATATGATTAGAAAGAAGATGAGAAGGCTTCTACTTTTCYGAAAAATCTCATGCTTTTGAATAGCCCTTGTTCTTTCCCCTAAATATATGTTCTTAATATATGTTCTTTCCCTTACTTTTATAGTGTGCTCACCATGGTGGCCTCTGAATGCACTCCGAGTGACTTCACAGTATAAACCCAAAGGTAACAAGCATCACTTAAAATTACTATTGTCTTAAAAGCAAAGTGTATTGGCAGTATAAAAAATGTTGAGAAATGAAGCTCTTTAAGCAAAATGATCAAGGGTTTGCTTTCCTTGTTCTGCATGTTAGGAAAACAGATTATGAAAAGCTGATGATTGGTTGCATAAAATATCATGTATCTGCTGCTTGTATCTTCTTTGTGGCTTACCTAGATGTTACTGACCAAAATCCCAAAACTTACTAGTCTAAATATTTCAACTACTGAAGATGGATGAAGGTGTTGAAAGAGAACTGCAGAATAAGGAGCAGAACAATATACTTGTTAAATCATAGAGTATTTTTCCAGTAGATTTCAGAGCACTTTGCAAAATTCCAGTCCCAGCTTAACTGGTGGAAGAAAAATGAAGCTCAAACTTCCCCCTGCTTGTCTAGCAAAGAGCTAAAAATACAATTCAGCTCTTTGCAGACCAAGTCAGTATGCAGAGTCGTTTGGGAATGTTTTAGCAGCATTTTTCCTCTATAAGATGTATTATCCTTACTTTTAATTATTTTTATAGACTACTTTGAAAGTTAAAAAGAAAATAAGAGAGAGAGAGGAAAGACTTCAATATTCTTCATCTCCTATACTCTGAGGGACATAAGTGCAACCTTGTGTGCAAGCTCCCTCCACACAGCTATATATCTTCCAGCAAAATTCATCCTGCAGTCAAATTCCGGTTATATTCATGACCTGATCAATCAGTAGACCAAGTCAGAAGATTTTGACTACTCCAGTTTCATTAACCACAGTCAATAGCAAAATGTCCATGGATGTTTCTGAATCATGCATTTCATTCTGTCTGATGGTACTTTTTTAAATTAGAGGCAGCACATTGCTAACTTTCTGACAAATCTCACTGCTGTCCTGAGGTTACATGAGATCACTGGTTATTCATGTTAGCAGCTTCTCAGAGCACTCAGAGAAAGGATTTGGTATTCTTGGCTACACAGTACCAAGAAAAAAGGATTTGTCAACATCACTTTGGAAAGACAGAAAAAAAAAAATGGTGTTTACTTCTGAGCCATAAAGTCTCTGTGGCAAACATGCTATTGCTCTTCCAAGATATGTTCCTTTGACTGATGAATTACCAAGTCTGTAAAAAGTAATACCTGGTAAAATATGCATGTACTTGTTCATCATGAGCACGCTGATTTGATTTGCCTTGACTAGAGTTACCAAACAGAACAGATATGTTATGTAATTTTTTAAMATAAGGGATAATCTAATAAAAGGTTTGTACAGCCATTTTACCCTAATGCAGCTGGAACCCTGTAAGTAACTGTACGCCAAAGAGCTGCAATTTTTGCCTATAAATACATTTAATCTTATAACTATTCTAAAGGCCATCCACAAGGTTCAGACACAATTCTTTCTAAAGTGAAAGCTAACATGCTTAATCAGCACTTATAAACACTTAGGAAGTACAGATAATCTGTGGTTACAGTGATTACATACAGGAAGGAATAGCATACAACAAAATATGAAGTAACGACAGGTTAATTAGCACCTTGGTGGCCAATATGTATGAATTYCCTTCTTCCTAGCAGGTTGATATTGAACTTCCAAAATGAAGTGGTTACACTATAAATTGGAACTTAAGCATTTAGGCCCATGATATTTCAATTCTAAATTAAACATATACCTAAATTTCATCCTGATATTCAGTCACGGACTTACATCAAATTTTAACTATAACCAGTTATGAGAGAAACAATGGATGCAACTAACCTGGAAGGAAAAAAAATAAGATTGAAATAAATATTGAATTGCAACATTCAAATAGTCAGTACTTACAACTGGAGGTCCACGTGCAGCAATGAGATTCCTCCTCTAGAAGCAGTGGTGTCCAAGTCACATACTCACAGAGAATTGTCCAGACATATGCATATATTTATTTCCATTYTCAAGCAACACACGGTTATTGACTTGACCTCCTAGAGGCAATATGAGCAGCAGTGAGACATTTGTCCACCTCTACTCCATACCTTGAAAAATCCTATCTTGATTCTATAATAGGAATGATCCACAGTYTTCATAGTGCAGATATTTACTATTACAAGCAGAAGTGACTTTTTGAGGGTACCTTAAGGCACAGTGGTGTCTTGTCAGGAAAGAAGAAACACCTGACTTTCTGTTGATGTCTTCCACATCTCAGRTAAGTGCTTGCATGTCAGGAAAAMCCAAAGAACTGTAACTCCAACCCCCCTTGGCAGCACCTACTACTGCTTGTTTCCTCTGGACTACATGCTGAGGCTGTAGCACCATCAACTGCTAACAGCCAGTTGCTGTCCTATTATACACACTTAAATAAACTAGCTAATAAAGAAGCTTAATACACCCTTAAATAAACAAAMAACTCTTAAAATAACAGTTGGTACTGTTATGATGTACCTTTCTAGCTTATCACTTCACATGGACCAGTAGTTCAGGGGTGAACTTCCCCGAAAGCAGGAGGTGCATCTAAGTCAAAGTGTACACCTTAACACTGATGTTAAGGCATCAGTGTTAACATGGGAAAAAGTCAAGTCCAAGGGGAGCTCCGCAGATCCTTACAAGGCTCTTACTAAGTGCAAAGTGTTTCTGCCTTTTCTAGGACCAACTACCCTGCCAGAGGACAAATGAGAAGCATGGCAAAAGCACCGTTTCCTTCTTTGTCTGCTGGCTTGGCAGTATGCATTTTGCTAACCTAATCAGATGGAGATAAACACCTTGCAATACACTGTATAACTGACGTCAGCTGTATTTGTTTGCTTGGAATGATGTCAGCACCAGCTTTGCAATTGCACTTTAATCTCTTGAGCAGAAATAAATGCAGCAACTAACCTATTACTTTCCACAAGCTGCCACACCAAGATTATTTTATTTTTTTTCCCTGCAGGCTATGGATATTGTGCTAAGGCAGCAGGAGAGCCAGAACAATGTGATCTACTCCCATTCTAAAGATGGGCTGAGCCACTTTTACTGAGGAGTTTAAATAAATTTAAATTGAACAATAACTAGAATAAAAGGCATCTCTCAGCACATAAGTCAGGCTTATTTAGGCCCTCAAGAAGTGATTTCCAGGCTCCTTTACATCCATGCAAATAATAGCAAATGAATTTCTCCAGATTTACATCACTATCACTCCAAATGCAATTTTCCTCACMCTAGAGAATATACTTACAACTTTCACACGGCAAATATGGCCTAAAGTTTCACAATCTTATAGAAGCCAATGGAGAAAAAAATCTCATTTCAGGAGGCTCAAAATTTCAGACAAATCAGCTAAATTAGCTCAAATCAGAAGTCAGAAAAAACAGAAACAGGGATGTGGAAACCGGTACTGAGAATGTAAGAAGGGCAATGGGAAAGGCAAAAGTCAAAGTCAGAATTAACCCATCTTAGGCTTTATTTTTTGAATTAAATTTTCCTCCCTCATTTTTCATGTTCCAGTGGAATTACACGACATTAAAGCTCATTTATACCCTGCTTTACCTACACTTTGATTTCAATTTGTCTCATCAYGTTACCAATTTTCAACATTTGCTTCTTGTGAAGGAATTAGAAAGCTACAAGTTAGTTAAGTTGTTAGCTGTACTGTCACTTATTAAATTAGCAAGTTTTTCATAGAAACCTTAGAGAAAAGTAAAGGAATAAAGAACTGATCATTACTAATTCTTTTGGTATTCATTATGCTATTAGTCACAGTGCTCACTCATACATTCCCAAATTTTAACATAATCATTTCAGGATGAGGGGTATTACTTTTTTCCCCTTCCCAGTAATTTTTCCTTGGCATTGCATTTCATACCCTTCCTTTCTGCCTGCCAGGAAAGTGTGGTTTGGTGTTTTGAGGGGGGGGGGGGGGTGATTTTTTAAAAAACACAGGTTTTCTAAGGTTTTGTTTTTTCTTGTCTAAAAGAATGTACTTTTAATTGACTTTTTATTTCTATAAAACATTCACACCTCAGTAAGGGATCAGGTTATAYAACGTCATGATACCAAAAGAATAAGTGGCACTTGTTTGCACGCTCCTGAAGAAGAGCCTGCAGCTTGAAATCATGAGTACTGCACTGAAAAAAAAACCCCACAGTCATTGTAAATAATGAAATACTGTGGGGTTTTTTTTGGGGGGGTGGATGAGTTAGAGGAGACAGGGAGGGTTGGGGAGAGCAATTTGGCACTCTAGAACTGCAGGCACAGTGTACCTAGGGGTTTCATTTATGGACACAGCTTTCCATCCCTGTTTTTTTATATCTCCAGCCCAATCCAGAAACCCTGGAGGCCGCTGGACCCATCTGGCCATCTCCACTCAGCAGGAKGCTAAACCTGACAGCAGTTGTTACCTAAAGAGAGGGTATTAAGGAAACTGCTTAGGGGTCTCCACAGGACGTGGTCTCCTACAAGTACTCCACTAACAGTGCCCATAAAGCAGTAATTAGAAAGAATCAGAAACAAGCTGCTTGAATCACACATTCCCCCTTCCCAAGCTTCATTTGAGGAACTAGGAGGCTCAGAATGGCCCCTCAGCATTTCATACAGCAGCTTACTTTGGCTGCCAAAGGATTCCTTCACAGTCACACGAAGGAAGCTTTTGACTTCAATATATAAAATTCACTGCAAACGAGCAATCATTAGTCAGCCACATTTTTCATATAATTACTGGCAGTGAAAAAGCAAGTGTGCAGGTTGCTGCAAAATAAGGTCTAACTACTTCCACCCAAACAGAACAGAAGCCGCTCACATAAGTTTCAGTGGGGGAGAGGAAAATCCTCTCAGCGCTCCTTCCTCCCCTTCTCTCTATGACTGATTACAATCTGCTTTCTTCTACAAAGCACATTTATTGTGGGAGTTTGATTTGAAAGAGTTTCAAGTAATTTAAACTTTGGCTGCAGGCACACAGATCATTTAAAAACGAATCTTGAAGTGTTTCCACATATTAATGACAATTTTGGTTGGACTTGTAAGTTAGAATTTTAATTCTCAATTTACCAACGAAAATATTCAACACAYGCCAAGAATGAACTGAGGATGAAACCATGTAGTACAATATTACTCAGTCTGGATAAATCCAGTGATAGCATTTTCAGCACAGTATTTGGTTATCTTGAAGTGGAGGAGATGGGGCATCTATTTGTTTGGAGTTGTTCATTGGCTACTACAGCTTTTTTGTGCCACAGAACTGACAAAATTAGATTGCATCCCAGTTCATATTTACTCCTATTCAAATAGTCCTTTTTAACTGGACAAAGGGCCATCTATCTTGACTCATGCTGACATAGCACCTTACAATTTCACACCCTCTTCTAGGTGATCTCATTTGGGGCAAATCTATTACTTATGATTCAAGACAAATGAGAGTAACAAACTCCAGTTGTAAATAAGACATCTACTTGGGAGGGGCTATTTCAGATCCACATTTTCTGGAATGGAGGAATAAATGCAAAATTCACACTTCTCTACTACTTTGAAAAAAAATGAAAATACCATCTTTCTCTGCTTTTGTATCACTTTACATCAACAGAAGAGCCTGCCATCAACACAAAGATATAGTTCCCAACACATTTGAATATACTCCAATAAAAATGAAAATAGGCCTGACAGTGTAACATCAAAAGGAAATAAACCAAAAGTCAGTTTTATTTGTACAAGATTGTAAATTTTTAGATGAAAAGGTCCTCAGCGTGACCTTGTAAACCCAAGTCCCAAGTTTTCTTAGCTCATATGTCTGGCTTGCAAGAAGTACAGAATATTTCTGAAGAAATATTTCTTTAGAATTTAGAAATATTAGAAATATTTCTAAAGAAATTTCTAAAGAAAGAATTTCTAAAGAAAACTCCTACAGCACCTCATACCTTCAAAAGAACATTGTTCACAATTGAAATTTAGTTAAATATGCACAATTTTATTTATTGAAGAGATTAGGACAAAAACATTAAACCAAATACATGACAAAGCACCAGAGGCAGTAAAACCCCACCATGCACATCACCAATCTTTCCTCCTATAAGGTACTTTTTTGGGGGGAGAAAAAAAAAGTCCTTCTTGACACAGCACCATCTTCAGAGCATAAAAACATTACTCCTTTTTATTCTTAGTTACCAAAATAGAACCAAGGCAGGTCAGCTGCAGCTAGCTTTGTCTCTTGATAAAGAACTGTGAAACATCCTCTTGAGAGTGGGACCATAATTTTCCTGCAGAGCAGGCAAATAGCATCCATACGTCAAATGCCAAGTAGCTGTACGCACATGCCACATACTATAATTAAGCACAAATTCAAGTAACATTTACATACTACAAGAGTCCACGTGTACCTACCCAAAAAACATGACCACTTCACAAAACGTATACAGGCAGTAATATCAGAACAACTGAGGTACTGGAAACACAAATATTTATGCCAAGAGATTTCAATATCATACAGCAATATAAAAGCAGTAATAAAAACATTTGCCAGTCTAAATCAAATAAAGCTATCTAGGGGAAAAAAAAAAAAAAAAAGCTAAATAAAAAGTTATTTAGGGACAGAAATACCTGAACAGAAAAGAAGTGTGTTAACTACAGCATGTAACATGTCATCCCAAGTCAACCCGTAATTGAAGTACTGGCTTAATACATCACTACTGTGACATTTTCTTCAATAAATAGAATAAGTCTTGACAATACAAAAGGTGCATATTACTGTGTATGTTTCAAGAGGAATATCTGTAATATAAATGTTCAGCTTATTAATACCCTCTTATTTCTTATTCTGGACATAAACAAGAATCAAACCCAAACAATTCTTTTCCCAAGTTGAGAGGAATTCAAAGAAAAAAAAATACAATACTCTTCTTCAATAATAAAGAGCCCTCTATTTATATATGGGCAAGTCAGTTAAAGAAGAGATCAGTTCTCAGATAAAGACATGAATAAGGGCTTTCTGCCCTCTCTAGTCATATACGTGCAGCATGGCAGATATGGAAGCCAGTATCTCATATCTTAAAAAAAAAAAATAACTTTTTTTTTCTTTTTTTTTTTGTATTATAGCAGTAATGCATCTGGAAGTTTGAGTTAAAATAGCTTCCTGCAACAAACCATTTGACAGAAAACAGAACAGCTTTTTAAATGACAGTTACTTCCCCTTAAGGGAACAAAGCATTAAAATGTCATTTCCTGACAAGAATATTAAGTAGTTTATTTAGAAGAAATGAGTTGAAAATAGCTATCAAGAGACATGAACTGAAATTTTGTTTGTTTTTAGCACCCACTTTTCATGTCCATTTTTGTGCACCTAATTTTTTCTTAATCCCATTAATTATTAGACCTCTGATTAAAAAAAAATGATAGCCAATTGTATTTTCCCTGAATAATGGCTGAAGTTAAATATCTAACAGTGCGATGCCAAGATGTGAGTTGAGGCAAAGAAGTTTATATTTGTTGTGAATTACAACTATTTTTAATGGAACAGAAATAGGAGTGATATAGCTGCACCAGAATTGGCATGTGCAGTCTCCTTGGCTCCAAAAAAGTGAGAAGCTACAATTGCTCCATGCTGCCTTTTTTTTCCTCCAAATCAATCTAACCTGATAGCAAGCTCCCCTCCCTCCCCCCCCAATCTGTCCCCATGCTACATTTGTTATATTAGCTCCTTGTGGAGATTCCTTCTCAACCCAAGGATCTCCAAGTGTCTTTTGCTACCAAGCTAGGCTGATGCAGGATGTGATTTAACACGGTCAGGAAGGGCTCCTTCATGTGTCCATCTCCAGGTTGTGTACCTTCTGAACACCAGTCTTTGTGCTCAGTTAAAGAATGGGTCCAAGTCTTCTTCCATGTTGACATCAGGCACCAGCTGATCTGATACTTCCTTAGCACCATATCCTGAATTCGATACATTAAAATCTGTAGAAAACCATGGATGGTCCAGAATTTCCTGTGAAGTCAGCCTTTCTGACGGCTCCCGACGCAGTATGCTACGTATGAGGCATTTTGCCTTGGGGGATAGAGTTTCTGGAATGTTAAATTGCCCACGACGGATCTTGCTGAAGAGGGAACTAGGCTCAATGTCATGGAAAGGATACCGTCCAACAAGCATGGTATAAAGCATGACACCTAGACTCCATACGTCCGCTGCTTTGCCAGAGTAGCTGCCATTTGTGTTCAAGATCTCTGGACTCACATAGGCTGGGCATCCATGCTTATCAGAAAGAGAGTCATCATTTCCTCTTAAAATATAAGCATCTTCTAGGCTTTCCAATTTCACTCTAGTCCTGTGGTCAAAAGAAAGTAGTAAGAGGGTAAGTGAACATTAGAACACAAATTCCAGACCAATACAGTTACATGATTATAATAATAAAATCTTATTAAATTCAACGACTGTAGAACTACCTCCGTTGAAATTCCCACTCATGGGAGTGGAAATAAATAACGAACATTTCCAGTTAGAGACATAGAGATGAACATATAGGGAATAAGCTGATCCTTCTCATTTCAATAACAGAACTTCCTTTTATGTAAGTTATGGCAGCATCTTGTCTGCAGAAGTTAAATAATCATTTTACTGGGAGTCTGTACAGGCCCTCCTGAACAGTAAAATAATCTAAATAGTTCTTTACTGCAAATGCAGCTTCTGAATGGAGAATTTTCATGTGCTTGGTAAAGCATGTGGATATGACTTAGAAAAGAACAAATCTCAAGATTATTTGGTAGCTGCCCTCTTATGTATGTGTTTAGGACTCATGTCCAAATCCAAGTTTTAGCCTAACTAGAGGAAGCTATTTTGACAACTTTATGTTGGTGAGCATTTATTTGCACCTGCAATTTCATAAAGTTCAACAGGAATAAAATTATCACTCTGACCCTATATGAACCCTGTGACCTGCCAACTTGTTTCTTTACCCCAGTACTTTCAGGAGGAGCAAATGTAAGAGACTAAGTACTAGGCAGCCTTTTGGGGTAAGGGAGATCAGGTGAGCCGCACTGTGAGATTGAAGATGAGTTTGTCTATCTAGATGAATCAGAATAACTCTGTGTTGGAATGAATGGAAAAGCTAGAAAAAGGCTTGCAGTGTGTTGACATGTGTGATCTAGACTGCAAATTCACACTGTAGAGAAAAAAAAAAAAGACAACAAAGTTCCTTGACATAGCACAACATTAACATCAACTTTCTTTCCTTTTAATTCTGACTGCAAGCACCTGTAACTAGTATTTAAAAATCTGTCCCTTCTAAAGGCATCTGAAGGGATGACCAACTACCCTTTAGGCTATTTGCCAAGAACGGTTGGCTTTAAGAGCAGAATCAGTAGGGTGCAACAGAATTTGTCCAGTGCATCTGGATGAAGAACAACTTAGCAGCAGTGCACATCTCACTCGAGGCCAGCAACTCAGGGGATCATAATTTTGGGCATTGCTGCTCTAGTCC
The DNA here is from genome assembly GCF_003342845.1 of Nothoprocta perdicaria. Classification (NCBI taxonomy): domain Eukaryota; kingdom Metazoa; phylum Chordata; class Aves; order Tinamiformes; family Tinamidae; genus Nothoprocta; species Nothoprocta perdicaria. Next base: position 1,706,968 of record NW_020455093.1, read on the forward strand.
CACTGCCTCATTGGGTGACACAAGCTCTTAGCCCTGCGATATGGCAATATCCCGAAACTGCAGACTTTCATAGTCAGGGACTGAATTTCAACACAGAAAGCAGAACTCACGGCTCTCAACAAAAGCCCATCATTTAACAGGCATTAAAACCGAAAAGCAGAGCCCTGTTTCTTAAATGCTTACTGAGGACAAAACTGCTTGAGCTTGAGCTGCAAAAGACAGCTGGACCAGCCTCGGCTTCAGCCGAGGTTCCAGGGCCGTTCAGCACTATCTTCTTTGAACCAASAGAAGAGCATTTTACTCTGTGGAGTACTCCAGGGGCAACTGTGCCATAAACCCTCGTAATGACACTTGGACCTTTTCAGCAGCTCGAGACGTTTACTAGCAGAGGTGAAAGCCCCTTTGGCAACTCGCCTCCAAGCAGGAAGTCGTAAAGGCAGYGTTCGGGATACCTGGCTCTCACGTACCGCCTGTCCAGGCAGCTCGCTCGCTCATTAAATAGGCCAGTGTCCTCTCCTCCCATGCGGATGCTGCTGCGGTTTGTGCAGCACACCTGCTTCCTCATTAACTACCCACTGCCAGCCCAACGGCCCTTCTCCTGGCCACGGGCACTTGGGCGGCGCTTTGCAGCAGCAATGCCTCACGCAGGAAGGCAGCTGCAAGGAGAAACTAGCTGCAATTAGAGAGATCACAGCAATTTCCTTCTGCCTGCATCACTGCAAGTTGAATGGAGGGGCAGCCCCGGGAGGGCCTTTTGTGATGCTCAGCTCAGACAGTTYCTGTGCCTGCAGCGCCTGGAGAAGTGCTCACCAAGGAGAGCGAGGTGGAAGCAAAAGGGAAGGCAAAGGCATGAGCTGTGGTCCCATTTGTATCACCCACCTCAGTTTTTCCATACAGAAGTATGTGTAGCAATAAACCAGCGAGGCCAGCTACTCCAACACACATTAAGTCACTAAACTGCCAGACAGGAAGGCATCGACTCCCTCAAGCTAGCGAGAAGTGGAACACACACACCGGGAACGGGGAAGAGGATGCTATTTATAAACAGCTTACAGGAGGGAATTCACCCCCRCACATGCTCTCTTACCATCCGCATGTCAACAGCGCAGGAAAATGCTGCTTACGCACCTACCCTTTTTTTATTTTTCCTTTCACATTTCCAAGAGCTGCTGCAGAATTTAAAGGAAGAAACAGTTCACTGAGAAGCTTGTATTTTAAATAAAATTATTTGGATGCCCACGTGGTTACAACACTGAAAAGAGCAGACTGCAAAGCCTGCTCTTGTCTGAAATAAAAAATGTTCAGTGCTCATCCATTTCTCCCACACATGGAATGCAGCAGCTTGCTGCCCCCCTGCATGCTACAAGCAGGTTTAAGCCAGTAGATGCAAGAACAGCTGGTAGTAGCGGCCACTGCTCCATGGGAAGCAACCACTCAACCAGGTTTTCCATCCTGCTGAGCTGACAGGGCTGAGGAAACCCAAACTCCCAAAAGATACAAGACACAACCTCAGGCCTCCTCCTCACCAGCCCAATACCTTTTTACAGTCGGTAGGAGCAAAGGCCCCAGCGCAGGTGTGACTGCTGGACCTGCTGCTCACAACAGATGCGTTTCACTCTATTCAGCACCCACCCACGTGCTGGGGCTTTTTCTGCAAACCACTAGCAACTCTGATGTTTGACTTTGCTTTTTTAACATTGGGCTGCTCTGCACAGGTTTTCAGTGGTGGAAGCAGCGAGAAGCTGCCCTGTTGTGCAGCTTTGGCAAATGAAGGCCCTTGCTCAGTCTTTCCTCAGGTCTTCTGCATCCATTACCAAGCCTGGTCTCTGGGGGGGTCTCCTGGGGAGACTCATTCTAGCCCACCTGCCCCTAAGTGACAGCTGCCTTTAAATGTCTAAGTTATACAGAGATTGCAATCCTCTCCTTGAACACTTTTTCAAGCGCAATATGCCGTTGTAAACTGCAAATCTCTCTATTTTTCTACTTATTTTTTATTTATTATCATTTATTATATTGTTTTATTATAAAACATGCTTTACGTTGTTATACAGGCAACATGGATGGAGGCCTGGCCCAGGAGCTGCTACATTCCTGTGTGCAGCTCTTCATCACTGCAAGGAACAGCTATCCCTGGCCTCCTGCTCCAGCCAGCCTTCCTTCCCCTGTATTTCAAGCTTTGCTTAAAGCAGCTCTGCTTTCACCAAGTCAGGAAAAGACTTTGTTTTTTTTGTTGTTTGGTTTTTAGTGGCAGGGGGAACAAGAAAGAGGGAGGCCTAAATACACATAGACACACTGGAAGTAAAGCAATCTCTATATTCCCTCCCTTGCAGGGAGCACTTAAGTTTAATTGACATGGGGAAGGAAAAAAAAAAAAAAAAGTCACCCAAAAAACAGGGACAACAAATAGACCTTCAAAACTGCAAGTAACTTCTGAACCTGTGCAGCAAAGAGAGGGAAGCGTGACCAATCGCAGAACAAACAGACAACCCTAAATTCAACACTTGGCAGGCGAGGGACAGACTCAAAACCAAACACTGAAACGTGGAACCACAATCGGCTTTGAAATGCTTCCCATCACAAAGCAGAAAGAGGACAAACAAAAATCAGGTTTTTTTTTAAGTCACATTTCTAAAAAACTTCCAATTTCTACAAATGAATGCCCGTCACTCAACTGAAGGACCTCCACAAGAGAAAAGTTTTCTAAAAGCATCAGCATTTCAACTCTACCATTCAAATAGTTGCAACAAAATTAATCCCTAAAGTTCAAATGTAAGCGGCTGCCAAAGCCGGATGCGACTCACTTTGTACACAAACTGCAGCGCAACAAAGACTTTTGTCGAGGCTTACGTAATTACAGTACATAATTTCAAGTTTTAATGCAGACAGTGAATAAGCACTTGGAAAAAGAGCATTATGCATCTATCAGATCATTGATAAAACACTGCATTAGTCTAATGCAGTAAAAAAAAAAAAAAAAAGAAAAAAAAAAGAAAAAAAGAAACACAACCCTGAATCATGGCTATTTAAAAAGGGGAAGCTATTCTGCTTATGAATGCTTTCCCATTACTGGTGAATGAAACCACAGAAGTGCAATCAGAGGGCAGCAGCAGCACTCAGACGGGAAATGCGTCTTTGTCCCCATAGAAACCGTCAGGGAAACCCATGAAAAACAATACGACTCTGAATTTCTTATCAATATGCCATTCATTACTTGACTGCATTCAGACTTTGCTCTTCAGTCATGTAACAAAACCTAATCAATTAAACGTCTTCTGGAAGATTCTTCAATGTAACCTCCTGCGCTAGCAGCACCCGTTCCTGGCAGACGACTTTCTTGCACATCCTACATTTTTTTTTCTACGTTTTTTTTTTCTTGGAGTGATTCATGTTATTCCTGCCTGCTGGGCTGAGGGGTTCCCAGCAAACCACAGAGAACAACTTCCTGCACAGAAGGTTGTCCCCTGGGATCCCCCCCTTCACAGCCCTGCACCACTCCTGCTCTCCAAAAGCAAAAACAGTTTCCATACCTGAATCAGTGGAATTACTGAGAGGGCACTAAGCTCATTCTTACCATGAGGCAGGGAAAGCGGGGCAGCAGGGGAGGGAAGAGAATAAAATGGAACATTTAAAGCAGAAATACTGACTGAAGCTCAAGTGTTTCATAGCAAAACAACTCCACTACTCTGAATAGACAGAGGAGCCCAGGCTTGAATTTAAGCAGTTGGTTTGGGTCTGTCCAGATAACCTTCTGTACAAAAAATAACACCTGAACTGCAGCACAGCTGCTGTTATGGTTTAGGGAAGGTTTCAGCTGCAGACTGCAGCAGTGATCCCCCATGAAACATCAAGAGGGGTCAATACCTGGAGAGGTAGGGACTCCAGATACACTTTTCACTTGCTGCTCTGGCGGTGTCCAAATGGGACGGTCTGGATTTGCAAATTTTACATTGCAGCCTCCTATCTCCAGAGACCGGAAAACAACTTTGTCATCCAAATTGCCATTTTATTGATATGACTGCAGGCAAACAACTTCTAAAGGAAGAGGTGCCTCAAAGCACTCCCCTCTGAGCTACCCCACATGTCAGTATGGAGGCACTCAAGCAGAGTCATCTCACGTTTCATCATCCTGCTGACTGAGGACCCAATAGCCTTTCCCTAGGTGGAGGCACTCAAGCCATCAACAGGAACTGTTGCTACCAAAGAGATTAGTGATTGCTCCGGTGTGACTCATAACTTGCAGGTCATTTAATCAAGGTCAGCTTCATAAAGGCAAGACAAGCACAAATGCAATTACACCATCATACTTAGGAGGAGGGAAAGGAAGAGGGGAGAGAAAAAAAAAAAAAAAAAAAAAGGAAGCTCAACATTAAAGATGATCCTCATTTGCTCATTGATTATTTTACCTAGGGGAATGTCTCCTAAATAATGCAGAAGTATGCTGTCTTCACGGAGACAGTGAAACAGGGAAGTCTGCTCATGAAATCACACGCAAATGATTTGTAACTCAGTGCGAAGGATCATCCGGAACTCAGGGCTCCCCTGTCTTCTCTGGGGACAGGGAGGCACGGAAGATCAGAGGGGAAATGTTGTGCCATCAATTCCAGCCCGGTAGGATCCCTTCCAGCAAGTAAGAGCGCACAAGCTAGGAGTTCACCACACAACAGCCCACGCAACTCGAGAGAAAAAACCCGCACAAAGGCTGCCAGACAAACAGCCTCTTGCATAACACAAGGATATGTTTCAAAAAGCAACTGGGACTTTCGGGCAGCAAAGGTTCACAGGATGAACCTTGCTCCTAAGGGAAGATTCCCTCACTGCTACTTCCGTGGAATGAGGAAGCCTGTAAAAACTGTATGTTCCCCACCCTTCCTCAGAAGGGATCTGCCAGGCCTTCCCCTGCTACCTCCTCTTGGCATGACCCAGGAGCTTAGGGCCTTGAACCTGCTTTGAGTTGGCAAGTTTCTACAGACCTGCACTAAAAAATGCACTAAGAAAACAAAACAAAAGCAACAACAACAAATGAAAAAAAACACTTCATATATCTCCAGGTAGGGCTGGGACACAAAGATCCAAAACCTTACAACACTTGAACAGGATGGCCGGGAACAGCCCATCCTGCACGCTACGTAATTTCCTCCATGCCTTTATTGCTTAAGGACATGGCATGTTCCAAGAAGCGTGTGCGTTGGGAGGGAGGACAAGGACTATCAAATCCCCAAAGACCCTTTCACTGATGGTCTTGGTTACAATGCTGTGAGAAGTCCATTATTTGATAAGCTTCAGGCTCACAAATGCTACTWCCCCTCACTTTTATCTTTCTAGATCACATTAAAAGTCACAGTTTCAAAAGGCTACTATCAGCCACAGCTCTACAGAGACTGTTCACCTTGCTTGCTAGATCTTTTCATTTGATGCATTCTCCGGGGAAAGGAGGCTAAAGTTTGGCTTTGTTAATGTAACTGCATATACCAGGAAAAAACCCAAGCCTTACACTTTCTGAGGAAGGTGCTGTGTATGACTGCTAAGCAAGCAGCCTGCGGTGGGTGCTCAGCACCTCCAAGATAAAGGAGTCCCCTTATTTCACAACCCAATTTAGAAACCTTCAATTTAGATGCCTATAGCCTGTCTCCAAGCAATAAACATCTATTAAAAAGCAGGTGCTTAAGACTAAGTATGCCCCAGGTTGGCTCCTGTTTACAGACTCTCCTTCTTCCCTTTCCCTCCCAAGCCTGAAGTAATCTCCCAGAGTGATAATGAGGACAATTAAAAGAAGAGGCAACAGAGGGAGAGCAAAGCTCACCCTGACGAACCTTTGCAGCTGCTATTCAGGCTAGCTGGCTTTGTTTGCCTCCTGTCCTGATCCCTCAGCTCAGAATTAAGCAGAGTTCCTCAGGCTCAGCTCAAAAATAAACACGCTCTATCTCTGCACCGTCTTTACAGCAGGACATTTTTAAGTCTCCATGTCTTGAGTACAAGATGTCTTGCGAGACCTCTGCTTCCAGAGACTGCAGAGTATCCATCAATCCATGCTAGGTATCCCATGACGGGCCTCCACACATGYCAATCACACCTGGCCAGCACGTAACGCACGGCATTCAGGGGCACCCTTCCAAAAGTCATGCAAGAGCCCAGAAAGCGTGCATGTGGTCAACAGGGAGAGAAAAATGTGACAACCGCCGCAAAAAGAGCCTGCCAGAACGCTGGCGACTGTAGGAACGTGACCGGCTCCAATTCAAACAAAGTGCTGAGCAGCCGTCAGAAGCGCAGCGCTCGTTTGGGCGCCTGCCTACACAAACCACCTCTGCACGCCACAAGGGAGGCCAGCCTGGCCCGGGAAGGCCAACAGGACACTGCAGCTACAGCAGTCGGCGTAAAGCCTCCAACTATGTCTTTTGGCAAAAAGAGAGCAGGGCRCAAGGCAGAATCGCTTGGAAACTTCAGACACCCTTAAATGGTGCTAGGGCAAGGSCTCTTCCCACGCATGATCTTCCTGAAGGACCTAAACCTGCCTCCAAGTCTCTTTGGAGCTCCTGGGGCCAGCTCACCACGCAGCAACCTCTTCCTCCAGTTTCTGCTTTCTTTTACAACCTTTGGCTCACTTAACCTCCATGACTACACTCGCCCTCAGGAGGGGGTTTAAGCACTTCATCACGGGGATGGTGTGATGCTCCACATCTGCAGCTCGCCCCCCGGGCTCCACTGGGAAGGGGACCACATCTGTAACAAACTCGGTGCATCTCTCCCTGGAACGCTGTGATCAAAAAGCAGACTTAGCAAGCAAACCACATGAAGGCCAAAGGGAGCATGAACCTTTCTGCAGAAAACAGTTGTGTAATCGTTTCATTTTCTATCTGGAGTTTGACATCAGAGGTTTGCTGCCTGGAAAGAAACTCCCCTTCCTCCTCATATGCTAGTAAAATACAAAATAATAATAATTCCTGTGTTGAAATCGCATTTTTGCTTATGCTATGGCCACTGTTAATTTTGAGCTATTTGATACTGTGGCATCTTTCCTCCCCATTCAGTGTCACAGGGAATGACACATCAAATGACTCTCTATATTCATCCTTTGGTATTTTAAGAGCAGTCCTGTTTTATTTAACTTCCTTTCACTTTTAGGACTCTCTTCCTAGAATTTGGGGAAGAGGAAAAGCATTAACTTATCTATCTGCTCTCTACTGAATCATGAGCAAAGTAGTATGTTCTAACACCATAGCAAAAATCAGCTGTTATATAACTTGACAAATGCACAGGGGCGAAAGTATACTACTAACTAAAAGAAGAGAAAAATGTCTACTTGGAAACAGGTCAGCATATGTATTCCGTGTTTTTCTATGGGATCAGGTTTGTATCACCACGATTCCAAACAGCATAACTAGGTCACTTTTAAGCATCATCCATTCAAAGCTGAGAAAATCTAGAGGAAGAAAAAAAAGGGAAAGGATTCCAAGAGCATCAAATAAATATGTCACGCTAACACAGATTTTCTAAATTAGTGGATTGCACTGGCTGCATTCCCCTGGCGCACAGTAAAAAGTGTCAAATTATATTTATTTTTATTGACTCCCACCTGCCTTCTATTTCTCATATCTACTTAAAAAATAAGGGAGCGCTACAATATCTAAGATACCAAAATTATTTTAATTTTCCCTTCAACAAGCATGATGAATGTACAAGGTCTTTAAGCTTTAAATACTATGACAGCTAATATTTTAATATAATTAAAGGCTTAAAAATGCACTGAAGAAATTAATAATTCCCTGACAGCAGAGATGTGCTTGTATTAAAAAAAGCCACTGCAACAAGCAACACAGAAATGCTTGATTTAATTCTGAGATCTTGGAGGTGGCTCCTTCTCAAAGCATCTGCTATATATCAGACTGATGAATTGCTTTATTAGTAACAGCGTGCACTGCTATTTTTATCACAACCCAAAAACTGTGCCCTTTCTGCAACATCGTTATGGGACACCAGCTAGGAGAAGGGCACAGTTGCTCTGCTCAAGGGCCTATTATGAGAACACACAGTGCAAGGAAAACTGTAAATACCATATGACATGAACACAGTAAAAATAATCAAAGCCAAGAGCCCTGCAAACATGCACAACAACACTGACCTGGCCAAAAGAAAAAATGATGTGCGCTGATGTAGAAAACATGGAAAAGCTAGCCTTTTATCTGAGCTGTCTCCAATGTTTTGGATTCCATTCTATTTAGAAGTTTGAGGACCCATCCTTTAAATACTCAAGAATCTTACAGGTCACTTTTAAAGCCCGTAGAGACCCAGCATGGCATTTAAGCTGTTTTCCAACCAGTTTGAAAGTCGCTCTCCTCACTTTCTTGTAGTGCTGCTTGCTAACTCAGTCTCACAAGAAATTTCCTGCCATGGTTTAACATATTATAAGTTCTCCTTCATCAGGATCAGGTGTAGGTTTAGGAAGCTTAATTTTGAAATTTCACTACCAAAGCACTGGCTATTTCACCTGTGGTTTACAAAAAAAAAAAAAAAGCAAGCCACAAAATCCCTCAAAAACACAACTATCCAACTTCTATATAAAACAGGTCATTAAAAACCTGCAATAACATACATTATTTCATGAAATGCAATTTATACTATCTTCAAAATTTTTGCAGTTCAGGTACCTCATAGGTCAGATGGATTTTTTGTGCGCTTGTTTCCACACTGTGAAATTTTGGATTGATTTAATTTTAAGCACTCATGTTTACATACATGCAATAGAAAACAACACACCACCACAGTTTAACTTTGATTCATCATATAAAGAGAATGTCATTAGTTAGATTAGGACTGCTACGAAAGCCTCAGCACCACCATCCTCCAAAATTAGTTTTATAATCACTTCTGTACTTCCTAGTTCATTACAGATGAATGCACTGCAATTTGCCACATCTAAAATACATTCATTTTATATGCTGATATATAGCATGCATTCTTAGCGGTGACATTAGTAGGAGCAAAGAACACATGATACTGCTAGATCAAAATCTCTAATCTTTATAAATTACAGCTATAGTTATTGATAATAAGGTAAAAAAGGATATGTAAGGGATGACTGGTTACAGTCTGATGGGCAGAGCAGGACAGAGACGGTTGCTGCTTGGCTCTTCCATTTCCATCCTGTACTGGCTCACCTCAAGCACATTGCCGTTTTACTTCTTGGAAAAGTGACTACAATATCTTCCTACTCACTGATCAGCATCACCCCCAGAAGAAAACCACATTATGACCATCCTAAAAATAACCAGCGAATCATACTTGACCTTTAAGGTGTAGTATTTTATAATTAGAAGCACTGCCCAAAAGTAACTGTGKGATTTTGCAGAGTACAGTTCATCTTGAAAACATCCATGGAAGTAAACAGTGCTATTATGGAGCATACAACTCTTCTTGGGTGGCTAAAGGCTCTTGGCCTCCCAAGTTCCTCAAACACACCGGGTGGGAGTTCAAACACATCCAGTTCAGGCCAACATCTCTTCTCATTACAGTGSTCTGAACTCACACTTAGAGAAAATCAGGGTGATCCCTAGCATTTTGTCAAGTCTTGCCCTTCCCCTATTGCTTTAAGTCTTGCCTTTCACATAAAACCACCAAAGTTTAAATACATTCCCATGAAAAATGTATCTTGACATGTAGCAATTAGGACATTTATCAACTACAAAACAATTCCTCCCTCATCACCCACACCACAGAAGCTATAACAGTGTTTAATTATTAAACTCGGAGTAAAAGTTGTGAAAGTTCAGCTTACATATTTCTGCTTTTCATTTCTCTGAATAGATATGTAACTAGTTTCATTTCGGACTCTTTAYTTTAAGAGGAGGAATAAGCAGTCATATATTGTGCGTCTGCGGTAGAAAAATAGGGAATAGCTATTTGTCATGCAGATGACTGTCAGAACTGAATTAAGAACTGAAAAGTTTGTCTTTTATTTTACAGCTTGAAAGGAGATTGAAAGAGGTTCACTTTGAACAAAATTTAAACAGATAGTATTTCAAATGATGAGACGGCTGTCATGTTTATTATAAGGTCAGAAGTGACCATTGAATGAATGGTGTTAGCTTTCCATATTTTCAGGGATACAAATAAAATTCTCATATTCTCGTGGACTTACTGAGCCTCTAGACAACTGACGTGCCTCTGCTGCTGCTTATAACTTTCCCAAACAGCCCCAAAACGGAATTTAAATGCATCAGTTATTTTTAAACGAAGCTCTCCAGAACATCAATTTCACCCTGTAGCAGTTTAAACAAGCTTTCAGACAATTTATAGGATTGAACTAAAAGGAAAAACAGTTCCCCATCCTTTACCAAGCTATGAATAGGCAAAAAGACAGGCTATGCCCCCATTTGTTTTTTTTTTTCTGAAGGTCATCTTCCAATTTAATCCCTCTGCGGAAGCCTGACACTACTCCAGCAGTGTTCATTACTCCAGTTCTGTACGTGGAAGTTGCAAGTGAATACATGGTGTAAGATAAATAATGACAACTGGTAACCACAAGGAAAGAGATGTGACGTTTCCACAGCTTCAACAGCAGAGCTGTAGCTCAGCCTCAGGGATAGCACCTCAGTAGCAAGCTTAGAGCACCAAATGCTACTCCTTTCCCTGTCCTCCCCRCATCATTTAACAGCACCGACTGAAAGAGGTACATGTCTGGGAGGAAATGGGAGAAAGGAATAAAAGAGGAGTTCCTCGATTGCCACAGGTCTCTGATACTAAAAACACACTGCCCACATGTCAGTAGTGTCTAATTATGATTACTGGCCACATAACACATTTAAAAGCAACCTCCAAACCGTTCCCGCTCTCTCTGCTTTAAACATCACCTGTATTTATGTTAACAGAGCTCCTGCACCAGAAACCTATGCAGAGGTGGCCTCTCCTGCAGGAGACATAACCTCATGAGGGACGAGGTGCTCCTCTCTGTGAGGATGCAGAGCCCAGGTGTGGATGCACACTGTGCTCTATACTTACTTTATTCCAGAGCCTAAGCCAGAAGATAAAACAACACATCTGCCCCATGATCCAGGTGCAGAGGAGAACAAGGAAAGTGAAAACCCCTGGGTACCACAATCTCCCAGTGGTGGTACCCAGCAGGGTGACAGTGACACAGAGAAGGACACTGTAACCCTGAATGCAACCCTGAATCTGATAGCCCCAGCTGTAAAGAAAAGGAGACTCTTACCTTTCTTCATCCTTGAAAATGAACTTCCGTAGCTTGAGATCTCGCAGTACCAGTCCACCGTCATGGCAGTGTGCCACAGCAGAAGCTATTTGATAGAAGAGCTTGGCTGCCTCCTCCTCCTTGAGCTTCTTGCAGGTACGAACAAACGAATGCATGTCCCCATAGCTCCTTTCAAAGAACACATACGCTTTTGTCTCCCCAAGAATTATTTCAGTAATTTGGTTGATATTTTTATGCGCAGGCAGACAAAAACATGGTGCTAGTAACTCCTGGTAGCAGCCAATATCAAACACCTGCAGGGGCAACAACAGTGAAGTCAGGGTTAGCGACATCAGGGACATCCATGCAAAGATATACCTAATTCTGCTAGCACAGCMCTCTCTAGGCAGCCTTACACTGTTGCTGAAGCTACACTGATGCAAATGGGATGCYGTAAGTTCACAGCACTAAGGACAAAACAGCGCAGACAATACAACTCCACACAAGAAGGTATGTGTAACCTAAGCTAGTCTTCAAAACCTGTAATGCTTTACTGTGTTGTATTGTCAGCAGCTAATAGCTGATCAAAGTTAGAATGCAATCTGAWTTAATATCAAGAGACTGGAGACAGACACATAGAAGCAGATAGCAGTACTCAGAAGGAAACTTGCCCATCTTCTATTTTAAGGAAACCCAAATAAATTCACAGAGAATTCAGACAGCAGCTTTCTACTGGGAGAAGCAGCCAAATTAAATCCATCCTGACCCACAAATCTCTCCTGCGCTCTGTTATTAACTCATTAAAACTTTAAGTACTTTCAGGTTTAAAATGCCCTCTGTCACCACTCATATTTACTTCCTGCATTTCTCTCATCTCTGGCCGATGCCAGAGCCGGTTTCACTTTCGGAGCCTGGTGTTACAATGGCCGTTTATGAGCTCCGAAGGACAAGCGGGAAATCTCCTGCCCGACGCAGCTTCCAAAAGGGCAGGACAACCTCCCGGCCTCGAACTCGCGGCGCCTCAATCGACTGCTCCACTAAAAGCCAAATGTCCCTTTAATAGCAAGCATGCTATCACCGAGCTTATGAATGAGCTGTAAGAATTAAAAAAGGCTGCTGGGAAACCCAAATATAAAAAGTTACTATAATCTAGTGATGACGAATGAATCGGTGTTTGAGTCAATTGAGAAATGCCCACATTCGACGAAGAAAGGCTTCATTGAGAATTACTGAAGTCAGTGTGCAGGAAGGGAGCATAAGCCCCGTATTGATAGGAGCGATTTCTACTTCAATTATACCTGCTCCAGCTGTACACCGAAGCAAGGGATTAGCATTTCCACCAGCATAAAAACTCTATTAATATATAACATATTCCTGGGTACATTGTTACTTTGGTAAAAAGAATTTAAGGTAGCCATGCCTCAGCCTAGCAAACAGTGCACATAAAAATGAAGAACTGATATAGGTCTTAAACCAGATGGCTTAAACTACAATTGCTTTGTTTGATTTGTTTGATTGATTTTTTTTCTTTTTTTTTTTTTACATTTTCTATTCTTGCTTTTGTATTTTATCACTAGGTATTTGTATCCTCTCCAAGAAGCAATCTTTATGGCTTTCTCTGAAGCTTTCCAATGCTTCCAAAACTGAAAGTGCATGACATGGTTCAATCAGAATTTACCTGAAGCTCCAAAACGCGAGTCATTTAATGCTTCCGAGCATAATCCTAACAAAGCCCCTCCTCAGAAAAGGACATAAAACCCGAGATTGAGGCATTCAATCTCCCCTGTCCCTCGCACACCTCTCTCCACCCCCCCTACCTGTGCGGCTGTACTACAGCTCTGGCAAAAGCAACCTTAAAGGCAGGCTGCCAACCAGAGCCAACGCATTTTGCAAGGGGCAGACCAGCACGGAGGCACAYTGTGGTGACACGGTGAACCTCAGAGGCAGAGCCCAGGTGGGAGGGGGTGCTGCTGCAATCCCTGGCGAGTGATTCATTCCAGGGGAAAATTCATTCACGTTTGAGTCTCAGAACTCGTAACTACAGCACTGTAAGTGAATGGCTCCTGCACAAAATGACTGTTATAAAATTTCAGAAGGAACATCCATGTAGSTCAAACCCTCATCCAAAAAACAAAATAAAATAAAATAAACCTTCCTAGAATTTTAACTAGATTATTTTGATATAAATTAGTTACATTATGTGTTTTTCAGGCTGTGTTAAGTAAGCAGGTCTGCTACGTATCCGCAACTAGGTTTAAAAGGGGGGAGATGGGAAGCACTATCATATTGCTACAGTCTCAAATACCTTTTAAAAAGGCTTTCTTTGTGYCCCAGTGTTTGAGATCCCTGGCCTCAATTCAGCAAATGTCCAATAAGCTCAGCTTGATTTAGTTCTTGCTAGGAATTGGAAGTGAGATGTTACCAYTGTTTGGATGCCACAGAGCCTTGAAGCAAATAACAGCATCTGTACAGGCAGTGGGTGCAGCCAAATGGATCTTGAGACTCGTCAGCATGTGTCTGTTATCCAAACCCATGTTTGTGCAAGCAATCTCTTAGAGCATCTTCAATAAGATACCAGATAGCAGGTCTTTTTGCTGGAAGGCTACTTGACAAATAGCAGTCAGGATATTGCAGGCATTTTAAAGCATGCATTAAATTAAGATGAGTTTAGGACAGACAACTGTGTGCTCACTAACTAGCAATTCAGGCTAAGATTGTATTTTTGAAGCCCAGCTAGAAGCAGCACCTCATGTGTATACGGAAAAACTGATATAATTCAAACATCAGGATCAGTTTAAAAACATACCGCTTAAAGGGAGAGGAAAAAAAAATAGTCCACTTGTTGTGAACTGCACTCATGCTGTTAACGGAACAGCACTCCTGCAAATCCAAGGGGAAACAAAGAAAAGCCTAGCCCCTAAGTTTCTACTTGCCATGCAAGTTTACCTATAATTTCACGCAGAGCAGCAGCTTTGTGGGAGCTGCTTGTTTCATGAAAAGATGCCAGTGTCCTAGAGTGCAGCATGGTACTACTGCAATGAGCAGGGCTTTCATTCTAGAAATTCTTATGTTCTGTGTCAGTTTGGTAACAAAGCATTCACTTCAGCATGCAATATCGGTTCACTGCAAAGTCAGGAGCCCTTTTTTCCCCTCTACATAATCACACAAAGTCTGAGACTGCCTTAACATCAGGTTTTATAACTCAATCAGGGAGTGTATTTAAATCGCCCCCTGAACTCTGATCTTTATAAATAGCCAAATTAATTTTAACTTTCCCAGGTACATGTTAGTTCATAACTTCTTATGAATTAAGTATAGAAGTATGAAATAGTCAGCAATGCTCTCATTAATCCCCGGAATGTGAATATTACGTCTACTTTTCCACTCACAGGCARTAAGTTCAACACCAGAATTTTGCCCGAGATAGTGGAAGGGCACGATTCCATCTCGGGGGGAACAATACAGACACTGAAGTGTGTGCTGCAAGGCTGCAATGCGCTCCGTAGTTCTAAAAACTACTACTAGGAACTGCTTCGGTTTGCTGGGCACACGTCTAGCTCAGTACAGACAATGAAAACTGCAACTTAGGAACAAAGGAAAATATTCCTTCAGCCCAAAAAGGGAAAAACATCCCTCGACAGAGGGGCACGCGCCCGGGCTGCTTTTTCCACAGCTCACCTTTGAGCAGCGGCAGCAAATGGGGAGGAGGCACTGGGAAGCAGGCAGGCTACAAAGAGCGGGATTAGCTATTTTGTCTGCTCTTCCGAAAAACGTAGGTGTGCAGGTTTGAGTCTTGCTTAATTGTGCAATGGGGGAGGATGCTGTTTGCAAACAACCTCCGTGGCGAGGGAGCTCCGGCCGCTTAGTTGTGGATTTTTCAATCACTTTGAGGACAAAGCTGCCGGCAGCCTCCCCCTTCCCCGACACCCCCTTCCCCACCCCAACTCACAAAGAACAAGGCGCGACAATGCAGGAAGCCAGCGGGTCCCAACACCTTAAAATTACCCGGGGATTCCCTACTCCATTTTGAAAAGTGAGAGCGGACAAGATGAGGATTCCTCGGGATCTGAACTCGCCTTAAGATCCCTTGAAAGGAYGGCTCTTTCCAGCACAACATCCCCGGGCCGAGAGGCAGCGCCGGCCGGCTCCGGCCCCRCTATAACGCGGCCATTGTCTGGAGAGAGGGAAAAGTTACAGGATGCACCTTTGCATTTCCCACTGCCTTTTGTCTTTTAAACCGCTTAATAATCTAACTACATTCACGGTTGGAGCCGGCCCTGCTGCAAGACTCGGGAAATCGATAGGCTGCAGCACTCTATATAATGCATGCATTTAATAAGAACACGAGCTTTACCTTGCAGACGAGCTCCTCGCCGCTGTGCAGATGTACGGCTCGGAAAACGTGGTCTCCCTCGAGAGGCTCCAACAATAAGTACTTCCCGATGCAAGAAACGCAATGCGACAAGTTCGGGGTCTCCGGCGGGCTCGGGGAGCCTAGATTCGGGCTAAAACTCTGGCTCGGCTCGATGGAGCGTATGGAGGAGAGCTCTTCAAAATCCTGGGTTTTATTCCGCGGTCTCCCATATCGTGCTATCGCGATAGGGGTTGACCTTTGTATGTTCATGAGTGTGGAGAAGCCCAACGGGAACGGCGCGCCGAAGCCCCTGCGCTCGGAGCCGTCCAGCTGCGGCTGCCTTTGTGCGGCGGCGGCGGCGCGGGCGGAGCGGCGGGAGCGGCCTCAGCGCCGCGTCCTGGGCACAGGGAGAGAGCGCTGAGCGGCGGCTCCTTCCGCGGAGCGCGGAGCGCGAACAAAGGGCTCGGCGCCGCTGCGCGCAGGAGGGCACCGCGCTCCCTCCTTCCCTCCCTCCCTGCCTCCCGCCTCCCTCCTTCGCTCCCTCCCAGCCGCGGCCGCCTGCAGAGGGCGCGGGAGCCCCGCGGCGCGCAGCGAGCGCGGCCCGAGGGAGCCCCGCGGAGGCGGCATCGGGCTCGGGGCGCGCGCGGCGGCGGCGGCGGCGGCGCCGACAAAGGAGCGCGGGGCGCGCTGCGCCGCTCGCGCTGCCGCAACGACGGCAACAACAATAATAATAAAGACAAGGCGAAATGCAGCGCGCCGCGCGCACGGGCCGAGAGGGATCTGGTGCTAGCGGCTGCTGCTGGAGCCAAACAAAAAGTGCAAGCAAGGACAAGGGGCTGCCGGCGCTTTCGCGGTGCCGGTGCGCGGCGGGCTTTTTGTGCC
>NW_020455093.1:1724569-1726282 GCF_003342845.1 Nothoprocta perdicaria
TTTTTTTTCAGGCACCCCTCCTCAGTTTATTATCGGCAGCACTGACTTCCAGGGCAGGCAGGTGGGAGAAGATCACCCCCCGATCTGCCTCAGTCCGTCCCAAACTTTAAATGGGGCTGGAGGAACAAGGGCACAGAAAGCCATGAATGAAGTCTGTGGGTCCCTGCCCAGCACTGGGGGTTGTTAAAAAAAATACATACTTTTTCATTTAATAACAGAAATTATTATTGGATGGATAGATGGACAGTTTAATGAGCACTTTCCTTACCTTGGCATTTGTTCCCTTGAGTTTTGCTGCTGGATGTCAGTTTTAAAGCAGAAAAAGCTAAGGAAGGCCCAAAAGGCACAGATGTCACATRGAGCTGCAGCCTGCAAGGACAGGGCAATGCCAAGGCCCTGGCTGCATCCTGCTTCCCCTTTTCCTAGCTCAGGAAAGGGGAGGAACAAGAAAGGGAAGTGGCTCATTTTGGGGGTGCAGAAACTTTTTGAAGGTGAGGACCTGTGGATTTGGATGAAGTTTATTTATTTATTCCTTAACCTGCTAATGAAATGAATCTGACAGAGAAGTCCAAAGATGCTCCAGGGCTTCCTCCATGAGGGTTGATCTYGGTTGGGGCACCCTCAGAGCTGGTGTGGCAAGGGCTCTTTACACTGCACTCACCTCTACGCTCCTCCTCTGTGCCAGGAGCTCTACATGCCCAGAATGCAGTTCTAAAAAATACCACTAAGAAAGGACCGTCTTGGCCTTTGGTTAAACTTAGCATGAAGCAGATGAGCCTCAGGTGTCAGAAGCTGACATATAGGGATTTGGGCCCAGTAAATATTCCTTAGGTRGTGAGGAAGGATGAACCAAAGATCTGCAGCAACCTGTAACATGACCTGCAGACCCGTTTTTTTCACTCTGTCATGGAAAGGTGTCTTCCTCCTATTCCTCAGCCATTCCCATCACCTCTGAACACCCTCTGTTACTTCAATACCATTTTTAGAAATGGGATGAGCAGTTCCGGATACTGAATCATTGCAAATAAGGACAAGCCATAAAGTTATGCAATACATTCTCTAGTCTCACATCCTGTGATCCAAATCAAACATTCTTTTCTTAGTAGATGGCTTTTTACACAATTTCTCCCTCCCTCTCCTCCTGCATACTCCATCTGACTATGATAAAGCATGAGCGACCCAGGCTCTTGCACCAGCCTCTGCTCTCTGGACCAGTGCATTCTGTTTAACTTTCTGAGTCATCAGGATTAACTGGAGTACCTAGAAACACTGAAAAGGCTATAAAGGGCCTCCGAATACAACTCAAAAGGAGAAAGGGGTGAAAAATCTACTTTGCTCTAAGCTTTYATCTGGAAATTCCAGATTTTTAGTAGCATTTGGGGAGTCAAGGTGGATTGGGATATACTCTCCGTTTACATCTAGATGTTGCTAGAAGGATAAATATATGATTTTAGAAGGAGAAATGATGAAGATAATTTTAGTTTCTGAGCTTAATTCTACCTAGGAGGTATGGAGAGATCCAGCTAATGTGACTATGCACAACATATGTACTTATGTTTCCCAGCACAAGAGGGATATAGAGCTGCTGGAGAGAGTYCAGCACAGGGCTATGAGGATGATCAGGGGCCTGGAACATCTGCCCTATGAGGAAAGGCTGAGAGAGCTGGGCCTGTTCAGCCTGGAGAAGAGGAGGCTGAGGGGGGACCTGATCAG
>NW_020455093.1:1726567-1839091 GCF_003342845.1 Nothoprocta perdicaria
CCACGTGCTCTAGGTGACCCTGCGTGAGCAGGGGGGTTGGACTCAATGACCTCTGAGGTCCCTTCCAATCTTAAGCATTCTATGATTCTATGATTATGTATAAAGTAAATTTGGCTTTTCCAGGATATTTTGATAATAGTACCTTCTGTTTCTATCACATCTTTACCCAAACTATATTTTCATAAACATTGCTTCTGCTGTCAATGAAAAAAAAATACTATTTCAGTCCAGTGTTAAAAGAACAAGCTCTGAATTAACAAATCTTTGTATGTCTCACTGAGACATGAGACGTAAGTAATCCTGCCTCTATTTTTATTGATGCATGTCTGTGTCAGTCACCTGAAATTGCAGAGAAAGGTCAGAATACAACATGTGAGTTACCAAGGGGAATTAAGTCCTAATAGTCTGATCAAACTCTGAAGACCAGCAGTAAAATTTTCCCGAAGTGCTGCTTGCTTTGCTCTGTTGTAGTGTTTCTGTAGGAGATAACCAGATGGGAAGAGATGCTCAGCCACCTGGAGGAGAAAGGCACTGGCCAGAGTATCCAGTGGGCTACTCTGAGCTCAAACGTCAGACTCGCAGCTCTTGCAGACTCTTGTTRTAAAGGAACTCTTTTGTCAGTGTCAAGTATTATTTCATTATATATTCTCATTCAACTCAATGACAGAAATGTTCTCAATATTGAATATAAAACACATCTTCAGAAACAATAGTGCCAAAGAACTAACTAGTTTTATGGCCTGTGACGAAACTATCATGACCGACCCCTGAAGATAATGTGCTCTCAGTAAATCAGAATGAAGATTGTTCTTCTTGCCCTCCAGTGAACTGGGGAGGATTCCTTTAAGGTCTGTTCACTGACTTTGCATCTATGGATTTCATTGTGCTGATCTACCTTGTCTGGAARCTGTCACCCAGAGTAAGAGTCACATTAGAAATTTCTTTATCTTTCAAATGGACTCTGCTCTTATTCATTTCTTTGATGACATCATGAAAGTGCTGAGCTTCCCTCTCTGGAATAGCACTTCCTGCAGGAAATCCAGCCAGGAGAGGCTGCATTAGAGACTTGTTTTCCATCTTCCTATTCCCTCTTCCTATTCTTCATCAGTCCAGGAACATTTATGTGTGAGTCCTTCCATTTTCATATGAGAGAAAACATTCACCAAGTTCTCCTCTTTTTTTTTTTTTTTTTCCCCTTTCTTTTTCTGTATGCCAGGTTTATCTCTAGGTAAACAGCCACAATAGATGTAGAAAATGGAATTTCCTGTGCCAGGGACAATAAAAAAATAGCAATAACAACAAAAGATATCTGATTGCATTATAAGGCTAAGCTTGTGAAAAGGCAAAGAAAGTATCTTTTCTGTAACTCTGTCTTTTAATATGTTTTATCTTTCAGCATCTGCTTTTGCGTACATGGACTCTGTGTGGACATGAGCCAGCCTTCTCCCCCAAATAGCTGTCTTCCTTTCATTGATGTCAATGAGCTGAGATCAGAGCACTAGTCTTGTGAGTGATCAAAGACAGCGCTGCATAAAAAAAAATCTTCCTTTTCCAGGTCAGTCTGCTCCTTGTCCCTTTACAGAGAATATATTATCAGCATGCAAACACAAGCCAGAACAAAAAGGATAATAATTTTTGAAGTGGTAAAATAAAGATCTTCATTTTACTTTTTACTGATTTACAAAGTGCAGTGCTGAGCCTATTGGGAACATTAAACAAGTATTAAGTGTTGAGACCTGTCAAATTGACAAGACAGTCTCTTTCCAGCAAAATTAATCAAAGTACTTAGTTCAAAATATGCTTGCAGGTACCTCTCCCCAGTTTCAAGGCTGGATCCTCATGCCAGCATGCCAKCTTCAATATTCTTTTCTATTTCTTGGTTTTTTTTTTGGTGTGTAATCATTTGCACTAGAACTAGTGTGTTAGAAAAGTATATGCAAAATGACAAATCATGGGAAATTAAAAAGACCAATCTTTCCTTGAAAATTCAAAGATGTGGCATACAAGCATCTGTTCTTTAAAAAGACATGTAATTTTGGCTTTTGCATGTGAGTTCATTTTTGATCGAATTAGCTGCTGTCAAGAGGTAACTTGATGTGTCCATCTCTGTGGACTATATGTGAGRGGGTTATATGCATATGCGATAATGATATGCAGTGTAAGGATAAATCTATATCTGGTGTATCTGTAGTCAGGATCAAACCTTAAGTCCATTCTTCACTCAAAAAAAAAAATTAAAAAGTTTTATTGAATAAATCAATGTAAACTGACTACAGAGAAAAAAAAAAAAAGAATCTACAAACATTTTTATATTCTGAAGCCAGTTAAATGAGGTAGAGTGAAACAGGTCCAACATTTCTGCAAGCTGCCTCTTTCATGTTGTACAGAAATTGTAAAGAAGAAAAGCTGTTTGCTAAACTGTCATGAGGTTTGTCTTCATGTGTTTATCCATCTGGAATGTAAGAAGCATCTTCGTTGTCTGCAGGATAAATCTCAGTGTGTATGGGAGAGCGTTCTGCCTAGGACACAGTCCTTGGCTCAAGAGCAGATGACCTTTGTCTCTGGTTCCTTATCCAGGTAAAGCAGTAGGTCTTTCAAAGGGACAACGTTATATGCCCACATTTTAGCTGTGGCTATGAGCACAGTAAGTCCTGATAGTTTATAAATCTCCTCCCCTGTGCTAGATCCACTGCTCACGGATCTCAGGTAGCCTTAGCACAAGTAAATCAACCTTCCTGATCACATCCCTGCCCTTCAAATTAGACCCTCAAGGCTGCGGGTTGCTGACCATACCACCCAGACCTTACATTTCTGTTACCACTAGCTCTGATTATTGGCACATGGCACCATTCCCAGAAGGAAAAAAAAAAAAAGTAGTGGTTATGTATATGCATATCAATGCATATCAGTGTTATTCCTTCCTAGCTGAAATCAATTGTACAGAATGGACTTTCCTTCTGAATGGCCTCTGTTTTCCACAGGGTTTCCAGCCTCCTCTTTTAGCTGTATGAAATTACCTTCAGGAAAAGAGCTGCCTCCTTGGTCAGATGTAACAGTGATGTGCTTTTTATCTGTGCTTCCTTTTAAATCCTACTGTTACTGGTACAAAAATAAAAGAGATGGGGATTATTTCTTTTGTAACTGGCCGAGCGAGTGCAGCACACCCTGGCATGTAAGATGAGAAACGCCATGTTAGCACATTCCACCCAACCTTCCTTCATATAAGGAAATATTATCAGTCGCTATTGCTAACCTTTTTGGATAAAGCAGACTCTAATAAACTCCCAGATGTCATTTAAACCTCTTTTCTTTTAGCATGATGCAACTGGCAGAAAACTGGCAGATTTTGCATTTTAGGAATAAGTCCCCTTGGGATGTTTTTTTCTAGGCAGTTGTACAGCCTGAGCCAGATATCTCTTAGGCCAGGTTTTGCTACCTCAGCTTCACTCACCAATATGAAGTGGACTGTTGGAAGTGAATATGAGATGTTCTCGAAGACCTTGTTGCAATCTTTTACTGTTGCTTTTTGCAAAGCACTGAATAATGAGCAGGTTGCCAAAACAGAACTAGAACGGCAGCTCCCACCATCCCCACATTGATCACGGAGGACTTTGATATACACAAGAAACTATCATTAGCTGAATCTGCCTTCTTTCCTCAGAAACAACTTTATTTTATTTATTTAAAAATATAAGTTGATCTAGTTTGCATTGTTGCCTTGACACATTGTATAAGCTATCTTGGGACTATTTTTGCCTCTTCAGCAGGTGAGTAGATTACCTTGAATTAATTCCAGTTTGAACTAGAGCAGGACTTTTAGAAAAGACATCCAAGTTATATCTTTCTTGCAATGCTTGGTAAAAGGTTCTAGTAGTTGCTTATCCTTTAAGTAAAATTATTTGCCTTCAGCCTTCCCCTGATTGCCTTGCATATTTGTCTATCAGAGTGAAAAGTCTATTAGACAGTGTCTGTTCTACATGAAAGCACTTACAGACCCTAATCAAGTTATTCCTCAGCCTTTTTTTTTTGATACACTCAATCTAAATAGACTTACCCTGTGGAGTCACTCCATTTTACAGCTTTTTTTTTTTTTTTCATTCATACTCTTATGCTCTTATGGCTCTTCTCTAAACTACCTGCAATTTGCCAGCATCCTTATGGAGCTGCTGTCATCAGAACTGACACTATTCCAGTAGCTTTACTAGTGCCAAATACTGAAGTAGTGCAGCCTCTTTACGCTCTCTTAATGCTATCCTCAGTGCATGAAAAAGGATTGCATTAGCCCTTTAGGCAAGCCCATTTCAGAGGATGCTGAGGCCCAAATAGTTCTCCACCAGGACCCCGGCTTATTTTTCAGTCTCAGCTTCCCAAAGAGAGCTGCAGGTAATGCAATGATTCTTGTTCCTAAACATTTAGGTTACACATGAAATGGCTCTCATTTCTTTTGTGTCTTTTCCTCAAACATTACCTGAAATGCTTCAACCAAAAACTGACCATTTTCAGTATTTGGATCATTGGGAAATATTAATAGCAATGGCACAGCTTTCTCCTGCATTTCTGATAACACTATTAAACAGCGCAAGGCTGATAAGAAGTCCCTGGAGGACACAGTCTCTTATAAGGCCCATATTACATTAACCTGTTAGACCTATTCATTAGCCATCTTTAAAACAATTGAGATGGCCATGCATATATATCAAACTATGTCTGATTTCTGTCTGAATCCCTTGCAATATTATATGTCAAATGCCTCTAAAGTCAAAATATACAAWATACCACAATTTCTTTTATTCACTGAATTTTAGTGCCATAAAAATAGCCCATTAATTTGATAGGATCTTTCTTCCATTAATCTGTGCTGATTGTCATTAATTAAATAACACTCTTTTAATTCTTTATTAGTTGACTTTCTTATCAGCAACTCCATCACTTTGCCTGGAAGAGACGTCAAGCTGACAAGTCTATAATTACTTGGTTGTCCCACTTCGTCTGTTGAAATATTGGCAAAATATTAACTTTCTTCCAGTCCTTCACAGCAAGAGYGCTTGTTTTTAACCAGTGTGGGCTTCTTTCTTAATTGTGGCTTTTTGAAGATCTAGTGAAATTTTTCTGAGTTGTTCTAAAATATCTTCCACATTTTTGTTGGTTTAAATTTTCTTTTCCAGGCTGGCTGATACATTTCTTAATTGTTTTCAGCTCTACGGAACTGGATCCTTAAAAGCATTAAGTACAAATTTTATTGGTTTGGGCTTTGTCCTGCTTACATGTGAAACATGTAACACATTAAAAAAACCACCTAAAACGTAAAACCAAGTCATTATCACTTCCACCTAAACAAACTTTAAATTTTGTGATTAATATTTCTCTGTCAGGAGGAGGTCTAATGCAGAAGTTTCCCATGCCAGATACAGCTCTTTTTGAGTCAGGAAGTTGTTTTGTGTATTTTTTCTTGAAAATCCAAGAATGYTTTAGTACTTGCATCATGAGACATCCCTTTGCTCTCCCTTCAAATTTATCTTGCCAAGACTGAAAGTGCCATATATAGTGAAAGGCTTTTAAAAGGCTAATCTGGAAGGTCACACTACACTCAGAGGTAGGGCTGGCTAAGTGAACGAATTCTGTCTTGGCTGGAACTTAGTCTTGCTTCATGTTGTGCTCTCAGTGCTTACCAAGCTGCTGACATTGAAGACTGAAGTCCATGAAAGCACTAAAAAAAGGAGTTTTCCTTGAGTGCTGGCCTGGATTTCATCAGAAGGTATTACCAAGAGAAGGTTACTGTCTATCACGGTTCTCACTCAGTGCTGTGCACAGCTACTGCCCAGATGTATCCTAGCTTTCAGATGATACGCACAACATCTGTCATATTTTTGAAAATAAACAAACAAAATCATCAATAAAAGAACAAATAAAAACCAAACAAGCAAACAAACAAAYGAATAAGATCATTTCACTGTCCCTTGGCATCTGTGCTCTAGTTGCAGGTGGCAGAGATCTCTTTCAGGTCACASAGCGCATAAAGAGTAGATCTGAAAGCACAGATATGTGTTTCTTTGTTTGTGAAGTGTTTCCTCTTTGGGTTTCCATGAACATTTTTTCACCCTTCACTTGCTTAAGTGACAACAGCAACTAGACAGAGAGGTACAGAACTTTAAAATGGTCTTTCATCATCTTTAAAAGAGGTTTTTTAGGCATGCTAAGATGTAAGAATAACCATACAAAGTTAGACCAAAGGTCCATCTAGGCCAGGATCTCATYTCTAACACAGGGAAATAACAAATATCCATGGAAGAATATCAGAACAGTACAAATATGTAATTGTCTTCTCTTGTAGAAGTCTCTCAGGCCCTTCTCCTGGCGATCTGCAGCCCAGGCACTTACTGAGTCAGTGGCAATGCCGTTGTTTTTGATGTTCATCAATGGACTTTTTATTCTGTGAATTTTTCTGRTTTTTGTTTAGTTTTCATACACTTCTAGCAACCACAGCATCCTGTGGTCAAGCATTCCATAACTTAATTCTATTTATGAAAAAGCAACTCCTTGTTTGAATCTGTGTCATTCAAGCCTCCTTGAATTTTCATCTGGTTAGGGAAGAAGGAAAACAGTAATTCTGTACTTACTTTCTCCATATCATTCATTAATACATAGACCCTGTATTAAATCCCATCTGTTTTCCCAGCTGAAGAATCTCAGTCTATTTAGCAATTCCTTTTATAGTGTTTTTTTGCTGTTTCTTTCCTACTTCTCTTATACCCTTTGGGATGGGAAASAAGAATCCCATGCCATCTTCAGGATACAGCCACAGCATGGATGTGCATGGCAACATAGTATTGGCATCTGCTTGTTCTCTATTTCTTTCTAATAGCTGTTGATATTGATTTGCTCTTCTGACCATTACTAATTGCTCAGCTGTTTGTTACATTCTGTGGCTATGGGCTGACTGTCATAACTCCAAGATCAGTCCCCTGAGTGATTATGACCAGAGAAGAGCCCTTGGCTGACTTATGTAGTTAAGGTTATTTTTTCTCCCATGTGAATTGTTTTACATCTGTCAGTACGGAATTTCCTCTACCATTTTGTCACCCAGTCATTCTGCAGCATAAGGTCGCTCTGCAACTCTTCCGAGTTGGTGTTCATTTTTATTACACCACACAAAAACCTCCTGCAAACCCATTATTTTCTCCCATTTCCTGATCATTATGGAAGTGCTCTACAGGACAATAAATTTGCTAGGTGCTCAGTATGGGGAGCAGCTGACGTTCCAGAGTAATTCAACTTTTTTTGATGCTGTAGTGATGCAGTCTGCAAAAAAGAAACTATACTGGAAGAAGGAATGCTGCCTTCTTGCAGGTCTTTCGGACCTTTAGAGACAACATTGGTTCCTTTTCCTCTCTCTGAGCTTTGGGTTTGTAACTGAGGCACCTAAGTTGAAATCAGAGTCGTCCTGGCTCCATCAGTAGTCAATAGAAAAGGAAAGTTCTTCTTTAAGTGCAAAAATCCTTGGTGGGCTAACATGAGCTTTCTGTCTCTTTCCATCTACCACAGGAGAAAATCCTCTATTTTTAGTCACCTGATTTAGGTGCCTACCATGAGGTGGGATAAATCCAGACTTTGGTTTGTAGGCTCGTTTAGTGAATTGCAGGCTGTGCAATTTTACAAGCACAGGGAAAGCAGAGTTATATGGTATCACCTAGGCAGGAACACTGGCTATTTGAAGCATGTTATAGCTGATCTATAATTCACATGCTTATTTTGACAGGCTGGCTCTTGTTAGTTTTCAGTGGGTGTGGGAGGAAATAGCAGTGCATAAAACTTGCACATTACTAATACCATTGCCATATAAAATAAATATTTGAATAGGAAGCTTCAGAAATGATTCAGTGCTCTAGCTACAGAATATCCTACAGGAATTTTTTTTATAGTAACAGAATTAATGAAAAGCAAATCCTATTTCTCCTCCATGGGCATCGAGTGGTCCCAGTGCAGCAGAGCCATATGCAATGCAATGGAGTATCTCAGGGATAGATAAAGCAGCCTCTACAGATTGCAGGCCCCCTGGGTGACTGAAGCTTGCTTTGAAAGGACTCCTTGAGCTGAAAGGTTGCTATATGCTTTTTAAATGAAAATGCCAGACCGTGTGTGGGTGCAGCAGACAGGGGCTAAAAGCCTTGAGCTGCAATGCAGAAGCGATTGAAAAGCCACAGCACTGTTGCCTCTCAACCAACTGCAAGGGAAAAAGTCTCTTCCCACTCCTACAGACTGTTCTAACCACATCCTTTGAAGGTACTGAAGGTATTTCACTCACTTAGCCCACATTTTTCTCAACATTAAGTCATAACTTGAAAGCGCCGAGGTGAGCAGGTAATTGTTACGTCAGTGGCAGCATTTCATGGAGGCACGGTTACAGGCAGAGGATTTCTAGGTGCTGAAGACAAGATATGACCACCAAACGAAGAAGCAAAAATATCGCTTTAAAAATAAACACTTTTGCAATATGTTGTTTCAGTTCTCTGGGAAAATTCTACAAGAGGCTTGGTCTCTGATCTCTTTCTTATCTGGAACATGGCTGTTCCATGGTGCAATGCTGTAGGTCAGTGCATACTTAGGATCAGATTGCAAACAGTTTGCAACAGATGTAATATCTTCCTTTTTTTTTTTTTTTTTTTTGGTGAAGCATCTTCATGCTTTCTAAGTTTCTAAGTTTCAGTGTATCTGATTCCCATTGCAAAATGGAGAAAGAGCATTTTATTAGCTTCTGCAGAACTGTGGTGTTTTCAGATGCAACAGTGAAAGGGTACACATGAATCTGTGAAGCTGAGTCACATTTGAGCCATCCCTGGCAGCACTTTCACAACCCTTGCTATGCTCAGTGACACAACATTGTCTGTGATCTTCAACAACTTGGCCAAAGAAAGCTGCTATTTTTACCAATTTTCAAACTTTGAGTATATTGAAGAGGGTATATGATGTATTTTTACCACCGGAAAATCCACCTTCAACTGGAGAATCCCTTTCATCTTTTTGAAACACAGACGAGTCTGTGTCTGTTATCTGTGCTTTGTTCTTAGAATCATTTTTAGATTGAAATGTAGTATACAACTATTTTTTTCTTGCATCTATTTTAATGATCACATATACATGATACTGCAACAGGTGGGTTTATTTATACACATGGAAAAAGATGTTGTTAGATGTGTAAGTTGTTCAAGATCTTAAAATAAACTCGTGTACTACAGGAATCCTTTCTGTTAACCTTAGAAAAGGGTGGAGGTGTGGGGAGGAAATGAACATAAAGTGGTTTTATTTCTGTCTCAGCAGACATGAATGGATAATTTTTGTCATCTAATCTTCCTAGGCTGATCCCAGGTTGCTACTTGCATGAGTTCACATTACTTATTTCCCTAGTTTCCTCAGCAAAGATGGGCAAAGAAACAGAGAAGTTATGTCAATCTTTGTTTTCAACATGAGAAGAATTGCAAAATGTATATATCTATATATGTATGTTTACTTAATTTTTTAGGTATGTGGAAATTAATGGAAATGATCCTAACTCAAAAATAAAGTGTCCCTTAAACTCAAGACCTTGTAACATCCTGCAATAGTGATGCAATGGCTGGTAGGACTGACGGAATAGCCAAGTGCAATTCTGATTGTGATACTCTGCCAAGCTGTGACCCTGGCAGATTTCCAGAATAAGCCAGTTTCAGAGCTGTGGAGCCTCCAAATATATTCTTCTGTCAGTTACAGCTATCAGCTCCAGGAAAGGAAAGATTGATCTAGCAGATTGTAATCACTACTCTATGAGACAGTGAAAGAAATGATCTTTCTTATGGTGAGATGCCAGCTACCCTGGGACTAGTCATCACCTTGAACTGTGCTGGGAAGTGGTGGTGACTTAGCTCAAGTATCACTATGTCTCATCCTGCTCCAGTGATGCAAATCACTGTTTTTTTCAATAGGTGCCACAGTGGCAACTCCCAATCCGGGCTGAAACAATCAAAATGCCTCAGAATTTCCAGGCTCATCCTCATTTTAGGGTTTTGCTTCCTCATGAAAAGAGAAATAAACAGTGAAACTGAATCTCACACTTCCTCTCGAGGCACACCTGATTTTAGGGCTTTCATTGCAGGACAGTGAAAGCTGGGGCGTCTCTCTGGAGAATGACCTGCCCTCTCCTGTGCCATCCTGGCATAGCTACTCACATGTCTCGATGACTCAGTGCAGATGACATGTTGTGGTAATCTGGGCTTCAGTTCACCACACTGTGGTGCAGGGAGGACGTTTATAGTAGAGGAGTGCAGTGGCACCTCGCAGGTCCTGCATGGCTTCCCCCTGAGAGAGGGGACGTCCAGTGAAACATAACCAAGGCAAATTCTCCAGCAGAAAGTATTGGACCCAATGCAAGGATGTCTGTATGAAGCGAGATAACACTGATAAGTAAAACAGCTTTAGTAAACAAGCTGATCTGAACGTGTTTGCTCCAAAACTACTACAAGACTGTACTGTTTTTTGTTAGATGAAGTAATCTTCTTAATCCTTTCCTCACCTGAATAATCAGTACGCAAATTTTGTTTTCCTGTTAAACTTAAAAAGATCATGTTAAGGATCATACTGTGTCTCTGATATACCTAGATCTCTTGGGTGGTCCTTAACATGGAGTACTTGGTTAGACACTAGTTTGATTTTTGGTAGATTTTATGGCTCCTGCCAACACCTTAAGAAGATTACCACTTCTGGTATAGACCCAAAACATGAAGGGAAAACTAAAAAGAGAGGAAGCTCTTTCAAGAGAATAAAGCTGATGCTGTGGGCAATTGGCATAAGCTGCATCTGCTTTCAGAGATTAAACAGGAAAACCTGTAAAGCAGATTTGCCAGCAGAAACTCCATGTCATCAGATATCACTTTTTTCTTTTCCAAAATAAAATGAGAAAGAATTTAAAAAGTGAAAATGAATGTATGTTTGCTTGGGAGTAAGACCAAACAACTATTCTTCCACCTACTACTCAGCTGCTGCTTTATATAATGAATGACTATTCATTTCTAACATTTTCAACGTCTTATCAAATAAAGAAAAATGAATGAGCTAAACTAATTAGAAAAAACTTCCGCCCATCTTGATACTTTTAATTATCTATTATAACTTAATATTATGGTCAAAACTGCAGTACTCTGACATTTAATAGTTTCTGAGCAAGGTTAGTTCACTATCTGTTCTTAAGGTTGACTAACTGCGTTAGTCAAGAGGCCGCTGGAGTTTAGTTGTATATAACCTTTTCAATCTCTAACTGACTAAATTTAAAACAGTCCTGCCAGATATCTGTCTCAGCCACTTTTTATATTTCCTTTTGGAAAATTTCAGCTAACATGTTGTTTTGGAACCAAAGAGAAAAGGCAAAGGAAAATATGCTTGGCCTCATATGTTTCATTGGTAGTCTCTTACAGCATTGTGCTTAAAAAGCAGAAGCTGTGGGATGAAGGGTGTTTGTCCTACTGCCAGAGAAGTGCTTTCGGTGATCCAGTGAAAAATTGTCTATGCCTGGCCAAGTTATTAATCTCCTACTACCAAAAAATCTTCTTTTGCTCCTGCTCAGCAAGGATGAGACCCAAGTTCACTGAAGAGACCCTCTGCAATGATTGTGCTCTGCCAAGAGCTACAGGCTGAGTGAGGTTTTCTGTGCATTCCTATCAATGCTATAGAAGTGAAGACATGAACCAATCCAACTCCTTCCTTGTGGACTATCCATTTATCTTAGATAATAACTGGCTATAAAATGAGAGAAAAAGTGCATATTTCTCTTGCTTCAGTAAAGTAGCCAAACTGCAGAACCATAATCTTTTCTCTTTGTCTTTGCCAATGTCTCTTGCATCCTGGGTYTTACAGGAGTCTGGCTTTAAGAGAATGTATAGGATGAGCTGTGCTGTGTATGACTGGGCAAGGCACTGACCTTGGCTACACAACTTTCAGCATTCATGTGTTCAGAATGATCCTGATTTCTCCCTTCCTCAGCACATGTCCAAACCAGTAGATTGCTATAGAAATGCTAACAAATGTCACCATTTCTAATGCTATATATGGCGTTCTCTGACATAAGGACCAAAAAAAAAGTAAGGGTGAATTATGCAGAAGTGCCTGATGTGTACCTCTAGCTCCTGCAACAAAGTTCCTCAGGTTGACGATGGGTGAGAGTTCATACTACCTATCTCTGGATAGCTTCTTTCTGCATGTAAGTCTTTCTGTCTTAGTTTCAGGAGACGAAAAACCCTTCCACTGACTTGGTTTACCTGAATCACTTGACAGGAATAAAGGACCAAAATTAGGCATTATCAAGTGTCTTTGCATCAATTGGTAGCAAGTATGAATAACAGTGCCATAGAATGTCCCAGAAGCCTTAAGAAGATAAAGGTTTTAAGCTGCGCAAAGACAAACACATACAGATCATAACAAAATTAGTATATACGTTATACAAAGTACAGACTTAATGGGATTTGTTAATTAAACTGGAGTATATACTTCATATAAAGGGGATTTAAAAAATGTACAGCTAGCATCCAATGTACAAAATAGAACTACTGAACAAGTGAAAAGCTACAAACTAATTCTTAGAATGAATATTAACTTTAATATATGGTAGAACAATGTTCTTAAAAGTTAGGTAGAACCTAACGAGTAGAAAAGTTGTCACTTGACGGCCTAGCCTGGCTCACTGTGAATAACATTCATCTTAAAAAGGGTGCCACTGTTTTAGTGATAGAAAAAAAAAAGTCATAGCATGAAATAATTGTTTGAAGTATTGATTATACTAACCAGCAGGTAGGAAGAAAAGTACTATGTATAGCAGTTAGATGCAAAATGGCCCATTCAAACTGCAATTATCTCTCTCAAATTAAAGAGTCAGATACTAGAATACATGCTGGGAAAAGTCTGGCTAAAAGAGTAAATCTAGAGCAGATTCATCAATAATAGCATGGAATTTGCAGTGAAAATTGCAGTAATTTAACAACTCTTGGGATACTTGGGGCAGTAAGGTAAAGATATTCTGAGAGGGTGTTTTTTAGGAGAGAATAAAAGAGATTTCGAAAGTTATATCTCTCAGCTTTCTTATTACATTGTGTTTACATAATCATATCCAGATGCTTCAGGCAATAGTTGCTTCCTGTGCTTACAGTTTGCAGTTGTCTCATCATTCCTTTATTAATCTTTGTGAGGACTATCAAAACAAACAAGATAACTGTGAAGCAGAGAACATTTTCATGTTAGTTCCTATGAGATTTTTTTTTTCCAAAGAACAGTATTATCTTTTTACATATCCTGGATTTTCTAACAAAATGCTTTTTGTTTTGTTTTGCTTTTTTTTTTGTTGTTTTGTTTAGCTTTCTAGTGTCAGAGAGAGCAAATCACTGAACTCCTCTCCTCAGTGGCACAAGCAGATAGCATTGTGCCTGTTTCATTGTGGGAACTCATTGTGGGAACAGAACATCAATTTTACCTTCACATCTTTTATCTGGCCTTTATATGTAAGACCATGCACACCTATAGTGGTCTATAAACAACATCACAGAATGACATGAACGTATCTC
The DNA here is from genome assembly GCF_003342845.1 of Nothoprocta perdicaria. Lineage (NCBI taxonomy): Eukaryota > Metazoa > Chordata > Aves > Tinamiformes > Tinamidae > Nothoprocta > Nothoprocta perdicaria. The sequence continues at coordinate 1,740,145 of NW_020455093.1, forward strand.
TAAATACAGTCTGTATACTTATAATTTCATGGAATTAATCAAGCAGTTACTGCCTCTCTGCATGTCAGCAGAATAAAATACATATAAATAAAACAAGTTCTATACACAGAGACTAGACCTCTGTAATCACCATGATGCACAGGAGGGAGTTATTGTGCAAGGACAGCACACCTTGTTGAGTGATAGTGTGAAGTGCTGCCCTTTGCCTAGCAACATACCAAAGCATGTGCCTAGAGCCTACACCCTCTGTTATTGCTCAATTAGGATTTGGCAAACATCCTTAGATGTTACTCTGGCCCGTATTCACATATTTTACTCACATATGTAACTCCACATTGATATTATTAAGGGTAGACCTTGCAAGATCTTGGGCCTTGTGCATCTCAGTTTCTCTTGCAGGAGTCAGACCTATTGAATGAAAGAGGCTTTCCTAACTGACCTGGCATAAACAGCATTCAACAGAAAATAATGCTCCTGCGGTCCTTTATTGTTGAATAAGCTGAATGTGACAATAAGTTGAATATTGACAAGTTGCAAAGTAAGGAATAAGCTAAAACAATCTCTGCAATCCCCTTGACAAAGTATTCCATAAAGCATTTCTGAAACTATCTTTCTACAATCARCTTCTATAAAGTTATATTAAAAATGACTAGTGTATATTCACAGGTATGACAGTTAGTTCTTTGGAAAATATCTAATCAGTATTTTAGGTTGATGTAAGTGAAAGGCACTTGATTTAAAGCATTATCATCCCAAGGTTCTTATCATGTAGGATGAGTTTTGTCACTCAGACACTGGGAAAGGAAGATCTGTCACCATAGGTTTTTGTTTTGTTTTGTTTTATTTTATTTTRTTTTGTTTTTCCTAAGAGCTCGCATTTTGCCTTATTTGACTCAGAGGGGTTGTTTCAAATGCTCTAGTCATGTGCCCATGTGGAACCTCCTCTGCTTGGAGAACTATATAATATGATAACTTGGCTCATTTTCATGAAATAAAAACTGCATAGAGACAGGGATGAAAAAATAGCTAAGAACAAAGTAAGACCTAAGAATATATTCCTATTCAAGGTAGGTAAGGCCACAGACTTACTTTTGTGTAGCACTCAGAATTTCTAATACATGGCTTAAAATAATTTTAATAGCTTTCTGGTATCAGCTTGACCAGTAGTTAAAATGTAACTTTTTTTTTATCTTAAGAGTTAAAAGTAGTTCGCTYTAAACCCATGTCTTCAGAATTATAAAATTAATTGGACAAGATCTAAAAAAAACCAGGGCAACCTTCTAAATTCTTCCCTTAAGTTTAAGTACTATCTTTCTCTATAGGATGCTCTCTTGGATTTTAGAAGACTTATTTGTGAAGAATGCACTACCTGTTTTATCTTCCCCTTCTGCAGTACTTATGCTGAACAGTTTCACAAGCAGCAGTGATCACACAGTTGAGTCTGAGTTCACCCATACCCTTCACTGGAGTGATGCTCAGAGCAGGKGGGATGCCTAGCTGTCTATTGATTTTTTTTTTCTAGTGCATGCATTGCAGAGAGACTAAGATCCTTAGAAAAAATGTCCATCATGGTTACGGAACAGAAATATATTGTAGATAGACTTTTAGAAATCAAATTTGACCTATGTTCAGAATCTTTAAAAAGATCAATTAYCTATAGAAAAATCTCTGGTAACTAAAAGAATAAAGAAATCTTAGGAGGTTCTTATTAGTTTATGGACAATTCAAGAGAGACAAAATTAAAATGAATGCTCTGTGAACTGAAACTAAGCTATCCTATATTTGTGGCTTATCATCAGTAAACTCAGGCTTTTTTTTTTTCAGCTGAATTGTATTAAAAATTCAACATTAGTTTGGTTCTTCCTAGAGCTCAGTGAAACCACAMAGCTAGAAAATTACAGCTGTGAAATAAATACCCTAGTAGTGACAAAGACACAAGATTTTTTTTTATAATTGTTGGCACATTTCTGTTTTGCTCTCTTACCTTCAGTGGGGGTACCTAATATCATATTTCAGAAGACAAGAGAAAAAAAAAAAGGAATTAAGGTTTTAGGAGTAGAGAAACACCTTGGAAATAGTTGTAGAATTTTTGCTGTATGATAAGGGATGCATGATCACAGCATAACTCTAAAAACCAAGTACATGTGGTATAAAAGTGTATATCTAAAAGTGTATATAAAAGTGTATGGGCTCCCCAGTATAAGAGGGATGTAGAGCTTCTCGAGAGGGTCCAGAGAAGAGCAACTAAGATGATTAAGGGAATGGAACATCTCTCGTATGAAGAGAGGCTGAGTGAGCTGGGCCTGTTTTCTCTGGAGATGAGAAGGCTCAGAGGGGATATGATTAATATGTATAAGTTCATGAAGGGAGAACGCAGGGAGGAAGGGGACAAGCTGTTTTCATTGGTGGCCAGCGATAGGACGAGGGGTAATGGCCATAAGCTGGAGCACAGGAAGTTCCGTCTCCAGGTGAGGAGGAACTTCTTTACTGTTAGGGTAACAGAGCAGTGGAACAGGCTGCCCAGGGAGGTTGTGGAGTCTCCTTCTCTGGAGATCTTCAAAACCCGCCTGGACACCACCCTGTGCCACATTGTGTGCCTGCTTGAGCAGGAAGGTTGGACTAGATGATCTSTAGAGGTCCCTTCCAACCTTGAATATTCTGTGATTCTRTGATTCTGTGATCTCTGCTTGACTATTGGTAAGTTTCATTTGGAGCCTGGCCTTACACTGTGTGCATAAGACCAGTTCAGGATGTGTGAATATGGGCTATAATCATCTTTTAGGAAAGTTGTGGTGCAAATTTTACAGACCCATATTTAACAGTATTTCAAGCTAATGTATTTGCTATTAGTACAGTTCTCAGAATCATTGCATAAATAAAAGGATCATGTGAAGGCTAAACACAGTTTGCTCCTATTTTCTGCAGCAAACACTAGAACCTCTCTGTGCACCTTAATAATACAAGGAATTCACTCAAGCAAGCAAGAGGAATGGGCTGATGTTCCATATTCATACAATTTATGCTTATGATGTCCCTAGCTKCAGTACCATCTCTTAGAGAAGCATGGATATTTCTGGAAGAGGGCTTTGTGCAATTAAGCTGTTCATTAGAACTACTTGTTTCTGTATCAAGTATTGTGGTCACGGCTTCATAGACCCCATCTTCTGACTTCAAGCCTGCATCTGTATCTTCTTAGAAATAATGAATATTTACAATACCAGTAAATTTTAAAGAGAATACATTGTCACTTGACTGAGTTATAAGAGCTAGGACCAAGTTCTGTAGCTATTTGGACGTAGAAGTTTCCATTGCTGTATTACTGTTCACYTTTGTGCAACTTTTGTGTTTGCAGTTTCACAGCTTTAAATAACAACTTTAAATATCAAGTCATGTATTAAAGAGAGCAAATGCTTTCAATCAACAGACTTACCTCAGTCTTAAAAGTATATAGTGCTGTAAAGGAAAAAGTTATTCAATATCAAACATTAGCATTTCCAGGATTGCTGCATGCTCCTAAGATGAACAAATGGATAAAGGGGTAAGTGTCGGCATTTTTCTGTTTCACCATAAGCACAGATTCGTTTTGAAAGCATGTTGCAGTTGTTTATGCTCTGAAGAGAGCAATATTTTTAGCTTCAGCACTTACAGCACTGGGATGTATTGCAAACTTTTTGATTAAGCATCATAGGCTACAAGAAAAGCTTAGAGCTGTAATGTCTCTAGCACATTTTTAGGCAGTTACCATGCCAACAAGAAAAATGATGAGCAGAATGAATACAAGATTTTTTTTGGAAAAGAAAATAGTGCAAAGTTAATACAGGGTTCGAAGTTTTGGAACACTATATTCTGTTGCTGGAAGCTTTATCATGATCCACATATAAAACTACTGGTTATATCAGGAGTTCATCAGCTGTCACTAACTTAGCCTGCAAACCTGCAGAGATTTGCTGTGAAGACTAAAGCATCTCTTTCAGCCTTTGCAGGCTTTGGAAATGCTGTAGAACCAAAACAGAACTTCAAGAGAGGAGTCACTCCAGAGTTTTACTTGGATATCTATGTTCAGTGCATGCTAAGTAGCTAAAAGAATTATGGGTTTCTCTAGAAATTCCAGGATAACATCTGCATGATGCTAGATTAAAGTTCAATATACATAAACAAACAGAAGAGCAAACACATAGCAAGTATTCCGAACTCAAATCTTACAACACAGGAAAATCAGAGGTGAGGTTAACATGAAAGGCATCTAACCAAGTTAATATTGGCAGTGTGCCCAATACCCTGGGCTTTGCCTTGCAACAGCATAAAGAAAAGCAATACAATTAGGATAAGAATGTAGTAATGTTTGTAGTTCAAAGTAATTGTAAGGATTTTAAAAAGCACATCAGTTTTTTTTTTTCTTCATGTAGCAAATTAAGATGCCATTAATATTAAGATRCCATAGTGGCACCATCTATATATTTTCATATTTGGGCTACCAAATTTCTCATAAGTAAGTTGTTTTCAGGACACTGGGAATGAGGATTAAAGCATTTGCAAGCATAACATTTGTTAGCGTCAGCACTGCTACCTCTTTCCCTGTGAAAGCAATGGGAGAGAATAACTTATTTAAAAGAAGGAAGTTATTTATGGGATTCTCTCTGAAAGAGTCAACCCTGGGGCTCCAAGAGTGACCATAATGTTAAAAAAAAAAAAAAAAGAAAAGATATTAATAATAACAATGCTACCAATACTACTAACAACAATAACAAACAAACAAGTCACTCAGTTCCTCCTTCCTCCTCTTGCTTTGCTTGAAAAGYGGTTAAGAGAGCAAATCTCAGGAGGGTTGAGGGTTTCAGTTGTACACAGCAGTGGGTATGTACCCTTCTTGCTTGTGCAAGCCACACACCTTCCTCTGGAAACCAGAAATTCATTTGTCAYACAATTAAAACAAGATGGTGAAAACGGTTGCTCGAGGTCACATCAGATGTAGGCTGGTGTTCTACCTCCAGCATCRTCCAAGGGCGGAAGTGCAGGAGAGCATATCAGAGTACCGCAAAACTTTTGTGGTATTTTGTCATCATATTCTTTTGCTTTCTATTATTTGTGTTTCAGGGGTTGTTTAGTCAGAGGTGATATATTTGGGTTTATTAGGATCTATCTCTAAGGGGCTCATTGAAAAAGGAGCATCACAGAATGGGAAAAATCTTGGAGAACTGCTCTCACAAACTAGACTCAACCTGATCCTGCCCCTCTACTCCACATTAGTGAGTACCTGGAGTATTGGGTGCGGTTCTGGGCTCCCCAGTATAAGAGGGATGTGGAGCTTCTAGAGAGAGTCAAGCACAGAGCAATAAAGATGACTAAGGCTTTGGAGCATCTCTAGTATGAGGAAAAATTGAGTGAGCTGGGCCTATTTAGCCTGGAGAAAAGACTGAGACTGAGATATGTGATCAATATGTGTAAGTACCTGAGGGGTCAATATAGGGAGGAGGGGTTAAACCCTTCTCAGTGGTGGCCCCCACAATAGGGGCAGAAGGGAAATGGGTATAAGTTGAAACACAGGAAGTTCCATCTCCATGTGAGGAAGAACTTCTTACCTGTGAGGGTGTCAGAGCCCTGGAACAGGCTGCCCTGAGAGATTGTAAGGTCTCCTCTGGAGAACTTCAAAACCCATTTGGGTGCCACTCTGTGCCCTGTGTTGTAGGTGTCCCTGCTGGAGCAGGGGGGTTGGACTAGATGGTTTCTAGAGGTCCCTTCCAACATTAACTATTCTGTAATTCTGTGATTCTGTAGTTGTATTCATGCTTGAGAACCAGAAACCCCAGAAGGAATTCCTGTGATTGCCMTAGAAATCTTTTCATATTAACCAGAACTATATTTGTAATCTCTTCTGCACCCTACTCTACAGGTGATTTCCTATGTGATACAATTTTTGGAATAACCCTCCGTTTTCCAACAAATGGCAGGAAATGTAAGAATTTACTGTAGAGTTTTTTTCAGAGCAGGGGCTTTAGCTGTTAATCAGCAAAAGCTTCCTTTAGCATTAGCTTTTCTTTTCAGTTTTGGTATTAGATATTGTAGTCTTCCTAGAAATGCCAGGTCAATGAGAATACTTTTTGTTTGTTTGTTTGTTTGTTTGTTTGTTTGTTTGTTTGTTTGTTTGTTTTTCCTGTAGGCCAGGCCCAGGTTACTAGTGAGGAGTGCTGGGCTGGTGGGTTTGGAGCAACGATTTGCAGTTGTTAAATGAGAAAAGTGACAGTGAAACTCCAGCTGCCGTTGGTTATTCATGGCTGGAGGTACAGTAGGAGGAAGAGAAGGCAGTGGCGGTAAAGCGGAGGACACCGGATTGTGCAATGCCTGTAGGAAGACAGCCAACATAAAGAGAAAAAAAATTCAAGCAACGGCCGGCGCACAGGCTGTTCCACACAAGTCAGATGAATGTTCATCTGTGTCTTGCACCAGGTCATGTAAAGCAAGAACAAGGGTGACATTTCCAGCTGTACCCCAGTACGAGACGAATTGTTGTTTAACAGTCCACGCAACAAATGTGTTAATAATTCATTGACAATTAGCCTTTTGTAGTGCCCGCAAACCAGTGCTCTGAGGCGTGCGTTTGGAGCCYTCTGTGCATTCATTCACCGAGGCCTCTATATGTAAAATTCAAAATAATTTGAGGAATTAATCCTTCTGCTTCCCCTTCCAGGCCCCACAAAGCTGAAGAAATCTGGGTTGTGGAGGATTGCCAAATTGAACCTACTCAGTTGTGAATAACCGAGGTGAGTGTGTGCTAGGTTTATCCGTGCACGGGAGACCCTGCCCTCTTCTCACACTGCTAGCGTGAGTCTGCAGCCCCACTGATCTGAGCTAAATTTTATTCACTGGCAGAGACTTGTAGAAATGAGAGGAGAACCTGGCCCTGGTTTTAAATATTTGAACAGGGTAAAAGCCAAGGAGGCTTGGAAATTATTTAGCCTGCTATTAGGGGATATAATTAGACATTCTTGGGTATAATTAGACTTGGATTAAATGAAGGGGAAAAAAATCAGCATGAAAAACAGCCTTGCTAACAGTGCAATCTCTTATGTATTGGAATAAGGCGAAAACGTGTGAAAACCACAGGGGAAATGAAATAGGTAACAGGATTCAGCTTTTATCTCTGGTACTGTGGGGCAGATTATGCCCTTAGCTTGCCAAGTGAGGAAGCCGGGATGTCACAGGAAACCCACAGCCCCAACCTGTTATCTGGGATCCATGGCACTCGAGGTACCCCCGGCTGGCAGCGGGAGCTCAACGGGATGTGTCACCGCTTTCCACACCCCTGTGGCTTTCCTTGCGTAAAGAGAAATGTTATATTAGGTAGGCACCACAAGGAGCCTTTTTTACTCCTTCAGCAAAGGTGACATTGTTCCTTGGGAGGCACTGGGAGAAGAATGACATTGGAAAGGATGATCCCGCTTCATCCGACAGTGACCCAACGAAGCAAGTCCTGAGGCTTTCCTGGGCATGTGAGGAGAATCGAAGCTTTTTAGTCTGACACAGCAAACCTTTCACAAACCTGGCCACAGCTTTTCGGTTCTAGTCACTGAGATGCGCGAAAGTTCCAGGTCCACCACAGGCTTTCCCTCATAATTTTAGTAAAAGTGAAAACAAAACTCATGAAAGAAAATAATGAAGGTGAAAAAATCAAGCACTCAAAATGTCGGGGATCCAACAAAAGTGGTGCAGGCCTAATTGCACCCTTTGGCGTGTTTTGATACAGTCTTTAATTGCATAATCACATACTATTTGCTGAATAATTCCAGATCCAGGGCCGATTTGGGATTATGTGAACTAAATAAGGCATGAGACCACACACAGTGAATAAACTGGATAAAAAGGAATATTGAACAGCTGCTTTGTTTACTGAGCACCACCCACTAAATGAGGCAGTGATTCCACAAAATTAAAAAAAAATAAAAAAAGGAAAATGATCAATATAATTAAATACTGAATCATAATGCATATGGACAAGGAAGAATGAAGAGACTGTATGGGCCAATCCAGTCCGCTTTCCTAAAGCTGCCATTTATTCAAATGACACTTGTTTCACTGGGTTTTTGTGCAGGTGTCAAGAATGTCTGCTTTCACTCTTTCCCATCCATAACTACAGTGCACTTCTGATTCAGTTACACTTAATCAAACTTGCCCTCATTATAACTGCTAGAAATGCTTTTGCAGCCTGTTCCTTTTCATATAGTGGTATAGTGAGGATGAAATTCTATAACTGCATGACTAAGGGCATATATATGCCATCTATAGAACAAAGTGCACTTGATCTGGCATACAGATAATGAATGTCACTCAGCACAAGTAGTTTTTGTGTTAAAATGTTGGCATGTCATTGATTGTCAAACCATTTCTTTTTCCATCCTTCTGAAATACAGAAACCTGATGATACATCATCTCCATAGGTATCATGAGACATCACTGAAAAATATCACAGGAAAGTTTCACAACTTCACTTGCCCAGGAATGTTTTAAGAGGATCTGGCAAAGTTAGAAAACTTCCTACCAAAGGTATGAGTATTTTGAAAGCCTTAAATTAAGTATTTGTTGTAAAACAAACACACACAGAGTCTGTTGAGCAATCAAGAGGAAAATATATTAAAATCTGCATGTTTATAGTTTTGAAAAATCACATCTGTCTTCAGACAGATAGTTCATTAAGAAAAAAAAACCCAGATTAGACTTTCCAGCATTAAAATCAATCAAGGGCTTCACTTCGATATAAAAGGAGCAAATAAATCTCTCAAAAATATATATGAGAAGAAGAATGACCCAGTATTAGAGGTAAGAATCAAGAGGCCTGTGATGTTTTCCTGTTTGTACCTTATTAGTTTACTTTGGAAACCACATCACCTTTTATCCACAATTTCTTCATTTGTAACATAATATATTTTTAAAATTTTATAACATCTATTGAATACCATATTGATGATATGGTCTCAGTGATGATATGGTTTCACTGAGACCTCAGAATCAAATGACCCAGGTTTCCTGAAAGGTTGGTTCTTTTGGTTCTTTGAGGTGAAAAAATGAAACATTTAATCCACCCATAATTTTAAGAATGAATAGCTCCAACAAATTCATACATCTAATTTGAGCACAAGCACTAATATTTTTTTCTGGACTGAGAATCTGTCACTCAGCACTTTGAGGTTTGGATCAATGTAACGTGAATTTTCAGAGCAATCTTGAGGTATGCTGCCTCTCAGAAGCTACCTTCCATCTCAGATAAACACATATATTATGGCTGGTAAAAAATGGATGAAATGTGCTAAAAGAAGAGTAAAGTGAGACTAGGAAACAAAATATAGTTGAAAGTGAAAAAAAAAAATATGTCTATAAAGGGCATAGGGGTGAGTAGAGCCAGCCATGCCCACTCGTCAGAGTAAATGAGGGTCTCTTTGTGCTCAGTAACTTTGTTATGCAAAAAGGTTCTACAATGTACCTGGCATAAGAGTGCAAATAATATTTGAAATCCTCTGCCTTTGCTCACTACCCTCATGCACAATATATCTTTGAACTGTTGCTGAATGGATAATCTATATTTCATAATTCAGACTGTCAGTATTTCCTTTACATAATTATAACAGCAGGAAACATATAAGGCCTTTGTGGAACCTGAAAATCCTATTGCCTTGGGCCATATTTAATGTGTAATAAATTATTCAGCAACAAGGCATTCTTCATTCTATTTACAGTAAGTTAAAACTAAGTGTGTGAGGTATACATAAATAGCATGCAACAGTATTTACTAGTACTGCCAACAGTGAAGAGTTTTCTGAAGCCATTAGTCTCATATTCAGTGAGCCAGATACCCATCATGCAAAAATTGGCATAGCCTTATTGACTTTACCTTAAAATAAAGGTAAAGGGAAGGATGACCTTTCTGATGCCCAGCTGAGAATCAGAAAGGTCAGGGGATATGATAATTCAAGATTTAAGCAGGTTATATCTTCCTTGCACTTGCTTTTCTTTCCAACTGAATAGTGTGCTCTTGAATCATAATCTATATCTACAACAATGTTGTGGAGCTTGTTTTTAATTGGCAAAATATAATGAGTAATAAGGCTACCTCCTAGTCTAGTTTCACTATATGCTTCAAATCACGCCTTTACTCCATCCACTGACAGTAACCAGAAAAGCTTATGCACCACATCTAGTACTTCCTTCTAACAAAAGGTGATTTTTGTTGTGTGGGACTTGTTCAGATCTAGGTATCAGACATGTATGTGCTTTAGGTAACTTTCCAAGTAACRGTTACTTTTTTCTTATGCTCAGAATGGACCTGAAGGAAATTAGACACAAAACACCTCTAACCTTTTATATCAGCCATCTAAGCTGTCACAACTACCTAAATAGCTGATGTAGTTAGCAAGGTACATGTCTAAGTGCTTTCAGTTATATTGGAAAGGCAAGGCAAGGCAATGCAAGGATAGTGTTATGGAACAGGTGAATATTGGCTTTATTGAGTAGTGTAAGTCAGGTAAAATCACAAAAGCCAGAATTAGACTAAAGAGTGTGATAATATGTTGGCAAATTTGAGAAGGGCAAGGAGCTGATTATCACAAAAATCACAAAAGATTCTTTTGTGACAAATTCTTCAGATCAAATGAAAAAAAAAATCTTATTATTTGTTGTCCTGAGTATACCAAACTCTGAACTGAGAAATTTAGTCCATGAATCTCAGAAAACAGGAAAATAAAACTCCTTCTTATATTTCTTTTCAGGTTCACAGTTCTTCAGCCTTTTCTTTTAGCACCCTAAACCTAGCCTTCTCTTCTTAAAGACATTTTTTTTTTTACATTTTTTTTTTTCAGTATTTGAAGAAGAAAAAAGTATCTATTTAATCTCTGATTGCTGCCAGGATCAAAGTAAACCTTTGGACATGGAAAGAGCTAAGCTTTACCAGTGGAGTACCTGGAGGTGTTATACCTCAAAGCTCATGTCTTGTGAGGTAAATTGTTGTCCTGATGGATAAAAGAACTTGAGTTAAGGGAGGGGGCAAATTTAACATCTTAAATAGTCAATTCCTTAAGGTTTCAATGGGCCATGAAATAAATCAGGCTTGATCACCACCTGGCCATGAAAAAGGAGAGAAGACCATCTTGAGGGTGGGCAACCTGTCTCTCTAGTGTTCAGAGGAGTCACTTTTTTCAGGTATGTCTGAATAAACACCCTTGGTCCCTGAGAGAATGGGGAAGGCCTGGATTATAGTCTTTGCTGCCAGGACTATTTATATAATACTAGTCTATTATATACATACATACTATTAGTACATAGCATAACATACATAAGTACATATATATATTAATATATTATTATATTACTATATGATAGTAATAAAGACTATGGTGATGTCTCCACACTAGCAGGTGCTTGAAGCTGCTGGGGCTAGAGCATAACTCACTCTTGCTTGCTTTCCGAGTTATTTTTGATGGATACAAGCACTTTTGGAGTAGCAAATCAATCAGGAGATGCCTGCTATGCAACCACATTACCACAATCTACAATTCGGTGTTGAGTGTCCTCTCCCTAACTTAGGCCTTAATTCCTTCTGGAGCTTTACTTGTTGAGTTGGACACTAAGCTATTGAGCAAAAGTAAAGGCTCTGTTTTTGCTAGAAGAATGTTTGAACTAGCAGAGCAATTCTTTAGGAGACAATAAAGAGTTTCTCTAGGTTGTATATCTTATTAAGTTTAATCATGAGCCAGATATTGAGTTTTCCTAGCACTGAGAATAAAAACATCTGAGCATGGATAGAAGCAGAACTGGGAAAAGCTCAGCTTATCACGGGCTCATGCCTTAGGGCGTACACCCTTAGGATTTCTGCTTAAATTAAACTTCTAGATCTTTCTTTCTGATGCAACGTAAAGCATTTTTTTCCCAGATTTAGGCTTATTATCTCTTTTCTCTAACGGAACATCTCATTTCTCAGAGTTTAGGTAGCAGTAAGTGAATTACAGTACAATTTTGGTCTGTAGTGTTTCCTTAAAATAAAATTTGTAAAAATTCCAATCTAAATTCCCTTTTTTTCTTTTTTTTCCCCCCATAGAATTCTGATAAAACGCCATTTAGCTATCAATAGAAAGGAACAATTGAGCATAACCTTAATCCTGATTCTGCAACTCACTCTTGCAAAAATTTTATTGTTTAAGAAGAATTTCCTAGTGCAAATTTCCTAGGAGCAAGCCCATAGAAATTAAAAGCAGAAAAAGTATATATTCAGTTTTAATATTCTTCAGGGATGTGTATACACTTTGTGGCATCAACTCAGCTACTTTTAAACTTACTTATGGAAGGAAAAATCTCTGCCTATCAAGTTAACAGTGGAAATTCAGAATCCTTTGCAGTTGCTGCCCTGTTACTTACAACACAAGTTTGGATCAAAAGTTGGTTTTAAAGAATTCCTAATACTTTGCTCAACTGCCAAATACTTTCAGCTTTTAACAATGTTGAAACAAGCATTTCTACAGTGGCAGTTTTTCTAGGATGATAAATCCCAGTTTATGTACCACAGACTGAAGATCTCCATGATCATTCTGCCTGTGCTCGTAAGCCAGGATTCAAGAAATCACACAACAAGAAAGTGTAAAGTCATATGTAGTATTTGTCGTAATTCACTTCCACTCACCCTAATTAAAGAACAGGCACTCTTTCATTAAATATCTTCTTTTAAACATTTCATTTAAGTTACTAACTGTTCCTTTTACTCATATGCTTGACATTATTGATAGTTATAATATGGCTCATGTTTCTTGTGATTTATAACATGGTGAATCCTTTATTTCTCTTCTAAACTATTCAGAATTTACTTTCGTCCAGTTTAGACGTTGCCTTTCAAGAAGTTCAAGTGGTGGCCAGTGTGATTGATAAGTTTAGATGCTATACACAGGCTCTGAACAGTTACAGTGCCACTTTCTAATTCAAATAGAAATTATTTTTCTTCTCTATGGCCAATTTCAGCATCTCAGTGGTGCCTTTCTATTACATTAATTGCAAAACAGAATCTTAAGTCAAATAAGATTAAAAAACTTAGTGCTCTGACTCCCAACCTAATTCCTGACAAATCTGTGATACACCAGATGCTCCTTCCCCCGGGATGAAATGATACATGGTGCTTTCTGTATTATCACTACACAAACACATTTACTCTGCCTAACTTGCTCACATGAGGGGAGAATAAAAATAGACTGTTTAAGGGAGTTAAGAAAGAAAAGGGAAGTAGGCAGAATTCTTATTTCTAAGTAAGAATTCTTATTAAGAATTCTAGAAGTGTTCTTGTTCCCTTCTATTTGCATTCAGTAGCCCTCTGGAGGAACAAAATCCCTTGTTATGTTGAGCTTTTAGCTGTTAAATGGTAGGAGCATTTAGCTGTTAAGTGGTAGGTAGCAGAGAGACCGTCGGTAGACCCTTTCCTATCCATAAAAGAAGGCCAAGAGCTGTCAAATATCATTATGATTTAAAAATCAATCTAAAATCTTTCAACTTTTGACCCCTAGAGTTCTTTAAAAAAGCCAGGAAGAAAGTAATTATAATTTAAAAACAGAAGTAATATCCGTTCCAGTCAGCTCTTAATTCCCAGTGTGAGAAATGACAATTATTTATGGACTTCATTCAACTAGAGCCTGTGAAGCCCCTTAACCACTGATAAGCTGAAGCAGATCAGAGTGCCAGGCTGGTTGCTTCTCCGTGTAAACAGCTCCAGGAGAAATGGGGATTGGCAGGGACTGGGGTGTTCTGCAACTAATGATCTAGCTAATATTTCAGGAAACATGATGCATGTTAGCTACAGGCCCAGTCCTGCGCCTGTCAATGTTAGTGGCAACATTTCTAATGATTTCAMTAGCAGCAGGACCAAGCCTGCTTTCAGAGCCAGGTACTTGCAGTGTTTCAAAGGCGTGGAGAGAAATTGTCAGGAAAAATCATGAATCAAGAGGTAAATCCATGTCTGTGGAAAGAGATTCAGTTTGCCCCTCTGTCCTTGTTCATGTGTGTTTTTTTCCCTTCCATTTACCTCTATGTGTCTGTGCCACCTTCATCCAGCCTCCTTCCACCTTCATCCGGCCWCCATTCACCTTCTTCCAGCCTCCTCTATGGGCTCTGCAGACAGCGCCYGTGTGTCAGCTCCCCAAAGTGGTTACCTGTGACTTCAGTGAGAACAAATCCTCACTGAAGATAAGGCCTGGGGCTATTTGTGGACCAGTCAGGATAACTTCTAATATTTATTGCTGACTGTAAACACCACAGGCATACAGGCATCAGAAGTCAACAGAAGTCTGTTCACCTCATCTACCTACTACAGTTCCATGACCTGCGGCTCTTTCAACAAAAACCTTGACCTAAACATCACTAAGTGGATTCATCAAACAGAGTAGCTCTCTTAACTCATCGTTAATTAGGAGCAAAATAAGCTACAGCAAAATTTTCATCTATGCAGGCTCATCTACAATCTGCTTTATTCAGTCTCACTGATCATAGGAAAAGTATTTAATAATGGGAATTATCTTTACTGAGACTTCAAGCTGTACCATGCTTGCCTCAGTAAAATCATTTTTTAGCAAAGTATTCCAAAAATAAATGTCTTTATCAGACCATTGCTAAAACCTTAGTGCTATCCATGCAGGTCAGAATGCCAATATTGAACTCCCCTCATCCTTGGAAAATTCTTCATCCTTTCTCTCTTTTGACTATGTCTTGTTTTAAATTACAGCAAAGAGAATCTCCTAGCTTAAAAGGAAGAGTTATTTTACACTTGGAGGAAGAAAAAAAAATGGTAAACTGATATACTTCTCTTTTTGCTGACTGGCCTTTCCTGAATTTGCATCCTATTTCCAGTCTAGAAAGTATTCCATGGGCCTTGTTATCCTATGCCGGAAAGAGGCTGCAAATTCAAGATCCCTTGAATTAGCAGCAATTCTTCAATAAATTCTTCAATAAAAAGTTCTTCGATAAATTTAAGTTCTTCAATAAATTTAACAAAACGAGTTCTTCAATAAATTTAACAAAAGTGTTTCTGCAGAATTTAGAGCCCTCAATCATGAAATATTTTGTTCTGACAAATAAGTTTGAATTCAGCCCTGTGTGCATGTGGTGCAAATTCTCTTAATAATGATAACTTTCCAGGAGTAAACAGAACCTGGTACAATGGGAAATGGTGAAATAAAAGCAAAGCAAAGGAAAAAAATCCTAAATAAGTTGTGCAGAAATAGAAGCTAAAAGGTAATATAAATAAGTGTTTTATGCCACTGAATAATATAGTGACAGTAAGTCAGAAAGGCAGAAAAAGTAGAAGAAAGCAATGATGTTACACTACTGTTCTGTATTCCTGGTATATCCTGCTATAACGTAAGTGTTAACATTAAATATAATGAGACATGGTGCCAAATGCTTCAGAGTTGATATGGACTGTGAGTAGGCTCTGTATGTAAATGCATCATTGCAAGGGTACATGAGAACAAACCACTCTGCCTACATAGAGGTGTCAGTAGAGGAAGATCATATATACAATCCACAGGGGAGCTGATGATCATTAACCTCGCTCAGACCTGATTTCAGATGAATGTGATGTGACCATCCATCCATCCATCTTCTTCCTTTTTTTTTTGGTTTTTTTTTTTTTTCAGAGAAGATACTTAAAATTTCTCAATATACTGGCTGAGGTAATTCTGCAGAATGCAGAACTCTCAGTATGAAATGGCTGGGGGAGTATAACAGAGCATGAATAAACCTTCAAATTCACTGATGACACATCATGGTAGGAAGGGATAGATTTCACTATAGGTTAAACAAGTGTATTCCAACTGGGAAAAAAAAAAAGGTAAAAAAAGAAAAAGCAGCAATTAGAAAACACCTTCCTTCATATTACTGAAAATATGTGTCTGCCTGCCTTTCAATTACAGCATGTGGAGACACTGTGCTGAATCACCCAGTTTGGTATGTTCTAGAGTGCTTACTGTCATCATCTCCCTCCATTAAGTGCATCTCTTCCTTGATACAATGGAACAAAACAATAGCTACGATCTATAGCTGAATCATTGAAAATCTCACAGGTAGACAATGCGTTATAGCTTTTTCAAATCATTAGTTTAAGAAAATACTCTATTGCATACCAAAACAAATGCCAAAGCAGACCTATCATTAGATGTTTTCTCTCATCTGTAAGTCAAGTGTTTGAAAATCACAGTCACCCAGAACTCGCTCCCTGTGATGGAATAACTGGAATTCTGTCCCATCATATAGGAAGTTAAAACAGGATTTCATGTGATATGAATTTGCCTTTAATACATTAAGCATATTCGGAATATGAAGTGATGTGAAAAAGTCACAGATTTCTATGTCCATGAAAAAAAGAAACAAATATATTAATCGAGATTAACATCAGTGATTTCAAGAATATAATGTGACTGTTTTTTCTATGTTGGGAGATCAATGTTGCATCACACATGGAAAATGTGCTTCACATTTGTATCAAAATCAGTAACGATGATGGTGATTGAGCTTATCTCTACAGTTTTCTCTATTTAAGGTCTGTTCTCCATTTTTTTCTCTTAAATGTTATTTTTCTGTCTTATCTTCCTGTGCTTATGAGTGCTCACAACTATCTCTAAGGGTTCATTTGCAAATGAAGAAGTGAGTTCTCACAGAATCACAAAATAGCCGAGGTTGTAAGGGACCTCTAGAGATCATCTAGTCCAACATCTGTGACACCCAGAGCATGTGACACAGGGTCTATACGTCTAGAACTACAAGACTCATAGAAATAAATAATATCTCTCTAGATTAACATGCTTTATTTCTTTATAATACAAAGTATCTAAGCATATAGACAAACTCCAGTGAAATCTAAGAAGTCTAAAAAGTATGCGCCAAAATTAAGGTGAATATACTGTTCTTGTAAATGTAGGCATCCTGGAATGTGTATAGTTCAAGTGGTCTCTACAATGTATAGGAGGTACATGCATGTATTACCTTATTACTGTTACTTTAGTTTGGAAGTGGTCCAGTACGTCATTCAGATACATTTTTAAGGGTTGAAAGAGCATGACCATGCCTGTTGAATCTATTCAATTTCTAGCAACCATTATTTCATGTTTTTTTTCTCTTGTATTTTTTCTTTTTTTTTTGCATATTCTGTCTCTCCAGTTTCCGGTAATCTGAAAAGCATTCCTTTCTCAGAAAGCTAAAGGCAGCTCTAAGCATTAACTCTGAAAGGTGGCACAAATCCTTCTCTACTGCCTCTCAAGAAATAAGTCACAGGGCATTTATAGATGGGAAGCGAGGAGAAACCATTCAACTGCATCACATGGGCTCAACAGCTAAAAGTACTTTAGTTTGTTTTGCTACTACTTCACATGATATAATCCTGATTTTGATGTTATGTTAGACTGACCTTTAAGTTTATTGACTAAAAAGAACAGTTATATAACTAGGCTCAGTTAAACCAAATAATAGAACAAAAATATGAAGAGATGGAATCCAGACCCAGGAAAGTACTATCACAAAAATATGAACTGCTCTCCAGAAACTTTGCTGACTGACCAGTTTTGTACAATGTTAAAAGCAATTTTGTTTGAGAGCGACTTATGATCAACAGATGATCAGCTCCTTTTGGTTAGCTGCTCTTGCTTGCTGTGTCATAAAGAAATGTTGAATGGTCCATATGCATGTGAGAACAGATCAGCAGAGGCATGTATGAGCGCTTTGTTTCTTTTTTYAGTAGCAGTGTTACTTTAAATACCAGCAGGTGTAACATGCCTTTAAGTAGAGCCAGTCCTCATTAGCTAAAAATAGCTAATGCTGTTTAAAAACCTGGTCATCCCMAAAACAGGTACTTCTGGAAGAACTTCCAGAGTAAAATGAAAAAGGGCTTTGATACTAGTTAAAAAAGCAGCCCAGGTTGGTCTTAGATTTGATGGGAGTTGGTTATGTCCCTGAAAATTTAAGTAGCAAAAAACCCCAAAGATCTAGAGAGTAGATGCTCTAAACAGTGTCTGCGGGGTTGTCTGCACAGTGCTTTGGGTCTCCATCCTCGAAAGCTGTCACACGGTGAGCTGTAGAGCTTGTCTGAGCTACAGAGCTTAGAGAAATCAGCCCTTTGGCTCATGGTTTGTTAAAGGGCAGGTTTCAGAGCTGTGTATAGGCACATTGGGCTCCTCTGCCCAGCATCTTCAACTCAGACTACTCATCAAGAGGGAAAGAGGGCAGAAGTTTGATCTTGGTGGGTCTAAGATTTCGCTTAGAATGGTCCTTGCTATAACATGCAAGTAAATGAATTTTTATTTTAACAGAAGTAGCATGTGCTTGGAACATGTCTTCTACCAGAAAGCCTTGAACTTCAGCAGATCAGCTCCTCTGGGAAGCTCCATGAGCAGTCCAAAACAGAAAGGACTCTTACGCAGTTTTGTTGTCTGAGTTATCATAAAGGTCAAGTCACAGGAAGAAGGGAAATTTGGAACGAATGCGTTGTGTATGTTTTGCCCAGAGAAGGGTGGGAATACACTTGTTTACATCCTCTTTCCCTAGTTTCCTTTCTGAATAGTARGCAATGTGCCTCAGAGTAAGCAATCTTTTGGACTTCTTTATTTTAGATTTTGCTCTACTTTGGTGAGAGGGTAGCCATTTGAAAGTCATTGTTGTTTTATTTATGGAATTTGAATTCATCATAGCACTATGCACAAGAACAGGGAAAGGAGGAAGCCCTGAAATAGGTGAAAAACTGACTGCAACGGGTAAAGGAAAGGGGTAGTTTTCTTCTGTATTCAAATTACAGGAACAAAATGCTTCCAGTCAGYGGCAATTCAAGTGATATGTGTTGGTTGTGTTGCCTTTACTCACTACTCTTCTCCAGCAGTGTCCTTCTCCTCCCCATTTCTGATCTCATGCATTAGTGTTTAAATATAGCAACATTCTTATAATGAACTARAATAGTCTGCTTTATTTTGCCTATATATCACTTCTACACAGTATTTTGAACTATTTTCATTGTTCTGTAGTTACAGTTTTATTGATTGCTTTGACTTGCAGATACGCTTCATTACCCATTGATCACATCCGATGTTTTCCCTGTTCTTTTCTACTGTTGCTGTTTTTCCACTTTTACTCTTTTCTTCCATTTACCTTTACTTGATTCTTACCTTCAGACCTTATATCCATCTGATCAGATTGCATTTCTATTGAAGGATAGTAGCTGTCAGGGCCTTATCTTACTATCAAAAAAAAAAAAAAAAAAAGTTCAGTTCTTGCAGAGAGTCTATTTTTTACATTGTCTCTAGCTCCCTTGCTTCTTAGGACTCTTTTCATAGACGTTTATAAGTGTCAAAGAAAAGAGCATTTTTTTCCCCTGAAAGAAAACTTGCCTACATGACAAGGAAAACTACCTTTTAGCCTATATATAACAATGTCATCTGGTGACTCTTGCCATAACAAGATTCTTGTATGCCTTTATGTCCTATGTTCCTCCCTTTCCCATCCATATCATATCCATATCATCACTCAGCTCTTTAATTTTCCTTATCTCTCTCGCTTCTTAAAATAATTATTTAAAAAATGCTGTAACTGGGAAATCAGGTTTGCTGTGCAGAGGATGTATTGCTGACAGAAATCAGACATAATGATCTACATGGTCCACTGTATCCTTCAACAACTATTCTCAGACTAGGGGTCATGGCATGTGTAGACAGAAGCTGTAACTCAATAATAATTCAATTGCAGAAATGCTTCTTACAAGCAAGTTTAACCAAAATCTGAATGTGAGACTGTGAGTGAAGCTATTAAAGAGTCATACATGAGAGAGCTTACTAGGGCTTGCACTTACTAGGTTTTCTCTGTTCTCTGTGGTATTCTTTCTACCTCATTACCTGATTTCTCTCAATGACATCCTCAGTGAATCCATCTATTCACTCTTCTAAAGACTAGGTCAGATACTACTTCTGCCTCAGCACCTTTGTTCTTCACCAGGCTTTCCTATCCATGAGGCTTCAACTCTATAGTGATGCCTTTGAAAATGAATTCTCCATGTCTTTGTCATCTTCTGTTCTTCTTTTTGTTTAGGCTCACAGTACAGCTTACATTCCCAATGGTCACTCTAACTGAATGAAAGAGGTGAATCAGAAACTTAGATTCTTGCAGCCTTTCTTTGAAAGATTTCTGAATGAGATCCTCATCTGGTGAAAGTCCTTGTAGCTGTAATTTCACAGCTGTAGTAACTTTTAACACTTAAGATTTAAAGAAAACCTCACCTTGTCCTTCATTTCTAACAGATTTCCTTCCGTAGATAAAAACATCCACCATCTCTTTCAATGCTCAGCCTTGAATTTCTCTTTTTCCTATTGGAAGGCAAATACTATGGAAAAAGTACATGCAGATATTTAAGTGCAGAAAGTGAATCCATCACAGAAAAGCAAGAAAATAAAAATGTGAGCTATCTCAAAGGAGATTAAACAAAAAGTCAATTACCTGAAAAAGGAATGCAGAGGAATCAGAGCTTAGTGTGTAGCTGCAAACATTAAAAGGTGTTGTCAACTTTTATTCTTAAAAACTCTCTCTGAAAAGGGTTTCCTCGAAACTATGATTTATTCCTTATGTATGTTAGCTCATTCATAGAACTGGTAATGTCAGCCATCATGTTCTTGAGGTGAGCCCATAGCTTTAGTTCTAGTTCCATATAGTGCTCCTCAGTATGTATTGTCCTTTACTGAAAGCCTAAATGTTTTAAAACTTTGTAGGAACAAGTTTGTTCTCTTTTTATCCTAAGTAATTGAATCCCTTACATGGGAGCAGATTGTCAATAAGAATACATGTTTTGCAACATGCAGCTTTTTCCATTTTGAATGAAGATTCATTTTGATATTTTAGATGGTAGCCTATGATCACAGCTCATTCACAGCACTGGACATGCAAGCATTCTTTCTCAAAACTGTTCCAAATCAGTACAATAGCAGTGAAATAGAGCTYCTTCTGAAGGATGACCGCCCACCCGCTTTGCAGAATGATAACAATTTGGTGTGCTTGGCTTTGTTTTGCTATTTGACTCAACTGCTCTGCATCATAAGTGCTTAAAAAGCACAAAAAACAAGAGAATATAACAAATATCTAATGTTATACTTTACATTTGTATGCATACCGGGGTATAAATATGCAGGACATGTGCCTGGACTATTAATCAAATTCTTTATTAAGCATTTCAAAAAGTATGAATTTATGAATAATGCATTATTCCATAGCATAGTGCTCACCTTATTTAAAAACATGGAGCTCAATGATTAAACATCTTCGTTTTTTAACCCATATATGTAGAATTTTGGAGGTGGTTTTCACAGGAGATTTATTGTAGTATCTGAAACAATTCTAGTAAGTAGTGAGCCATTGAATCTGCTTCCTAATGAATAGAGCTGGTAGTAAAGCATCTGCACAGCTGCAGGATCTATCTACAGGAATAATTTTAGATCAAGTGTTTTGTATTTGCTTACGAAGCACCCTCTGCTGTTTGAGCTGTTACATGCTTTGCAAATAAAGCTGCTTTTTGGAAATATCAGAAACCTTTTTGAGGGGGGTCTGTAAGAACACAAAAATATCCAGAAACAATCTTATCCATCTCATACTTACAATGTGCATCATTTGACTTGCATTTATGTGCATCACGAAGTTAGAATTGGTGTAGCTTGCTTTCTTTTCCAAGTAAAACCAGCTAACAGTAAGGGCAATAAATTCAATAGATGGAACAAACCCTTCCAAATTTTCCTGGTATGTTGGCACAACTGCAATGTTTTTTTTTTTTTTCCCTATCATAAATTCATTTATTTCATGTGATAGGACTATATCAAGTGTGCATGAACTGCTTAACACAATCATTATTTCGTGGTTATAGCTTAAAGATTCTCGTTATGAATGGATCTTACTTTGAATTGGAAATATGGAAGGACCAGAAGAGACCTTTTGCTGTAACTTATAAAGAGATTTAAAAGTAACTGCTGGTGAATGTATGGCTTTTTATCAAAGTCTCTGTGAAGCACTGTCCAATATCCTTTGCTTGGTTTGCATGTCTAATGCTTTGCCTGCCCAGAGAAGTCAGTAGGACCTCGTGCTAGCACTCAGGTTCCAGGATATAAAAGAGAACACTGAAAAAGATATTTAAACTTAAGAGGTCCTGGTTTGATTAGTCCATTTATACTGGCTGAGAATGCAGAGCAACATTAACCTCATTTTTGTTTCAAATTTAATAGGGCAAGTCTTAAGAAATGGGGATGGGGACACTAGTGAAGTAGTGTTTGGGGAAGGAACCATATCTGCTCCTGAAGCTGATGAATATTGAGTGTGATTGCAGTCAAAGGAACAAAAATCTAATGTGCTTTAAAAAATAACTTACTTTGTGTGTTGTCTTCAAGGGCACTTCTAATGCATGTTGATATTCGTTAGTACGATTAAGCATGTCTAATTAATAGAGCTTCTCAGGAGTTTTGCTATGAAAAATCACTTCAAAAGAAAAAAGTAATTTCTGCAAAAATTGTAATTTTCCACAAGAGAAATGAAAGAATCAAAAAAAAAATACATTGTTGCAGGCTATTGAAAATCAAAGCACTTCAGATTCTTGAACTGAACACAAATATAACTTCAATTAATATCAGACACTTGGAGAAATTATACCAAATACTATGTTAAAGTCCTAAATGTTCACATGTGACTTGTGATTTTTGACTATCAGACATAAAACAATCTATACGATCTTTAAATCCTGCACAACTGTCTGAAAAAGAAGGCATTATTAGGATGCTTCATGTTGGACATTCAAAATCACAAATGATTCTTGAAAATTTGGACCAGTGTTTATTGCAGATTGAATTGTCAGAAATACTCAGCATTGATCTAGCACTGCTCTCATTGACGTCACAGGGAACAAGTCAATGTGACTTCAATCAGAGCAAAGCTAGACTGGTGCTGAGCTGTTTGGAATCTCCACCCTACATCTCCTGAATTGCATTAGTAGAYTATTACCCAAGTTTTGACTTAATTTAATAATGCAGTCTCCTACAGTATGATGAAGTTTGGTATGTCTCCTCCTTTACCATCCACCTGTCAGCTTACCTGCAACCTAGAAATATGATGTTCTCTCAATTCTGTCATTTTTCCACATTTTGCCCTAGAATTCATTTTCTCACAACACACTGTCAGCTTCGTATGTATGAAAGACCTTGAAATAACCTTTTTTGTATCTCATTTAGTCTACAGATATCTCCCCGCAGGTCACTTTCTGTGTATTTTTGAGCAACCTGAATAATGCCATAACTTGAATGGTTACAAAACTATGTTCCTAATTCAGGCAGTGCTACATACATAGAATAAATTGGCAGGAAGAACCATGATAAAAAAATCTGGCAGATCAATATTTACAGAGACTCACCAGTGCACATTTGGATTGCGTTCTCTCTCTCTCTCTCTCTCTCTCTCTCTCTCTCTCTCTCTCTTTTTTTTTAAAAGCAGCACAACATTTACTAGAGTTATCTGTATCAATTTTGTGTGGGTGAACTTATTTTTTCCTTTGCTTTGTTTACAGTAGATGTCTCTCTTTTTAAGGTGGTAAAATGGAAAGTTCATCTTCCTTTGTACATCCAGCTGGAGAATTCAAGTTTTTCCAAATGGAGACCGTGTGTATTACTAAACTAAACAGTGCCAGGTGTCAATTATAAGTACTGGAACAAGTTTGTCTACACTGTTAATGTTGTTAACTTCGTTCCTTGCACAGTTTTGGCCCAGGCCAACTTGCAGCCACTTCAGCAACTCTCAGGTGCATTTCAGCATTGACCAAAGACTCCTGTCATAGTTGGACAGGAAGCTGAGCAGTTGGATGACACCACCCTGTTCTGGAGGTGGCGTGGGTTTGGGACAGAGTGTGGCACCTGGATGGGGACAGAGGACACAGACTATCTCTCAGCTGAACAGTTGCAGGCTGAAACATGCAAATTTGTGTAAGGATGAAAGCTGTAATGCAGCCTGAGTTGGAGACAGTGTTAAGCAGTCTAGTGAAAGGTTCTGAGTTATAGCTTGAGTTATAGCTTTTCTTTTTTTTTTTTTTTTTTCTGAAAAGTGAGTGTAATCTCATTAGCAGAACAACGTACATGATAATCATACAATCACAGAATCATGTGGTTTGACCTCTTAGTCAAAGCAAGAATAGACACACTAGGTTGCTCAGGGCCTTGTATACTCAAGGYCTTGTATGCTCGAGGCCTTGTATACACAATATCTGCAAGGATGTAATCTCTACAACTTCTCTGAGGAACCTACTCAATATTTGACCATCTTGTGATAAATTTTGCCTTATATTGAATTGCAGTTTCTGTATTCCATCTGGTGTCTGTTGTCTCTTTTCCTTCCAATTTGTACCTCTGACTTTCTTTCCTACATTTTCCCAATAGGCAGTTGCACACAGAGAAGAGAGTGCCTCCTCCTTTCGCTATCTCTTCTCAAGTCTGAACAAACCAAATCTCCTCAGCCTTTGCTGTAAGCAGGGCACAGTATCCATATGCAGTCTTTCAAGTACCAAACTGAGTGGAACAGTTCCTTCTCTACTGCTGATGCAGTAGAGGATGCTTGCTGATGCAGCCCAGGATGCTCTCGGCCTTTTTGTGCTGCCAGGGCATACTGCTGGCTCATGTTCACTAGAACCCCATGGGCCTTTTCTGCAGAGCTGCTCTCCAGACAGTCTATCCCAGTCTGTGCCTTTGCAGAGAATAAGTCTGTCCCAAGTGCAAGACTTTGCATTTATCATAGATGAATTTCATAAGGTTCCTCCAGCTTAAGTTATTAAACAGGATGGGTCTCAGGAAAAAGACTCTGCAAGCATCTACCGCTTGTATTAAGCAAAGTGTTCAAGTAGAGTAAGAAACATTAAGCACTACTCTTTGTCCAACCAGCCAGTTCCTCACACATCTAGCAGTCTACCTATTGAGACCATATCATGCCAACTTGGATACAAGAATGCTACGGGAGATGATATCAAAGCTTTGTTATTGCCAAGGTAAGTGATATCCCCTACTTTCCACTCATTTGCAGATCTAATAAGTTCACCATAGAAAGCTATCAGATTGATCAAGCGCTACTTACTCTTTGTAAATCCTTTCAAAAGGACTTGCTTATTGATTTCCTAGGGACAGAAGTGAGGGTAACATGTAACAGCAACAAAAAGGCATGTGATATATGAATAATAGTTTAAATAGGTGACTTTAGAGTCCATATCTCCCAGTGTATGGTGTTCCACTACTACTTCCACCTGTTTTGGTATTGGGGATTACATTGTGTTTCATTGGAATACCCGGTGCACAGAAATATAGGTCCTATGAGCCTACAAGTTATCATAAGCAAAGTCTCTCTCATACATGATCAAGTGCCTTCCCATTCTTTTCTTTCACTTAAKCAGTCCTTGAATGAATGAATGGAGTGAATCATCCTTGTGCTACAACATATGGAGCAATTCTCAGAGTAAGCATTCATTGATGTGGTCCATCATTCATAAAGCTTCCCTGTGCAGAAGGCACTTGGTCAGTGAAATCAAAATTGATGATCTGGGTTATGCAGCAGAGYTTAGATTGATCTCAGCCTCAGCATAATCAAATTACCATTGCACTGGCTTTAAAATGGGCAGAACAGAGTCTAGTATAATAAGACTTTTCTTGTACGCTTCAGTCTATTGATCATATCAGAACGAAGTGAGCAACAGATTGCTGTAAAATGGTAATAAATCAGAATGGTAGCATTTTCTGTGAGCTTTGTACTGACAGCATTGGGTTCTGACCAACTAAGAACTAAGTTAAGACTTTTAAGATTTTATTAGGATGGAAACAAAAGCAATTGTCAAGGAACAGATGTTGCAGTTTTCTTACAAAATAAAATAAAAAATCTTTACAAGACTTTACAAAGTAAAAAAAAATAGTATGTATATAGGTGGGGTGGGGGTAGAGGTTAACCTAGAAATTAAGTAAATTAAGATGTATTGTTGTCTGAGTATCATCTCTGTGAGAAAAGGTTTTTGTGAGAGAGTGTTTTATCCATATATTTTCAGTCTTGAAGATACTTTGTTTTCTTCCTATCTCCCTGGATACAGCCGRTTTTGCTGGGACATCCAACTAAAAATAATGCCGAGAAGACTTTTTATTTCARGGATAACAGTATGCAGGCTTCTTGAATTTTGCATTGCACGCTTGTGAGAGAATGAATTAAATTCCTCRGGACTAAGGCTGTTTGGACTATGGGAAAGCTTAGTGAGCTTAGCTAGAAAATAAAAAACCCTAATCACAACCCGCAATCCTAACCACAATCCACAAAAGGCAGCTTCTCTGCCATCAGGCCAAATTTTGAGGGCCTTATTTAGATCACAATTGGACTAACTCCCTTTTTCTTTACTACAATGTATGAGCTTAAGGACATCAGGATTTATATTCTTGCTTTGAAGGAGGTACTGCCAATAAAATGAAAAATAAAATCCTTAAAAGTTTCTTCCTAGGCTTTACAGTCATTAACCAGGCAAATGTATCTTATATTCAAATCAGTAATACCCAAGCATACATTTCTTTTCTAATGGATCCTATAATCAAATCCATTTGATTCCCAAAATACAAGGTTGGCTGTTACGTAGGGTTGTTTGGCTGTTATGTATGGCTGTTATGTTCCTGTGAGAGGAACCTTTTTGCTCTTGAACAAG
This sequence comes from Nothoprocta perdicaria, assembly GCF_003342845.1. Lineage (NCBI taxonomy): Eukaryota > Metazoa > Chordata > Aves > Tinamiformes > Tinamidae > Nothoprocta > Nothoprocta perdicaria. Next base: position 1,766,864 of record NW_020455093.1, read on the forward strand.
ATACATAAATGTCCTCAGGCTTCATCAGCAGGTTGGCAGCAGGATTGCCTAATGAGGGCAGATACACCTAAAACTGCTGAATGTTTATGCTCCCCCTGAGAAAAGACATTAGGTCAACCAAGGAGAAGAAAAAGGTGGAAGAYTTTGGAGAAACCAACGGTCTTGTCACCGTTATCAGGAACCTCCGAGATGAAGAAAAATGGAGGGTTCTTCCCTGGCACGGTGGGCATCTGGCATGGAGGAGCAGTTGGAAGCTTCCCCAGAAATACAGGGTTCTGCTGTGCTGTCAGTCTCATACTGTTAGTTTGCAAGGCAAAAGGAGGGCATCCAGAAGTATTTATACTTTTTTTTCCCCCTTTATTGGTATCTGACAGCTGAGAGAGGGAGAGAGAGATTCTGGTCATAAGTGCGCTACAGTGTAAAAAGCTGCCAAAAGACATCATGGTTACACTGAATTTGATTGAACAATCCAAAATATTTTTGGTTTAGCATTGCCAATTAAAAATACTTGCCAATTGCCAACTGCTTGTAGCAGGGAAAATGTTCATTAGCTTACTAATCAAATTGTGCATTATACYGGAATAAATTGGTACAAATAGTTTATATGTAAGTGACTATCCTCACTATATTTGGGACGTCTTGCTTAAAATATTTTTAATAACAATAAAAAATCATAGAGGTATGCAAATAATGGATATTCACTAAGTATCTGTCATGGTGTATTCTCCTATTTTCTTACTCTTGTCAAAATTTCCAGGGTGTGTACTTATTAATAAGCAGTACAAGGATGCCCTTTTAGACAAGGTAGAATGATTTAATTTCTTTAGCTTAGACATAGGAGGATTTGTTGTAGTGGCAAAATCTGCAAAGTTATATTCCTGTTGCTCCATATTTTCACAGGTATCAAGATTGGAATCTTGCTCACTGCTCTTTTGTTTTTTATTGTTCTTATTTTATTTTTAATGAAATTTTAAATCTATAGATTCCTCTTGAAATTGAAACAGGAAGAAATGCACCCAAACTATCAAACAGAACAACAAGCCACTGTCATCACCAATAGATCGTTTTAGTTGCCATGGGTAACCAGTGTCAGTAAGGTATTCAGGCACTGCAACAGCAGGCACAGATACCCCTCCTTTGAAAGTGCTGACTGTGCGTCACACTGCAAACTTAAATAATTATTATGTGTAGGAGGGTGGTGGCACCAACAGGATATATACTTGTAATGAGTCATTCTTTAAATAGCTTAATTTATCATCCTCAAACAAAAGAGGAGGGATTTATGCAGGACAAGGCATTCTGAAAGGCCTGAATTATTAATAAACTAAAATAACAGTCAGACAGGAAAAAGAAAAGCTGGACAAATATACATATAGATATAAAAGCTTAATGTTAGTACAGCTGAAGAAAGGATGCTTCTGCAAAAGTATAAAGCACAAAATGGAAAGCATACACAAATATCCTTGCAAGTTTGCAGTCATACTCCGTTTATTCATGCTAATGTGTGAATGTAAATAGTGAATAGGAAAGGTGTCAAATAATGTGTCTCAAGGATGTGTACAAGTGTTTCAGCCTTTCTCAGACCAGTGACACTGCATATGTTCTGCACAGTAGTTTCAATTAGAGAYTACTGTTTTTTTCTTTCATAGGAAGAAATGCAAAATCTCAGACTAAGTAGGGTCATAGACTAAAGAGAAGGCTTCCTAAGGAAACTTTTGTCTTCTAGCAGGAAATACTGATAACTCTATATGTGGCACTCTTTCTTTGAGGTAAAATAGAATAATACCCACAATTCCTCTGATTTCCTCCCCAACACTCAAATAGTCAGGCATACGCAGTAAGATAAGGATGGGCAAGATGTGGGACATGGTTTTTCATTAACTGAGGTAATAGTACAGCTGCAGTTAATTTGGAGTAAAAGTAGAATTATCATACAATTGTATTGTACAATTATCGTATCAATAATAGAAATCTAGGCTGACAGGCTACTCCCAGACTGGGGAATTCAAGACAACAATCATGGAGAGAAAGCAGGTGACCAACAACCCCTCATCATTTTCACAGGTTCATAGGATGGTTGAGGTTGGAAAGGACTGCAGGAGATCACCTAATCCAATCTCCCTGCTCAAACAGGGTTTCTTGAAGGTTGTCCAGGACCTTGTCCAAGCAGTTTTGAAATATCTCCAAAGATGAAGACTCTACAACCTCTCTTGTCAACCTKTTCCAGTGCTCTGTCACCCTCACAGTCAAGAAGTTTTTCTTTATATTTGGCCAGAACTTCCTGTGTTTCAATTTGTGGCTATTGCCTATTTTCCTTTTGCTTGGCACCATTGAAAAGAGTCTGGTCCCATCCTCTTGAGAGCATTCCTTAAGATATTTGTACTTGATAATAATAGATTCTCTCAGTCTTCTCTAGGCTGAACAGGCTCAGCTCTCTGTCTCTCTTCATGGGAAATGCTCCAGTCTGCTGATCATCTTTGTAGTTCTACACTGGACTCTCTCCAGTGGCTTCATGTCTCTTTTGCTTTGGGAAGCCCAAAATGGAGACAGAACTCCAAGTGTGGCCTCACTAGAGCTGAATAGAGGGGAAGGATCACCTCCCTTTATCTGTTGACAGTGCTCTTCTGATATCATTGGCTTTCTTGGCCACAAAGGCATATCACTGGCTCATGGTTAACTGGTCCACCAGGACTCCCAGGTCCTTTTCTACAGAGCTGCTCTCCAGCAGTTCGGTCATGCACCTGTACTGGTGCATGGGGGGTTGTTCCTCCTCACATGCAAGACCCTGCACTTGCCCTTCTTGAGCATCATGAAATGTATCAACCGCTTCTCACAGTTTTGTGACATCATCAAACTTGCTGAGGGTGAATTTGATCCCTGATGCATYGTTTGATCACAGGTCACTGACGAATAAATTGAACAGGGTTGGACTAAATACTGACCCCTGGGGGGCACCACTAGCTACAGGCCTCCAACCAGACTCTCTACCACTGATCACAACCCTGCCATTCAGCCAGTCCTGCCATTCAGTCAATTCTTGTTGACCTCACTGTCCACTCATCTAGCCATCACTTCCTTGCTTATGAGGAAGTTATAGATGTTTTCTCAGGTAGCAGGAGCAGGAATAGCTCCACAAAGCAGAAGGGAAGAACAGAGAGCTTTTTTTCCGTATTTCCATATTTCCATTTCCATATTTCCAACCAGTCTATAATAATAATAATCAAGGACTGAAGACCCTGGAGCACAGTGCACTCCACATTTCTGTCTCTGGGCAGTTCTATTTCCAATCAATCAATCAATCAATAAAGTAGTTCATTTTGCCACATTGAGGCAGGAGGATACAGGACAGCAAGATAACAGAGATTACTTTTGACAGATCTGTCACCAGTAGCGGAGACTCCACAGATCTACTTGATTGCCAGGACCTCCATTTCACCTAACAAGAAATATATTTCCCCCCGCTCTGGGTATGTTTCTTTAATCTTTAAATTCTTCTAATTCTATAATCTGTGCTCAGCATTTATCCTCAACTCTCTCTTAGGACCATGCAAAAKGAGGGAACACTCTTTCCTTGCTAGCTCCCTTGGCATGTTTGAAATCTTTCCTGCCATATTTACACATCAGGCATTTCTCCTCTAGGTTCAGCACTGTCTTCCTTTAACTTTGCCTCATGTGTCATGTTTCCAAATACAGCTTTGTGTTTGCTGCTATTCTTTGAGAGCTCTCCAATTTCAACTTTCATATATTTATGAAAGTCTGACCAATGTTGGATGTGCTATTTCAGCTGCTGCATCCCTGACATCAAATAGAGCTGTTCTGTCATGTCTGACATTCAATATTTCTCTTAACACATTCAAGGAGGAGATTCACCTTTTTTGTTGGTTTTTTTTTTTTTTTTTTGGAATGACATTGTACTGACTCATGTTTAGTTTGTGATCTATTGCAAGTCTTAGATCTTTCTGCTATTCTACTAACACTACAAGGCCCAGGGTGCTTTTCAACAGAATTTCAAAGTGCAAATTTTTTTAAAAAAATTTTCTTTTATTTTTCATCTGAAGACTTTCATCCTCTCAGTTTTTTTCCTGGACATCCTTAGGAAATAATTCTTTTGCTTTCCTATGGAGAATCCACACAATACAATATCAAACCCTACTTAATTTGAGGTTTATCCAACCCATGGCTTCCATCATAACAGTTAGGCCAGTAACAATACCATAAATAAGATCTGCTTTTATGACCTGCTCTTGTCATATCTACACTGATTTTATCATGTTGTTACTTACTAGGTTACTTGCAAATTGTCTCAAATAATTTGTTCTAAAATCCTCAAGGCATTGAAGTTAGTCTGTTCTATAATTCCTTAGAGCTACCAGGAYCAGTTTTGTAAAGACAAGTGTCTTTCTTCAACCCCCTAGGACTTTTTTTGTCTCCTCTCCTCCCTGAAAGATAATGGTCAATATCCCAGAGACTGACCCAAAACCAGGCTGAAGTGCTTCCCAGTGGCTCATTAGGACCTGCTGACCTTAAAAGAACTATCTAAAAACTCTATCTATCTATCTATCTATCTATCTATCTATCTATCTATGAACTCTTCATGATAGTTGTCACTAGCTCATGGCAACACTGTCATAGAAGTAATGTGTGCTATGACAACATAATCATTTGTTCCCCTTAGCCTCAAGCTTTTTTTTTTTTTTTTTTTTTTTGATTAAAATACCGTGGGTGAAAGATATTGCAGTCAGCACATTTAGCACAAGCCATGAAGTGGGAAGCAGTGATTTCACCTGTTCTTTTGAACTTAAACTTACCAGCACTCTTCTCCTCTAGGCTGACAGTAGGATTTTTACTGCTCTAATTATGCTTTTTTTTTTTTTCCCTCCAGAAGGACTAGTGTGCTGTAGTTTTCTCTCCATCATCCATCCTTTTCTTCTAAAACACTATTGTGCTTTATTTTTTTCTGCTTTAAACTTGTTGTATTTCCTCTATTTTAAACTTATCCACATTACATTTGGTTCTTCTTTTTCGAAGATGTTTAAAAAATATTTGTCACCAAATAGTAACTAATTTAATGTCCTTTTTCCTCTCGTCTCGTCTCGTCTCCTCTCGTCTCGTCTCCTCTCCTCTCCTCTCCTCTCCTCAGTTGCTGTCGATTAGGTCATGAGGTGGGTTGTTTTCTGCTGAACTTCTCTCTGCTTCTACTTTCTTCCTTTCTCTCTTCAAGTCCATATTCAATCAAAATCACACTCACTGTTTGTTTGATTACCTTTATTGCAAATGTTTTGTGTTTTGAAAATGGCTGAGTCTGTGTGMGCAAGTAGACTTTAAGGGACAAAGAAGAAAAAGACAGGATAAAATTGCCACTGAAAACATAACAGAACAAATACAGAATATCAAATAAGGAAGAAATGTCAGCTTCATAGCTGACAACATACCAAAAAAAAAAAAAATTAAGAGCATTTTACAAATGAAAAATTGTGTAAGGCTCTGAACTGGTAAACTGCCAAAGCTAGTTATTGGAGTAAAATGATAAATAGTTTCATAGGCTCTTGAGAAATAGTCTATTCAAATTGTTATCTGAAAAATTCATTGGGATGTAGAGAATTGGAATAAATCAGAATTTCAGAAAAGCTAAGACAATAGATTATTTTTTAAGGCTGAGAGGAGATTTTGCATTTACATACCTTTTTTGGTTCTTTTATTATGATGATTTGATGGTATTAAATGAATTCTAATTTTAATGCAAAAATTATTTGCTATGAGGATGAAAATATATTTAAAATTTAAAATAGGTACAAGGAAAGTCTACTGTTACTGATAGTTCTGCTTTGTTCAAGTAATCGTTAATAGTGCTATAGGTAATGGTTCATCAGAATTTCATTGTACCCTTCTCTTTATACCTCAGTCATTGAAATTCCCAATAAAACAGCACTGGGACAGGTATTAAGGGGCCTGGAATAGAATATCACATATTTACGTGCACCATCAGTCTAYGCAGGTGCAATGAGAAGACTGAAATACTCTTCTTGTATTTTGACAGATCTCCCAGTTTGACAGAGATATAAACATACCCAGAATCATTTTCTGAAGAAGAAATGTGTGTGTACTAACAGCATCAGGAGGAAGARTTTTAGTAGCATATTTAAACTTCTCTTAAGCCAGAAAGTTCCAGTGATGAGACCTTAATCTTGTGCTGATATCCATGCATGTTATATTTTTGATTTATTTGATAAAAAATCAAGGATTTCTAAGATGAAATAAAAATTTCTTTCATAGTTATTCAGTTTGTACAGTACATTCATGAGATATGCTTGTCAAACTTTTCATTAAGGATTTTATCTAGTTAATGGCCTAATATTTTGCATGAGGCATTTCATTTATCAAATACATTTTTTTTTACAAAACTTGCATATTACTTGTGAAATATTTTCCTGAAATTTCATTCCAGTTGACAAGACTGAGAACAGAATTTGACACAGTATATGTGCTTGGCAGTCAGTTTCGTGTCCTCAGTTTCATGTTACTCTGGACAAGTCACTCCCTCATTTTATCTACTCTTAGCTGGTTAACTCACAGAAAGAGGTGAAGTAATATGTCTAATCATGTAGGACTATTTCTAGGSTTAATTAAATGTTTATAATTCCTTTTAATCCATAATTCACAGGTATTATTAGTCAGAAGATGGGAGAATGACAGTCTATTGACATCACAACAAAGGAGATCAATGTTCTAATTTGATAAAACATCTCTAAATATTGTGACAAAGAGGATCTATTTGCAGATAAATGCATGGTGTCAGACATTCTGCCCAGTCCCAATCATCTTTATAATTAATTTCATACATAAATAATTTAGCTATTTTATAAATACCACATTTAACTGGTTAGGAAGCAGAAAATATTTTTAGCATAGCAGAGAAACCAATTCTCATCCAAAGTAAAGGGCTTTTATCYGATTTTCCCAGGTTTCACCAACCTGGGAAGCCAGGCTGCTTTTGCTCAGGCACAGAGCTGTAGAGAAAGCTTGGTGTAGCATAAGTACTTCAAAAGGTCAGCCTGGATGAATAAATTCAGTTGAGAACTGTCTAAGTGTGAATACTTTCGCTAGCAGGAGAAGAACTAAAGAAAATTGGGTTGCTTTATTGCTATTGCACTCAGATTGTCTTGCTAGACCTTTCTGATATCACATCTATGCAGTTTCTAATTACGTGAAGATATGGTCTAAAACCCTGAACCTGCCTTAAGTATGAGGGGGTCAGGCCAGTCACTGTCTAATGCTAATKTCTGTATCAGAGGGAAAAGACTGTGAATGCTCAGGCATTTTTTAGTACTCTTAAGTTATTGGAAAAATGACAGTTAGCAAGATTAATTTAATTATGTTTTTTTTTACTATGTTATTTATCTTTTTTTTTTTCCTACATCAGCATCACTGAGTACATAACTTAGCAAAGCCATGCCTCAGCTTCCCATTTGCTCACTTTTAGAGGTGAGGTATTTTTTCAGGTTCATATCAACCAAATTGGTGTTTTGTCAGCTAAGAAAATGCAGAAAAGTTACATATGTAAATTCCGGGAACATGATTTGCCAATGAGTTGGCACTGAAACGATAGCACAATAATAAAAAGGCATTTCATTATAAGGAGAGAAGCATTTCAAGTCTCTGTAGACTGTCAAGTGACGAGTGCAGTATCATGAATCCCAACACTTTCCTGTTGCTGTTTTCAGTACTTGTCTTCATTTGGGTATTATAAGCCCAAATGAAGATCAGGGCTAAATTCATGGAATCCCAAATGCCCCTTCTAAGTATTTTCTCACAGCATTACAAAAGTAAAGCAACATTCCACAGGATTAAGATGAAGTATTTAGAGGCAAATACTTGTCAAAATACCTTTTAAAAATTCTAATCCTTGCCAATTTTTAGATTTTAATGAATAGATTTTTAGATTTTAATGAATAAATACTAGTTAGAGTCTTCTTAAATTTATTTTTTTTTTTTAGGGGTGGATACTAACTAGGAATGTTGTTTTCTGTACTTATCTTTTTGCTTGGTGGTTTCTTTTTCACTCTAAGTAACAGTGACAAATCACAAGCAGAATATGGGTCCAAGAGATAACTGCACATCCTATTAGTCTCAAAGGACTAATTATAAAATCTTCATCTTAGTTGTTTGTTAATGAAAGTTTGCTAATTTGCATATCAGTGCTTGCTTTTTTTTTTTTTTTTTTNTTTTTTTTTTTCCTGAACTATTTTAGTAAGGATTATCTCTTTCCTGGTTAAAACTTGGCTCTGTTTTCTCCGACATTTTATTACTTTTAATGATATTTTGTTAAAATAAACATAAGCAAGCGTCATATTCCATTCCTTGCTGCCTGAGTGCCTTGGCTAGCCAAGTATTATTCAGCGTATCCTGCAGTCACTAAGTTTTACCATTCTTCATTGAACGGGTTCTTTGAAAGAGAGTGTTTTGTCCTCCCTCCTTCTCACAGTTCCAAACCAACTGTAAAAACAGCCAAGTGTCCAGAAAAGCCAAACACATGCACATTTCTTCCTAAGCCTTTAAAAAGACACAGATCTCTCATTTCAGACTTAAAGGAATCTTTTGTGCTGTGCACACTTAAAAAAATGTGCTTAATCACAACTGTGGCAATATGAAACGCTGCCTACCAATCTTGTATTTGTCACAGAAATTAATCTCAGGTCCTTCACAGCTTCTTGCACTGTTACTTTTCTGAAACTTTCATTTTGCCTCTGGGTTCCACATTGTGTGTATTTATCTGTCTGGGTATTTATRCCATGGCCATAATTATTATGGTATCTCAACACCTGTATTCCATATCRGGCTATGACATACAAGTCAAGGAGGATGAGGGAATAATGTTTTCMCAAGAAAATAAGAGTACATACTCCTTTTAGATTATATTTATTTTTGATCACAGAAACTAACCTGCAAGAGGAGTAGGCAAAACACATGGTATTTGATCTGTGGATAAACAATTGCCACCTATCTCAGGTGCTGTAATTTCAGCACCTTTCAAGAACTCTAGACTCTGTGACTTATATTCTCTCCACTTAGCTTTGTTACTGTGCATTACTGTTACCTTTTTCTAGGAGCTGTAGATAGGCTTTTTTGGATCATGGTTGCATTACAGTGCAGAAAGACCTTAGAAATCATGGCAGAATCTAAAAGCTAACAGGGCTGTTTATAGTGTCATTATTGTTGGTTTTATCTTGTTAATTGATCACGATTTAAAAGGACCACAGGAAGAGAATTGCATGTGCAAGCAAAGAACTTTAATGTGGTTGTCAGAGGCTTGTGCCCTGCACAGCACTTGCAGCACAGTTCCGCAGGTGACCAAGAAGGACTTGTTAACACTCTTGCATTTCCTTGCTGGCAACTCATGTACTCTCAATGCTTTATCATGGCTCTTTTTTCTCACACTTTTGCACCATTTATCAGCCATAAGTACCTTGATATAAGTTAAGGGCAGCTGAGCAGCCACCAAGGAGCACAGCAGTCCTGCTTTCAAAATGTACAATAACATACGTGTGTATCCTTCCCACCTGATCCAAAAAGCAGGCCAGTTTCTCCCCTACCAATATGATATGCAAGSCTGTACGGACCACTGCATAAAATATCTCTGCTGCCTTTGTGTCTAGAGGATTGGGGTCTTGGAGCAAGRAGAAAAGAAATAGCAATGCGCTTGTGCTCACAGGCAGACAGCTTTGCCTTTTTTCTAATGTAAGCAGGGCACACCAAAGATATCTGCCATCATCACCATGTCTTAACAAGGAAAAATCTACTCTGCCCCAAATTCTGGCTAAACAAGTGGTTTGCGAATGGTTAGCAGTGGTTTAGGGGCTATTCAGACAGGAGTAAGATACCATTCTGTTGCCTCACTTGAAGGTTACATTACACCCATTGTGAAACTAAAACTAACATATAAATCCCTTTAGAATATGTTTGTTTGCTTTTTCTACAAAGCAAGAGTGGAGGCTCAGGAACAATGAGTTCCTTCACAGTGCTTTGACAAGCACAATTATTGTAGTTAAATTGTAAAAAAGAAACAACTTCTGAAAAATAAAACTCTATTATTCCTTTATTTTCTTTCATATAGGATTGCTAATGCTTTCCCAAACTTGTCTGATAAGTGAATAAAAATAAATACTATTCAGGTTTGCTATAGGTTTGTTTAAGTTTTGCTTTCACCTCATGAGAATTTTCAAATCTGTAGTGGAAAAGCTGAATCAGTGATGAAAAGCAACTTTTGACTTAATTATATTAATTGACATACCTATGTATAATTTTTTTTGAGCATTTGGTCTAATTGCTTCAAATGACATTTAATTTGTCACTTGAAGTACAATAATTAGAAACAGTTCATGAAAGAAAGTCATTTCAACTTCAAATGAAGTATTTCAAAGGTATAATTATTTTAAATGTTATGATACTGAATAACCGCTCTCATAAGGTTGGGGGGGACAATACTACCAATATTAAAATCTTCGAACCAGAGAACCCCCTTTGTTGTGCAGACCACCTTGTCACTTATTTTTGCAAGGTTTGGAGCACTGCATGAAGAGGGGAAGCTGCTGCTACCTGATGGTTTCTCCTCCCCCTAGGCTAGTGACAAGCCTTCTGTGCAGAAATATTTGTCATCCAACTCTCATTAGAAATCAATGGAAAACATTCCATCAAACTCAGTGGGAGCTGAATTGATCCACAAGTATATTTTTGGCTCGGCAAGAGATGTTTGAGAGGCATGAGGCTGGCTGATGGAGCGGCTGCTTGATGTGAATAGTTCCCACTGAAATCCTACAGTAGAGTGCTGGAGTGGCTCATGTGACGCTGAGCAGCTCCAGTGCTGGGTTCATGAAAAACCTCCACCTTGTCTCGGAGGCAGGCAAGAATGCACAACAGAGGGAAAAAATTAACGGCAGCCTTCCTAACATTAACAGCGGTGACATAACTAGGGAGGTATTGCCCAAARTTGCGTAATCTCGCATAAAAATAAATAAATAGAAACCACAGAGAAATTAAAGAAAGGAAGAGAAGGAAGGTGAATTTCCACCACCACTGCAGCCAAAAAAGCCTTTGACCGCTCAAAAGCTGAAAGTCCTGCTGCTTTGCCAGAGAAGTGATGCTGTGGCCTGTGTTATGCCAACCCCTCTGGAAGTGGTTAGCTAGACAACAGTAGGGAACTGCCTTCCTAAAATGCCTGGGCCAGATCTCTGAGTGGAGCCTGTCAATCTGAGCAAAAAGATGCTTGTCGTCTCATGGAGTGAGGACACTTGAGAAGGTGTTCATGGTAAAGGTGAGTGCCTAAAAGGAGACATTGCAGTCCACAGGGCTGAACATATGTGATCCTTATTCTGCTTGAGCTTTGCAGATTCATGAAAAACTCAACTGTAATAACATCAATGAATGTTAGGGTCACAAATGGACAAATTAAGTGATTTCATCAGTGAGAAATGACAATGAACCTCAGCTTTATTTAATTACTGACCACAGATTTTTGGAGAGTTTATGCTTTAACTCTGTGCATTAGATATGGCTTTCAAAAATCAGGCATAAACACATTTTAACTTTGTGAATCTGAATTTTGGCCCAAACAATTAAAAACAAGGTCATAATGTTGAAATTGTACCCCAAAATTTAAACAATCTGAGTGTACCTGAAATGGGTTTTAAAACTACATGTCCCACTTCAGAGAGAAATTTTCATTTTGATGACTAAATGCTCTTTATACTAAAGTCAGGAATGCTGGAGACAGGAGTGCTGCATTGCAGGACTCAGAAAACACAGTTCTTGGATTATTTTTTCTTTCCTCCARACCCCATTTAATGCTACCTTCTCTCTCTCTGTCACTTAGCTAGTGCCTTCTCCAGCTCTTACACTTATCAGCTATGACCATGGGGAAGAAGGAGCAAAGGGGTTATCTGGAGACGCTTTTAGCAGTGCTGGGCTCCACTCTCACTTCTTGACACCTCTTCCTGTCATCAGCGATATCTCATTAGGTCCATAACTAGTGCAGATGTATGTGTAAGTGCAGTGCTGTATAGTACCTCTATAATATATTTTGTTTCCTTCCACGAGTTTTTATTAACAAGAATCCAGGCTAATATTACATAAGTCACATCTCGTCTGTTACATACCTTGCACACAGTAAATATTTGACAATAATATTTTGGTTTTGGCATCCACACTAAACTTGCCCTATTAATCTCGTTATGAGAGGAGCAGGCTCTGTTGGGTCAGCAAGGGAAATAGCAACAGGAAATTTGGGGAGATTTTTCCTCTGAAAAGCCTGGCAGTTGAACCTTGATCAGAAGTGCTCAGTTATAGCTAAAGGCCAAAGTAACCAGGCAAGCTCAGATTTACATCATGGTGCTGTGCCAACAGCACAGCTGCATCAAATTACTGTCTTCAAAACAGGAAGGACTGGAAGCTTGATTACAAGTGCTACAGAGACAACGAAACACAATTTCATCTGTAGACTGTTTATGAGATCTCTTATTCCCTAGGAGAAATGCTGGGTAGGAAGAACTAGTCCATGTAGATGAAGTTCTAGTTTCCTGCAGCCAGGTGTATTTAATGGTTTGTTAATACAAATATGCAAAACAAACCTTTTTTAGAATTTGTATGAAGGCATTTTTTKTTGTTGTTGACATTGTCCATAAAGTTCTAAATGGCTTGGAAGTAACAAATTGTATAATCAAACAAATTGTACTGTACACACTGTGTATGCGTTTTGCTCCCCCCTCTCAACATCTGCCCTGCCCAGTTAGATTCATCTATTTTTATATAGCAGAAAAAAAATGTTATTGATCCTTGTGCAGGTAGAAGTGCTGGCCTACAGAACAGTAGTTCAGGTCCTTTATCTTTTTCTTTTCTAGTAAATTAAGCCTGCAGCTAAGCTGTCACATACAAGATAATTTTTCATGTAAGAGTGTTTTCCAAAAGACTTTAAAAAGCMCTGAACTAGTTATGACTTAGTTGTTTTAGCTTAAATCCAAATTTAATGCTGGTGTAACCAGACTGAATCTGTCCAGTTGAATCTGACCTCATTTTTATTAGGCATTGTTTGTTTGGGTTGTTATTATATTTTTGATAGATTTTTGACTGGTTGACTAAGATCTCATTGTTTGCGCTGCGTTTGTGCTWGACTAAGAATGGAAGACTAAAAATGATCATTGAAAAATGAAAAATAATATGAATGCACTAAAGTGGTCAGTCTCAGAAATGCTCTCTTTCTTTCTTGTGACCATTTGAAGTGTGCATGTTTGATTTCTTTTTTCTTGCAGGGGGAGGGGGACGGGATAGGGAAGGTGTCTTTAATATCCTTTCTCTGAAAACCAAAAATCACTAGCTAGTAGCTAGAGAGTATGTAGGATTGTACCAAACAATTTCCTTTGATCTATGGGGAGCTGTGTGATTTGAATAACCACTTACATCTTTCTTCTGATTTTCTCCTTGTGCTTATATATCTCATTTTGCTTTGTGCCCCTCATCGTTTTGAGAAGATATTATGCTGGTAGGAATCACTCCCTGCAGCTGTTGTACCTGTGCTTGCTAGTTAACCTTTTCACAAGATTAAGTGGGATACAGTCCATGAAGTAGCATGCCAGTAGTATTTGAATTGATTTGACTTGGCTGAATTAATTCCTTCTGGGACACAGGTGCTGCTTAAGGTCCTGACTGTTAATAGTTCAGCTTAGCAAGAGCTGAGTTAAACATTAATACTCTAACTGCCCAAATGCATTTGTGACACCTTTCTTCAAGCATTTATGTGCACATAAATGAAAGCGAGGGTATATCTCCAGTGACTGAAATACCAAGATATCTGGGGTAGTGGAAACCCATGCCGCTTTGATATCTGCCAGAGGCACTGCCAGAGGAGTCTGTGATGTTGGATAATGGAGAAGATGAAGTTCATGCTACTCCCGCTGCATCATGACTCAACACAAAAGCTAGTATACCTCAAATATTAATAATATTACATGCTTATTGCACATAAGCAAAGTGCCATCATCAAGTTGCATTACTGGATCATCTCACTAGATGTTGTTCTTAAAGACTGTGATATTAGTTATCATTTAATCATACAGAAAATGAAATTTTAAATTATGTGGCTTTTTAACACTTCAGAACACATATATTTTGCTAGCATTCAACACTCATTCTCTTTTCTTTCTTTCTTTTTTTTTTTTTATCCACTGGCTCTTTATTGGACCCTGATAATATTTATCTTACAAAGGTGCAGTATTTGCCAAAACTGGGGAGTTTATAGCGTGAGTTGGCTCAGCAAAGGTCTGTACAGTACACTACTGAACTTCATGTACTATAAGCCTTTTAAAGTAGAAATTTATTGTGACATCTCACCTTGAGGAGGGAACCAAAACAAACTTACTAGAACAGTAATTTAAAGACTGAACTTTAAAAGAAGCGGAGAGCAATAAGTCTTCAAACGTTCCCYTTCCTAAATTGTCAAGATCATTTCAAAATCAATATGCTCACCTCTTCCTTGCTTTTTTYTTCTCCCATAACGCTGCAAGTAATGTGTACATAACTTTATGCAATTGATTTTAAATAGAAATTATTGTGGCCATACAGTGAGGCTGTGAGGGAGCCTGGATGTGAGATGGGGTCTGTTGCCTCTGTCAATGACAGAATGAGCTGCCTCATGCTCTGCAAGCCATCCAGGTGCAGGTCAGCTCTGAGCCATCTAGCTGCACTATTTCTCATGCAACACATTTTGTTCTGCTCCCTCTATGTGGATACTTGCTTGTGTGCTAGGGTCAGACTGGAGGTCCTAAATTGAAGCTGCAGACTTCACAAAGTGTGGAGGGCTGGTCCTAGGAAAATAGCAAAGAACAGGTCACGATTGGCCCAGGTACAGAGTTAAAACAAATGTGCTCTTCTGACAACACACATAGAAAGTGAGAGGGAAGAAGAAGAGGATTAGGACTTGGAAAGGAAACTRCATAGACCAGAAACAGCCTAGCTGCCTGAGAAGAACGTGCCAACTGGTAGAGTGATTGTGCAGCACTGACATACTCCTAGGTGGAAAAAGAGGCTTTCCTGAGCTTGGATCATCTTGAATAGAGTTATTCAATCATTACTGAGTGGGTATGACTGGACTAGCTAATTTTTCCAGCATTTTTTTATATAAAATTTCTTCACAAATAATTTTCCTTCATTGAAACTCTTCTCAAAACATGGCAGTAGTGATGCAAGCGTCACCAGGAGATATTTCGTAGGTTTGGTGCAGCATTTCTGGATCAAATTTTAAGAAGTGAGACTCCAGAATAMAATTAGGCATAGTTTTTCCTGATATATGTAAGAACAAGACTTCCAAATCCATAGGGAAATCTGAATTTGATTCCTATGTCCCAGAACCTCCTTTACTCATTGGAATGTTTGCTGTCTCAGATGTCTGTTTTGCTGTGCATCCTATAGAGGCTGTAGGTGAAGAATGCCCTTCTATCAGCCTTGGTAATTAAAAGAACCTGTTTTTGAGACTTATTCAAAAATATTAGAGCTGTTTCCTTATTCTGTTTTTCCATGTAGAAGCTGCTGAAGTCAAAAGTAGTAAATCTGGGAAGTGTGCTGGTGCTCTGTTGAGCAAGTGCCCTCTTGATATTCCCTCAGCTCCATGCAAGGCATGCAGAATGACTTCTTGAATCAGTCTGTAACTTGTATAGTACCCAAGTGCTTTGCTTTTCAGTTAAAGGATGATAATAAACTCTTTTGATCAAAAAAAAAAAACACTTGTGCAGGCAAGAGACTGGAAAATCACTATTTAAAAGGAAAATGAGGTTATAGAGATTTCTATTGGAAGGCATGTTTCCTAGAGGGGAGACTAAATTAAAATTGTTTACATATTTTTAGGTGCTCCCATGTATTAATGTCTAAGTGCAATTCCAAGATGTTAACAGCTACAAAGCAGATGGGCTCTTTGTACCTCTATGAAACTGATGTGCCTTCACAAATAACCTTCACAATAACGATACCAAAGTTGTTGGACATTGAAACTTAGGTGAACCATTAATAAAAATAAAACATGGACCAAAATAACATGCTARCTTTCCTCCCAGGGCGACAGAAGAATTAGTACTTTAAAAAGAAGCAAGCATAAACCAATTATTATGCTCATTCATGTCTGTGTATTGTTTCTGAATGCCAAAAATTACTTAAAACTGTTTTGCAAAGTAACAAATATCATCAGAAGCATCATTCTAAGTTCTAACAGTTGCTGGC
The DNA here is from genome assembly GCF_003342845.1 of Nothoprocta perdicaria. Lineage (NCBI taxonomy): Eukaryota > Metazoa > Chordata > Aves > Tinamiformes > Tinamidae > Nothoprocta > Nothoprocta perdicaria. The sequence continues at coordinate 1,783,118 of NW_020455093.1, forward strand.
ATGTTGTTGGCACTTACTTAAATTTATGTTCAGCTCTGCTGATAGCAATGAGGAAAAGGATGCAGTTTCAAGTGGTAAGGGAGGAAATGTTAGTGCTACCGTTAAGTTGTTTATGAGTTGCACAGACAGTGGTTAGAGGAAGTGCTATGTGTGCTGCCTTGGCATGTTATTGCCAGTGGGAGGCTGTGGCATAGCTGTATGCTGGGAGAAGGATTACTCCAAACCATAATGGATCCCTGGTGGCAAGTGGGACATTGTGTAAGGAAGGAGAATCTGGCTCTGAATACAGACGACAGAGAGCTTAGACCATGAACGGCATACAGACAATTCAAACATTAAAAATGCAAGAATTAAAAGAAAAAAAAGTTTCAGTTTAAATAAAGCTGAGCCTAATAATAAGAGTACTAAAATGTATGCTTTATGCATCTCATATGCTAGTTATACAAATGATTTATTCGATCTTTCTGTGGTGCCGATCTTTGGAGGTTTGTTTTTCTTACGTTAACTCTTTCAAAGGGGGATTATGGGGTTTGCTGATACAGAATATTGTTCCCTGGTGGTGAAGGAATGGGTACACTGAAATTCTGCCTTAAGAACTGSGAGGACTGTTAACGAAGTTTAGTATCTTCTGAATCTACTTCTGCCTTCAAAATAAGGGACGTTTCTCTAACTCATGCCTTAGGATAAAGTCGCAAAGTAGCTGAACTGCTTTGGCCCTCAGAAGGAAGGGAGAGGTAAAAGTGCTGCCCAGGAAGGCAGCCCCACTGAGCCAGAGGCTGCAGCGAGGCAGCCCAGGAAGCTGCTGCCAGGGTCGCCTACACCAGTGGCTGCCTCAAACCTCCAGAACTGCTTCTTCCCCATCCTATTTCCTTAATAAATTAAATTATAATTGCAATGCACAGATAGATGGCATTGATCTTATTTGTCTGCTTATACTTGTTGCTTTGTTCTGGTTCTGCTGTAAGGCTATGTCTGGGCAATGTGTGGGAACTTTTTTGTTGTCACCTGTACACTTATTCTGGGCCAGGTGAGACCTTTGGGAGGAGGGATTGGGTAGCCAAACACATCTGAATATGCAGAGCAGGGAGAAACTGTGCTGATGAGTGAGGTTTTGGCCTACCCCTACCTGCAGCTCAAGCATAAATGCTGCAGAGGTGATGGAGAGTTCCCCTTCCTAAGGACAAGCAAGGGCTCGAGCAGAGTTCCTTGCAACCTTGGAAACTACTGGGAGCTGCTGGATAGAGGAGAAAAGAATTTTAGAAATAAAGAACTGTCCTTCAAGGTACAGAGAGAGAAAACTTGCTTTGGAGCTTTTTAATCGCTTTTGCCTCATACAGATGAATTTTCCATGTTTAAAATGTGGTTCTGCTTGTGGTCTCTTAATACATAGAAGTAGTGACAGGAAGCGTATCACTACTCAGCATAGTGGGTAATGCACTGTCGTTTTAGGCATTAGCACCAAGAAGTCTCTTCTGAAGTGAAGTCTTAAAGTCATGCATAGAGCAGTAAACTAGATTAATATGCAATTGCAAAAAGGTCAGATGATCATAAAAATGTGCTATACATCCAGCTAAAGCTGTTCATTTGAGGGATGGGAGATACAGGATGTGGGTTGATATTTCTGGTATTTAATAAAGCTTTGCCTAGAAAAAATAGGAAGGAACTACTAGAAACAGGAAGTTCTTGTAAGGAAGGAAGCCACCTGGCCCATGGGAAAGGGAGCAGTTGGTTTATGTGTGAAGTGTTTTATTTTGGACTTTGTTGATTCAAGTGCTGTTTAGTGTTTGGATGAAAAAGCTTCAAAGAATCCTAGCAGTGATATTTAACCTTTCCAGGGATGTGCAGAGAAACTAGCAGCCTTCAGAGGCGGTTCCTGCGATGGCTGAAACCATTTAGAAATGGAGTTTATGGCCAGAAAGAACTGAAAACTGTGACCTGGTGGAATCAATATAATATAAAGTCACAGCTGAATAAAGTTCTTAAAAGTTTTCAGTTCCTACTTGCTGCAGCCTCTCTCTTGCCTGAGGCCTGCTCTATCAGCATTTTCTCATGATGGTGAAGCCAGAAGCTGCATAATGTAAGACAGTCCTGCTATGATTAGATGTAAGGAAATAYAGAGCTGTCTGTCGTTAGTGTGTTTCTGGCATTTTAATTTGAAGTGTCACTTGGTCTTCTTGAGTTGCTTTATGTGGATTTTGAATAAAATAGTGGGGAAATGACTTTTGAGGGGAGAGGGGAAGAGGAATTTCTCAGTGGGCAGGGAGAGATCAGCTTGGAAAGAGGTACTGGATTTAGGGGACCTCACCTAGTTCCCCCAGAGCAGTTTTGTCCATGTGCCATGCCCTAACCTCCCTGAAGCTCTTAGGGGTCCACCAAGCAATTGTCTATGAAGAACTGTCACAGTTTTATTTGTACTGAATCACGTAAAACCTGATTTAATAAAGTGCCCCTTGATCTTGCACGTATTATGGAGGTAGAGAGGCTTTTTTTTTCCATTTGCCTGGGGCTTTCTGAAAGAGCTCGACCCATTTTTTTTTCTAGCTTATACTCCTAGTATTCATTCCTAATGAACTTCTGACATTTATTCCCATGTCTTTCCACCCTCCCAATCCAACTATGCCTGACTTACTGTCTTTCCTGAGGTGAAATTTTAGCATTTTCTTTACTAGCTAAAAGAGGAAAAAAGTGCAGAAGTACTTAGCACTTCCCATAGCTAGCAACTGCAGGTTCTTTTAATTCTTTCTGTTATGACAATATGTCACATTCTTGTATTTTCCTTGCTCCCAACGGAAATACTAGACTCTGAGGAGACAGAAAGAAGGATATAAAGATGGAAGGCATGTAGTCCTAGCAGTGGTTTTTCTAATACGAGTTTTTAGTGGTGACATTAGCAAAGTATTCTCTTGAAAAATTTCCCGTGGGCTTCAGTGTCACTACGTACAGCATCAACTAGGTGACAGGCTCTCACAGACACCTGGTAGCTGCAGGAAGAGCATCCTCAGCTCGAGCGGGTCTGCTTGCTTCTTTTTGGCAGAGAGATGGTGAATACTGAGTGAGGAGATCCATGTGGCAGCTTTCTTGTAGGTGTTTATTTTCAGGATTTAATATATTTTATATATATTTTAAATCTTTCTTCTTTTCTAACATGTCCTGTGACAAAAAGAACAATAATTAACCTTTTATTCAAGTTAAATGCAACCTGAATCAATTTCAAAACGTGCCCTCTAAAGAGTTAAGCATTACAATAGGCAAGATGAAGCACAGATAAGTCAAGGKACTGATCCAAGGTCACTGGCGGAGTCACAAGTAGCCCCTGGGGGTTTCACTCCACTCCTCTGTTGATGTAAATCATTGACAGCAATTCCAGTCTGACCAGCAGAATTAGCCCCAGCGTAAGACTGCTGGAAGTCAGGGATCTTACCTTGAATCTTGCCACCTTTTTCTGGCCAGTAGACAACCTTAAGCTCCAAATAATAATTGCTTTATCTATTTAATTATGTTATCATAACCCTTTGTTATCATAGCAACTAGGACAGCTTAAAATAGATAAAGAGAAGCAAAACAAGCTGGTGCAGGAAAGGAATACSTAAATATGTGGAAGTGGGCCAAGAGGGTGTCAATGTACCTGCCTGAGACATGTTTGTAGGAACTACCTCAGAAGTAGCTAAACTACAAATGTTTAAATAAAAAGATACAGATTTAGATACTTGGAAATACTRTTTATAGAAACCAAGCTCTTAGTGAGTTTGTCAGAACACCTTTGACTACAGTCTGTTACCAAAAATAACAACCACAAAAAAATCTATGCTCTTATGCAGCTGTATAGATCTAATACAGATGCATCAAAGGAGAAGCTTCACAAGAGTTTCCCAAGAGTTTCCCAGGAAGCCCACAGAACTGGGGCAAGGGAATCCCTGGACACATGAGAATACAGTCCCACACGACCCCCTCTGATGATTTCTCAAAACATCGGCCCCTTGGCTCTTGCATTTTGGGTCTGGTCTGTTGTTTGGAATGTGGTTTATTTTACTACAAGACCTTCTAAGATTTATTTTGCTTTTCATCTCAGTTGTATAGTCCTGGAAGTATTGGATGTTTACTATCTGGGAAAACCATTTTGCATCAAGCTTTACCTAAGATGCTTATCACAAAGCAGAGATTAACAAGTGATTAAAATTGCACAACAGCAAGAATGTAAGTGTAAATCTGAATGATGCATGATTACTGTGAGCCAGCAGATATGTACAAATAATTGGCCTTTAAAGTTCATTAGTCAGTTTTATTACAAATAGTACATTTGCATGATGTTTGTAAATTTATGCACCAGTGGGTATAAGTGATGACAGTATTCTTACAGAATAGGCAAAGCAATTACAAAAAGCATATCCTGTATTTGAAATGCGAACACAAAACACTTGTTTTAATAATTGGTCATAGTGTTTTAGTCTAGAAGCAAGAGCTCCTAAACTCTTTAGTTAGAGGAAGTAGCATACACAGGTGGAGTGTTCCTACATGCTGAAGGATCACTTGCAAATTGGTCTGGCCATTGATTCAACCCACTCTCAGTATGTCTGAATCTCAAGTAGAAAGCTTTTGAATTGGATGCCACTCAATTTACCTTTTCCTTTGGATGCTAAAGAGTCTCTCCGTGACTGCCACAGCAGGTCTAGTTCTATATGCTAATCCAATAGGCTCTAGAGAGATTGCAGAGGTTTTGCTGTCATTAGGACCGATTTTTTTTTCCTTGGGCTGGATGAGTTGTGGAGGTAAAGAGGGAAACCTAGTCAGGAGAAGAATGTTAAACTATTACATACATGTTCTACTTCTAATGAGAAAAGTTGATTATCCTGCTGCATGCCTAACTGTTAATGGTATTTTTAATTCATGCACATCAGCTTTTGCACTTCTGGAAAGTGAACAGAAATGTCTTAGGCAATTTAAAAACTAAATGAGATGTCTGATTACACTTAAGTGTTCCCTGACTATGCTGCCCTCAGGTAAGGACAGCTGCAACATGCTTTCCTTTTTCAGATTCCCAGCTGAGGGAGTCATGATTCCCAGCAAAGGAGCCATGCGATTCGGGATACCAGAATACAGTAACGTCAGCTGGAACCTCTTTCCTGATAGCTTGCTTGGTTCTAATGTGAGACAGCTAATATACCAGATGCCATCTTCTTCATCAGCCAATACAGTGCTCCTAATGCTGTGCATGGCATAGCTTTTTATGTGCTAGAACACATCTGCATTAATAAAAATTGAGGGGACAGGTGTGTGTGCATATTTATGTGTATATAGATATATGCAGGCACGCATGCCAGTTCAGTTATGGGAATGGTAAACACTCACAGCAGGAACAAACCAATAAAGAGTAAACCATAAAAGGTTCATCTGAGAGGAACTTACAGAGGCTTAAAGGATGCTTTGAAAACAAATTATACGCTCCTAGAATTTCCATTATTTCACTATAATGGGAGAAAATACTTGCATTAGCTTAAAGAGCTGATAGCATTCTTCAATGTAAAGAGAATACCTCACATCATGAGACCAAATACAGCCCATTCCAGTTAAACTGATTCATTCCTAATATTCATTAGAAAAGTAAAACTTAAATGCATAAAACTTTCAACTAGAAATAAGTAGGCTTCAAGTACATATTCCTTAACTCATGAGAATGGCAAAAAACTGAGAGTCCTCAGCCTGTGCTAGATTTTTGTCCCTTTCTGGCCTTGGTCTCCTGGTCTAATTTTCAGATAAGCAGTAAGGAGTAGTAGTGGTGCAAGGAGCAAATTCTTCCCAACCACATTGCAACTCACTCATCAAACCGAGCAGGTAAAGCTATGTTGGTCACATGGCACACACTAAGTTACTCTTGTCATTTAAAGTGCTCATCTTTAGGATAGCCTTGAAACCTTGACTAATAAAGGCAACAGCTGTGGTGGCCCTTCTTGTGCCATGGGCATTTGCAGATGAACATCTGACAAGATCTGTCCATGTAGCCCTCTGAGTAGCTTCATGTTTCTATGTGCACTTTAAGAAAGTAGCAGGAATTTTGAATTTCTAAGCATGCATATTAGGGACATTTGATGACAGATTAATATTTAGCTAGTCAATACAAGCCGAACTGAACTTACTTGAGGGTAAGGATCATATTTTCTTTAAAATTAACAGGAATTATCCTCAGGATAACCAATGGAAAGTCACCTTTCAGTACATAGTTTTTTTCTATCCAACTCTTCTTCTGATCCTCTTTTCACACAGTCAATCAATAAATATGCTCTAAATGACAGAGCCATAATTTAGATTTCCTGTSTCAAGTGATGCAGTACTGAAGTATTCGAATGCACATGGTTGCACCGCCTTGCCCGCTGTGTTTTTGATAAAGGCTGATAAATCGTCACTTAAATCTGTTGGCTGTTCAATTCCAATAGGAAAATAGGGTAAAGAAAATCGATGTCAGCTCTTTTGCAAAAGAAAACTCTTGGGCATGAGACATGCACTGCTATGGTGAAAGGATAATATTAAATATTGTTGTACTTTCCTGTGTTTTCACCACAAGGAAACAGATGAGTATCTGAACAGATACAAACACAACTGAAAAATGCAGGCTCTCCTATCAGATACTGTGAATATATTCACCGAGTGATTGTCACCAACAAGGGAAATCTTCTAACTTTTTTACATTACGAGGAGTTTCATAAGCATGAAGTTCTTTTTTTTTTTTTTTTAAATCATATGGATGTTTTTATTGTAGAAAATTATGATATAGATCAATTTTTATGACCAAGGTTTGATAAACATAACCTTTTACATAGAATCTTATTTGTACTGGAAACATGAATATATAGAAAACCACAAACACCCAATCATTTAAAGGTGATGTTTCAATAATAATTTCTTAAGTTATTGACAAAATTCCTCTTGTAAAGTTGCTGTTACTATTCATAATTTTACTTGCTTTTCACTACTCAGTTAATTCTCTGTTCTGTTATTTGTTTACTAATAAGATAAGTAGAGAAGATAAACAAGATAAGATTTCCTTTTCAAAAGGGAAAAAGTCTGTTTCCCGCTTCCCCCAGGTACCATGAAACTCTATAGCTCACTAAGTAGTCAGGTGAAGAAAGCACAGCGAGCACAATAGACTCATTTGTCATATGTGTAAGTTTTTACCAGGATAGAATAGAATTTCTGCAGTGTAGTTGATTTTTGAATGGATACTCAGTATTCTCAGGGCACCAGCAYTTTTCCAGATAACACTCATAAAACAGCCGATGCTAGCAAAGAAAAGAGGTTCACTTAGTGCTATCATCCCGGCTTAAAGGAACTTTTAATGTTTTAACAGTTCCCATGTGAAGATTGTTAGGATTTTTCAAAGCCTTAATCTGCTTTACCTTTACCTGTCAAAATGAAAACACTCCAGACAAATCCTTTTTTAGGGACTTTATCCGGTCTTTCTTGTTCATGTAAAACCCTGCCATGTGCTATATTTCCAACTGTGTTACTCATAATTGTTGGACAGATAGTCACTCAGTGGCTCTTGCCCTCCATGCTTTTCAGAGCATCARTTGTATGTCAGTTCATCGTGCCCTGGCCCAAGCGATTAGGACAGCTAGTGTCACTGCTAGACTTAAAATAAAACAACCGCRCTGCAACTTAGGTTTCCAAGGGAACATAGAGCAAAGGCAATTTGGCTTCCATTTCCCTGAAGACTTTAACTTGGAGTGGGAAGATGGGGAGGAGAGCTGGGGATGGGAAGAAGAGCTGGGGAGCTGCACATAGACCTTAAGTGCATTKTGCACTGGAGAAAGTTCTCCCCACCCTGCTGCAGTCAAAGTCCTACAATACTTCAATCTCACATCATATGACTTAGTGCTAATCTTACACTGATTCCTTTTTTTTAAAAAAACTATAAAAAAGATTTTATTTATAGTGGCTGCACACACACAAAAACTTCAGTATCTTTCTTTCCCTCTTTGTTTTTGTTTTTTTTTTTTTAAACTGCCTGCAGTGTTCAGAGAACCCAGTAGTAACAGAATGGGAACCACTGGGGCTGGCTCCAGACTTTGGCAGCCTGGTAATTAAAGGGTGAATGGAAGGGTTTTTACAAACTTGAAAAAGCAGTTACTTTAGTTAATAGCCCAGGTCTTGATTATTCACCCCATTGTGACTTGCACTGATTTTGGTGAGGGTTATATTATATCCAGATTGAAGGCAGGAGGTGATGTTTCCACTGAACTCAACAAAAGGTGGATTGTGCCCTTTCAGTACAGTTACTTGGAATAGACTCTGGACCCATATGTTGAAACTGTTCTGGTCTCTAATTAAAGACTAGTATCTCTGCACGGCACACTGAGTTATTTTGAGGCGCTGAGAATGCCACAGCAGGGAGTGTACTTGGAGAGTTGGTACTGAAGGCCTTGTTACAYCCTGCATTAAAGGTATGTGAGTAACTGTGAAAGCTTCAGCTTCACCTGAACTGTTCTTTTTATTTTTAGTTGAAAAAAAACCTTTTTCTGTAATTAAAGCTTGTGTCAAATTAAGCAGAACATACGGGATTTCTGAATATTCCAACCCATGTTTGAAATAAGGCAAATGAAATGCAAGAACAGGGTCAGATTGTCAGAAGAATTTTGCTGCTGTTAACCAAAAAGTAGAGCAGGTAGGTATGCTGACGCTTTTGCCTAGATCAGCAGAGAATTTCTGGTTCCTTTCCTTCTTTCTCCATCCCTGCTGTCACATGTGCAGTCATTCCTGTGTGCCATGTGTAAATATATCCCCTGTCATGACTCCTGCCTGTTCATGGGATCTGAGACCAGCCAAGATCTACCCTGACCCGACTGCCTCAAAATACTTCAAGACATTGCAACAGTGCAYGGCCCAATAGAACAATATTTTCATAAGTACACTCTCCAGAAATCACTTAGTTTGGATCTAAAGACATCATGTGGAAATTCACTCAAATGCACAGTGTAAAAAGCACTTCATCCCATATGCCTCTACATTTCACAAATTTTTCTACACTATCCTTATGTCATCTGTCTATTAGATGGTTAATGCTGCTTGGGGTAAGTCCTAAGGGATGTGACAGTTTGTTTCAACAGAGAAGATCATTAAAACAAGTACATTTAAATTTAAATTTGTGATCATGAAGATTAAAAACTTTTATGGCTTTAGTCAAGCTTTTCTCCATATAGATTCAAGAATATTTCAGCACTTAGTTTTTTAAAGAGAAGAATAAAACTTTTAAAATGTGTCCAGCCTTTTTCAGTCTTCATTTGGAAAACTAATGGGATATCTTTAAAACTCAGCAATAATCATTTACTTATCCTTTGAAACACTCTAGCCTGCATATAAATTAGGTTGGCTTTGAACAATATCTCATTTTGGCATCTGTCCTCTGCTCAGCCCCACTTGCTGTGCTGGGTTTGCAGAGCAATGCTGGTATATACCAACTAGATTACTTTGTGGGAAGTTAATCTGGAAGTTCTGCTCTAGTTATTTCTGAAGTACATTCTGGCTCCTTGGGGATATATAAGGTCCAAACTGATAAGTAGTCCTTCAGATAACTTCAAAACACATGTATGCTAAGGATACTTGATACAAATTACTCAAGACTCTAGACATTGCTTTCTAGACTCTCTCGCATATCCTCTGCAGCCTTAAGCATCTTTCCTATCCCAGGCAGCAAGGCTAGGTGAGATGTAAGGAAGTCATCTTGTCTTGTTTCATATCTTAAATTAGGATGAGTCAGTAGTTGTTTGAGCTGTAGGATTTTTGTTTTAGTAAGTTGAATAATGAGAGAGATTTYATAGTCTAACATGGACAGAAAGTGAGGACACCAGACTGTACTGTGTCTTCCTGAACTCATCTTTTTATTCCTTGTTCTTTCTCTTACTTGTATTCGTTACACAATCACACCAATTATACTTGCCATTGTATTGTATTACAAAGGTGTGTTACATTTTTTCCCGTTGTGACACTTAGTTTCACCTGGTTTAGCCTCATTTGCAGGTACATCCTGCATAAAGGGCATTTTGTTTGAACGGTCCAAACTATCAGCTATGCAGATTCCCGCACTTGCACTCTGTCCTCAGGATTGTTTTCTGCACGATATTGATCCGCACAATATTGTTCCTTTTTTTTTTTTTTTTTTTCCCCCTCCTCCAAAATGACTATTTTTATCTACTGCCAGATGCTTGAACTCTCATTCATAGCCCTGGAATAGGCTGCCCAGGGAGGTTGTGGAGTCTCCTTCTCCGGAGATCTTCCAAACCCACCTGGATGCCGCCCTGTGCCCCGTGCTCTGGGTGTCCCTGCTGGAGCAGGGGGTTGGACTAAATGATCTCTGAGGTCCCTTCCAACCTCAACCAGTCTGTGATTCTGTGATTCTGTGATTCTGTGATGTTTGATAAAACCTTAAATTACTTTTGTCATAAGACTGGTTTATACCATAAAAATTTGCCATAAGGATGCATATTCTACTAATTCTAATACATAAGTTTCTTACATTAGAAAGTTATATTCTTACATAAGAAACAATAGAAGGCAACTTCTTCACGCAATATTTCCCTGTGTACCGGAATTCAACAACTGTCTTGACAGGCTATCAGAAAACTACTTCTGCCTAAAAGCATTACATGACAAGAGGGTTATCACCTTAGGCAACCTGAGCAGCATTCTTATGTAAGGATAGAAACCRCATAGGGGATAAAATTGTTTTTAAAATTAAAAACATATATATAGCCTTTTCTCTCTGTATGCTAATAGGACTCAATCATAATCACTAATTTCTGTCAAGAAACTTTCGCAGATTGATCCTGACATTGGCCTTGTGAAGCAGAATTCGGAAACACRTAATACTGTAAGTACTGACCCTCTTGTCTTTAGCTTTGTCTCCATAGGTGCTCTAGTCTGCCAGAAATCATTTGGTAGGTTTTTCATGTAGACTTTATAGAATATTTACCTCTGTTCTGCTCTAGGCAGCTTTTGTGTGTCTAAGTCTGACAAATGGCAGGAAATCAAGAAAACTCTATATCCAAGAGTTTCAGATTATTTAATTCCTTGTGTGTTCATCAAAATAGTTCTAAACGCTATGTTTCATGGGCCTTTGTGAGATGAATTTGCATAGATTAAAAATAACTGAAGTCCATGATCTTTTTCAGTTTTGCTTTGTCTTACTCTCAGAAGTTGTTTGAATCAAGACTACTGCAAATGTAGGTTCCCTTGGAATACCTACCCTGGTGTCTTGGGTTTGTTTTTTCTAAGGAGTTATCTGTTTTTCAGTGACTTTACTCATAGCAATAATCTGAACTGATCATCTTTGCCCAAGTCTATAATAGGAAAATGACTTTTTTAATTAGCAGCAATCATTCATAAATATGTAGCTTCATTCCCACATGCTTTGTATCTTTCATGACCATACTTTCTCTTGTATAGTCATATTTTAACATGGCTTAAAAACATTATTTCTGGGCAGGTCATGGTCCCATTTCAGCATGCCAATTGTACTTAGTAGATGATAATTATCAAAGAAACTGGTGGCATTAWAGAGGCTGCATGCTGGTGCATACGCAAATGTGTTGCTGAATTAGGGCCTCAGGAGACAAGGTCATGCTTAAAGGATTTTCCATTGTAGCCTAAGCAGTTGATAAACATGATTAAGAAGGAAGAATGTGACTCAGAAATAGCCACTTGGGCAAATAACATCAGTATTTAGAAGGAACATGGAAGGAAGCATGGCACTAATAACCTGGTTTGGTTAAGACTTTTATGTCTTATATTTGTAGTTTGTGTGGGGGGATCTGGACTTTGAAGAGACACACCAGTGGTGAAGGAAATGTTGTATACCAGGATAAATGGAAGTCCATGGACATAAGGTTCCTCCAGGGTATAGTTCTATGTAAAAAGAACGGGGCTAAGTGGCATGAAACATGTTGTAACTAGATTTATGAAAGAAACACAGGAATCCTATACAGTATAATGCATCTGGCAAAAGGAATCCAGAAAACTTATTAAGTAAAATGTAACTGGCTGTATAATTCTAAGGGAGTACTATTAAATATTTTGTAGTTCCTGTCATTGGAGGTTAAGGCAATCTGTCAAGGAAAAGTTGATTTAAAAAATAATGAAATTGATGGTAAGTTTTAGAGAGCTGTTTTGCTTATATTTAGTTATGGATCTATTTGAAAATTAGGATTATTTTTGAACATTTKCTCATTCCATATCAAGTTTAAACTAATCCTTGTGCAATTTTCCTCATGTCTGAACTAGAGTGGGTAAGATTTAAGATGCTAATGTGTGCTGTCTAATCAGTAAGTATATTTATTTAACAGTGAACAGAAAGGAAATCAGGAATATTTTCCTATGTTAAACTCTGTGTAGAATAGTCAGATTCTGCCCATTTTAGTATGTAGGCCATATTTATATTAAGTATTCATGTGTACTCAAATAACCTGACTTTAGAAAATGCAATATTCATTGTGCCACAAGGAGAAACCACATATATTACAATCTTTAATACACAGGCTGGTGCTAATCCTTGTGCTGCACTTAAAATATATAGTTTTTTTGCTATGTTGATAAAACTGCACTTATGTCACAGTCCTGCTTAGAAATAGATTACTATGGCTGAGGCTGATTACTCAAGAAATCTTATTTTGGCAGTTTTCACCTTTGATACAAATGAAGTCTCAAAGGTACTATCGCTCCTGTCYTCTGTTTAGAGGAGTCAGGTCTAATTAACATTGTTTGCAAATGAAGATCTGTGAAACCACTTTGGAAGGAGAAGCTAGGTGGTGATTGTGCACACAGCTCCAATACACTGTGGCATTTCTACACAGGCTCAGCTTAGAGTGCAGGGATGGCACTGCTGATGCTGATGGAGGGTTTGGATGCTCCAAGCCAAGCAGTTGCTTCAGTGTCTCCGGACTCAGATACTTCCAAGAAGTGCAAGAGGASTTGTACGTGCTAGAAAGCCACATGGAAGCACGGGGAACAGGAAGGTCAAGATCAAAACAGATTAAAAATGAGGAAACCAAAAGCTGAACCACAAGGAAGCAGCAGCGACCCTGTGCAGAGCGTTCCTATAGCACCCACCTGACAGCATCCAAGGGGCCAGTGGGCAGGGGTCAGCCCAGGCAAGACAGGGCCAGGCACGGAAATGAGGACTGCAGTGGCTGTAATTCCTCCTGTCCAGCTTCCTCCTCCCACATTCATGATGTTCAGTTTGGCTACAGCAAGAGCAGCTCACGGATAGAGCTGACTCCGTCACTTGGTCCAAGGTGCTGGGCTAAAGGAGAACTTGTTCTGTTGTAGTTAGTGTAAGTTCCTGCTATGTTTAATGTGCACACCTTTGTGAAAGCCATCTGAAAGTGTATGTAGTCAGTGGTTTCAAAGACTCAAAGACAAAAGTATGTGATGCAATTAAAAGCAATACAACAGATAACTTTGTAAGATATGGTGAATTGTTTTCTCCATGCCAAGTTTCCCTGGAACGGATCATTTAATACTCTGCTTTGGACTACAGAGGCATGAGTTTGAGCCTCATTCTGGGCACTTGACAAAAAGTAACTCAGTCACAGATGGGATACCTCTACATGAGGTGATCGAGTAAGGACAGGTGCATGTGAGCTCTCCATAATATGCTCTTGTATATAGATGGACACAACCCTTGCTGTGCGGGACTCAAGAAACACAGGTGCCCAAGTGATAATTTACCAGGCACAACTAGATCTAATACTTACAGGAAAACGTAGTGAATAAATGCTAGAATTAGTAGCAATTGTAAAAATCTGTTTATAACATTTTTTTAAAAATCAATGAAAATAAGATCATATAAAATATATTCTGGCTTTTCTCATCTGCTCTGTCACATCTATTCTACACCAAAATTTGATTATCCAAAAGGAAAGCTAATATGGCAGATTTTTTGCAAGTAACAGCAATCCAGAATAGCATACCTTTTAGGGATGACAGGTCCAGCAACGCTTCCATGAAGGCACTAAATCAATAGCTGGGTTATTTTTTATATATGTATATAAATATATATATATTTATATATATAAAAATACATATATATAAAAATACATATATACACATACACATATATATGTATACATACACATACACACATATATATACACACACATACATATATATATATATGTATAGTTTTCTATTATACTAGTAAAATAATGATTCAGATATAATTACATAATTGTAGGCATGGAATTCCTAATTGTAGGCATGGAATTCCATAATGCCTGTATTAGGAAAAAAATGCAAACAGGGATGTAAATGTTTAGGAGAGGCAAAATTGAAATACCACTTGACTATATTAGCTTTTGTTGGAAGTATCTAGGACCTCTGACAGTGAAATAGTTAGTTAAAGATTAGCAATTTAAGTACAAAGGACAGTTTAAAAATAACCTTTCTTTCTGTAATAACTGCTGAAGTAAAAACATGTTTCACTTAAGTTAGTTGATACATTGCATAACATATGTTAAGTTGAGTATAAAGCCTGTACTTCATTTTCACAGGTATCTGGAAACACCACTTTTTAATTAAAGGCTTATCTGTTAAAATACTGGCAGTAAATACTTTTCTCAGTTTCAGGGTATTTTGGTTCTCACATAGTAATGCATTTTACATCATTATACTCCATTCTATATCTGTCCTATTTTAAAATATCACTTACATTTCTTTTCAAAAGGTTGCCTGTTTCGCTTAAAGAACCATGGGCTTCTCTCCTCTCTTGCTCTCTCAGATGTGCTAGAAATCTTGGAAGTTTATTGTTTTATCTGTAAATGTTCAATCTATTCAGACAATTAAGTACATTAATAGTCATTATCTCCTGTTCAAGTACAATCACTTCAGTGTATCACCTTGTTTGAAAAAAAGAAAAGATAGAAAGAAAAATCTTATTCATATAATTATTTTCTTTCATTCCTAGGATAGAACTTCCTCAAATGCATTTTACCTTTACCTAAGAAGTTACTTTCCAACCAGTTACAAAGAATGGTGATTTCAGAAAGCTTATGACTTGTTTGTAGTAGAAAATGGAAATTTAGGGAAATAATCTTCACAGAAAGATAAGCAAGCAGCAAAAAGTTGAGCTGGAGCTTACCAATTTGGGGAGAGGAGATATTATGCCTCTGAAAACTTGCAGTACCTTGTAAAGACTCCAATCATTTTTAGTTTTTTTTCCTGGGGAATGTTTGTTAAAACAGTTTGTATACTGTGCTATGCTATTAGATTTCAGATGAACCATGCCTAATARAAGTTTCCATAAGACCTCGTTTACTGTTTTACCTAAAGTGCAGTGTTTTGTTGTTTTTATATATTTATTCATTTTAATCAGAATTAGCTAGATTTAAGTGGGAGAAAGTGTGACTATGTAATGTAAGGCCCTTGGGAAACCTTCTGGATGAAATGGGTTTAATTTTAGGTTTTACTTGAATATGGGTAGAATTCTTTTGCTACATGAATTATTAGAAAAAACAAAAAGAGTGGAGGTCTCAGATGAGTGACAAGAGTAAGAAAAAAAATTCAAATGTGTTTAACTTAGATTTATAAACAGAGCTTACTTCTGTCCTTTCTTTGCATGATTACAAAGAGTCTATTGAAATCATTGTAGAATCCTCCATTTGAAGGTTGTTTTCAAGTGGGTTGGGAGGGTTTTTTTTTTTTTTTTTTTTTTTTCAGAGAAAATGATCCCAAGTGTGCTCCCTCTCTCTGTGCCTTTCTACACAGAAAACTTACTGTCTTTATGCTTTACTTTTGATCTGAAGAAATACTTGTTTCACACCAAAATATGCTGGCTTCCTTTCTCAGTAATCACGGTGGAGCAGGTGCTCCATCTTCCCACAGCTTGCAGGTGTTCTTCTGGGTATCTTTTTTTAGTCATTCTGACGTGTCCCTGATTGATGTCCAGACAGCCAAAGTGAGTAATTTTGCGGTGAATGGTAGGCTTGGTTTTACACAGGGCTAGATTATTTTACTTGGTAAAGTGTGTGTAGATGAAACCATCAATATTTTTAGGCTCTATATCTTCATAATAAAACTTAATATTTCCAAAGTATCTTGTTTAAGATATTGTACCAAGGATGTCAGTTACACCATTTCTAGTAGCTTACGGCAATGGTTTATATGACAATGATTTTACCTTCTCTATTTCTACAAAGAGAATTAAAGTAGTTTGAAGTCATCAATGGTAGGTATCTTACATACATCACTTTCTGGTAAAGCTCCAACTTTTGTTAAGGTGGAGCAGAGAAAATATTAGAGAGGTTTTTTTTAGGAAACATTGTTAAAACAGTTATTTTGTCTCTTATTTCTCATCTTTTTTTACTGTTCCACCTATATATAAGAAGTATACTTATGTATATGTAGTAACTTTTCATACCATGGGCCATGTTGCACAGTACAGTATGAAGCTTAAATCTCAAGAGACAAGAACAATTTAAGGTGTTACAAATAATAACGTCATGGCATTTATCTTGTGTAGATCTACTCTAGGAAGAAAATCTTTGTGAGAGGAGATGCATATGCATAGTATTAATATGGTGGTACTCTTTACATGACATCACAATTTAAAGGAAAATATATGACTGTTTAAAAACAATGGTGTATTTATCTTTATTTTGGGGGATTGTTACAAATAGTTATAAAATGTGAAGCCATGAAGTTATAAAATGTGAAGCCATGAAGGCAAATCGTAAATGGATGTTGATATATCATTTTTGTTAATATTTTCTTTTATGATAATATGAAGGATATTGAAGGATATTTTAGTCTTTTTTATGAAAAATAATTAAACACTATGGAAATTTTTTAATAAAAAATAATAAAATGGAATAATTTTCTTGTGGATATATAATCTATTAATATAAACACCATATATAAAATGTTAAAAGGAATAGTAAAATACAGATTATCTTTAGAAAACATGTAACCAAATAATACAATCTTCATTAGATCGCAATTGAATAAGAAAATGCTGTTGTACTCATACTTTTGCTTGTTCCTTTTAGAAGTTTATGGTTCATAATTTATGTGTTGTATGGTCTGACCACTGACTTCTCCATTCTCTATATCTTCYTTCTTCTCCCCAGCAGGCCGAACTGGGGAAGATCTAGCCTCAACTCCCCTGAAAGAATTTTAACCTGTTTCTCACTTCCTAAAAAATTCTGACACTTTTGAGACTAACTGAAGCTGAAGCCTCCTGAAGATCCGCAAAGTAGGGTGCTTGTAGCTTATTTTGTTTCCTGACCTAGTTTGGCATGTATTCTCTGAGCATGCATATCTAATTTCTACAAACAACACAAGGAAGAGGAAGTGGGGTTGGCTCCTTTCTACCTGCAAAGTATGTAAAAAATAGATCAGTCATTGGAGACACTGGACATGGGGAACAGGATTCAGTAGCTTTGAACAAAGGAGTTTAGTATCTAAGATTACGTTTTACACAGTAAAAAATGGGGACACAGGGAAAAGGAATTAGTAGTTTTGAATAGAGGAGCTTGGTATCTGACATGATGTTTTAAACATAATGAGTTTAAGCTGTTCAGCTGTCAGGGATAGGTGTCCGATTTTGGATGCCTAAGGTTTATTTCCAAGTATTATTGATTACAACGGATGCTTAGAAACCTCGTCACATCTACCAGACCCTGGCCACCTGAATGTAGAACTGAATTCCAGCCCTAGCTGGACTAACTGGACTATCCCCAGCAGACTAGCATGTTTTATAAGGCCTGGAGTGGAGCCTCAACCTCTGTCTACTACAGCTGTTATAACAAGATAATTTGAGAGTCCTCCTCATTACTGCACAATCTCTTTTGCTGCAGCGAGTATTTAGCTAGTCAAGCCAAGATGAAAGAACTTCAAAAGGAGCTACTTAGAGAAGCTGACCTCTCACCCAACCTCCCTGTTTTTCTTGAGCAAATATGCAATCTTCTTCCATGGTAGTCTGTGGGTTGTTCACCTCTGAGATGGACAAAAAACAAAACTAGATTCTTTGCATAGTGAAGAAAAAATAGGGAAATATTTTTCCTTCTATGTGGAGTATGATTTAGCCAGCATGCTCTAAACTTGCTTTTTAGATTCAGTATTGTAGGAGCAATATGTAGGAAATAAGTATTATACTTCTAAGGACTTAAGCATGCCCACTTGCAGATACAGATTTTAAGGTATCTTGAAAGAAGTAGCACAAATGTGTCTCCTATCCTCCATATTTTTTCAGCTGCAAAAGCTATCAACAGGGTAGATTAACACAGAGTTGAGAAGATAAAGAAGTGTTTTTTGAGGGAGGTCATTTAAAGTTGGATAGCTAATGCAGTAGAGCTCTAGCGACTTCTTTTTTGGTCAAGAGGTGGCTGTTTCTGAATCAGTTAAAGAAAGTATAATGTTGTCAACAGCTGCCAAACCACATAGAGATATGCAACTATTATAATGAAATTATATGATAATGGGATAAATATTATAATGGAATATAATATCAATTTAGATAATACTTTTCACAGCACACTGAGCAGAAGCAGAGTTGATACACATAAGAAACATGCAGAGTTTACTTTTACTTGTGAAGTTAAATTAATCTTGCAAGTGCTGACCTTCTTCAGTATTCCAGTTTAAAAGCAATGGCAACGTCACTCATTCTGTTCTCTCTGTCACATTTTGGAAGACAACTTAACTATGAAGCTGGACACCTCTTTGTGTTTGATTTATCAATGGGTTTTCCATGGAAGAAGAAAGAAAATTACCTTCAATGGATCTTTTCTATATAAATATTTTTCTGGAGGCATAGCTACTTAGCTAYTAAGGCATGTGCACGGACCCTATTGTCAACCTCCATCTTTACCTCCACTTCCTCTCTAATGAGATTGTGTGAAGTCTGAGAAGTCATATCTTTCCTCTAGAATTCGTAAGAAATATGCATCATAATAGTGAAATAGTGAAATCCCAGTCTGTAACTCTTAAACTGCTAATGCTGTTGTGGCTTAAGTACTTGAGTGATTTTTATCGTTCTATATTCCACAAGGTTATTTCGGATTTCTACTGGTGTAGATAGAATCTGGGTCACAGCTCAGCCATCTGTCTGTAGATGACTTTTCCTTATAAATGCTTTCAGTCTTGTTTTAGTCTGCACCTATGATCTGAAAAGTAACTAGAGCTGGCTAGGATTTTTCCACAAAGCATGTTTTCATTTGAAAATGCTGATGAGTTGAAACTGAAACCTTATGTGGAGGTATGTTTTGACAAATGTTTGCTGAGACTATTTCTTTGCCTCAGGATGAAGTTTCTCTTCAGAACTGGCTAGTCCACAGTAGCCTAGTGGTTAGAGTGCTTCCTTGACTCCAGGGAAACTTAATGTCAGATTTCTCCTTGATTTGATTTGAAGCATAGACATGAGCCCGGGTTAGATGAGGTGTGTTCTCTGCCTCCTAAGCTATTTTCACCCCATTCAAAGAGTCATGTCTTGCGATGAAAGGTGATATTGCATGAGTGTGCCATTTGGTGCAACCAGTCCCCACATGGCCTTATAGTATGGTGTTCGATTCTCATTCTTGAGAATCTAACAGTAAGAAGACGGAGCTAAGTAGGAAAGATGTGGCTGCTCCTTGGCTCTCTCCCTAAAAAGGAGTAGTCTGTGGGTAGTCRGCTTCACACTTATTGCAAGGTTAAAGGTTAAATATGAATTGTTTTTTCTGCCAAGTTAAACGTCAAGTAACAAGTGACAGAATTTAGAAACAGGTTTATGGGGTAAAATCAATAGACTCACAGCTCCATTTCAAGTTTTTTGTTCAGAAACTCTCTAAGACATTCACGTCTAATGTTGAGGCTATCTTATAGCAATTGTTCCTCCCAGCTGACAAGTTTCTCAGAGCTAAACTTCACTTTAGTTTAAGGCTCCAAGTTAGACTTCAGTTTTGGCAGTCCAACACTAGATGCTAAACAGGTGTCTCTGTGTTCTTTACACTTTGAAATTTCTTCTTTCCATACTAATAAGGAAATGTTCTACACCTGCTTCAGTTTATATTGAAAATTGATCCCTCCACGACAATAWGATTTGTAACACGAACTTCTTCATACTTTCATAACCTGTAATTTGTCATATAATAGAAATCATTCTCTGTAGAGCATCTCTAACCTTTTTCACAACTGAAGTTATGCTGAAGATGCTGCAGGGTCTCCATATGGCTTGTCAAGRGACATTAGTGACTGATCAGACATTTACAATGCCTCTACTTTCTCTGTTTCATAGAAATAATATATATTATATAATTATACATAATAACATAATATATAACTGAATTACCATTCAGTTGACCTCTATAGTGGACAAACCTTTACACGCCTTTTCCTTAGATGTGTGTGTCTGAGGTGAGTTAGGTCTAAAGACAGCATGTGCCTGGCAGTTTTGTGAAAAAAAAATATTGACTTTGCATTTTCAGCTTTAGAATTACATCTCATTTTATTTAGTAGGATTTTATCTTCTATTTCAGTCTCTTGATACATTTGGTAAGCTTATCTTTTAATCCTTGGAAAAGCAGGATTTTGCGTTATTTCCTTTCTGATGTTAATTTGTGGTGCTTTAGAAGGAAGCGACAAAATCTTTGCAAAGGGACAAATATATCATTATTTGCCCAAAGGAAAGTTTCTTTCTGACATCAAGCAGTAAGTCCTTGGCATGTGTCCCAAAACATGAGGATTAGATCTCTTACAAACACAGTATTATCTAAAATTACCACAGATATAAACGTTGGGTCATATGAACATGT
The DNA here is from genome assembly GCF_003342845.1 of Nothoprocta perdicaria. NCBI lineage: Eukaryota > Metazoa > Chordata > Aves > Tinamiformes > Tinamidae > Nothoprocta > Nothoprocta perdicaria. The sequence goes on from NW_020455093.1 coordinate 1,803,889, forward strand.
AACCSTTCTATGTAAGACTTTAGTTTTGAATAAGAAAGATGACTGTTAGGACTTGAGAACAAAGACCAAAAAAGGACCAAAATGCTGAATCCAAAAGTATTCTGAAAAAAGTGTGAATCAGGGGTTCCACACTGACCATAAAATAAAATATAGGTTGATGTTAAAATGACCTAGAATTTGGATTTTGTATAGTATAAGGCCAAATATAGTTTCCTTAGTGCTTACATTGAATTTCTGTAGAGATTACCTTCTTAGTTAATATTAGAAATACCATGGGAAGACCAAGGGTCCATCCAGACCTCTCTCTTTACCTGGTCTAGACCAATAGCAGATGGATTGGAAAATATTTGAGAACAGGACAAGAACATAATGAACCCTCTCTAATTTGATTTTTTTTTTCATTGAGTAGCCTCATTGAGTACGGGGGATTGAATTAGTATAAACTATCRTACAACATCCAAGACATTTCCACAACACAAGTAAGCATTGCGCAGGATGAAAATGCTTCCACTTGCCAGGGATTTGTGAACCTTCTACCTGAAAATGGTGTCTGGAATATGAAATTTTAAAGGAAACTGTAGTACTGAGTGTGGGTGTATATGTCTTTYTCAAATGATCGTTGTTGTTCTCTCTGATGGATTCTTATGGAATCCTATCAGTAGAATAAATACATTATTTTTATTTGACAATCTGCCAAATAATTSTCTGTTTAATGAGAACCCTCTTGTGTCATTCATTTGTGGAAATGGTTAAGAGATTAAATTTGGCTTAGTATAACATTTTGTCCTAGATTTTAATTCTACTCACATGGGGAAGCTGCAATAGGCAATCGAAGAAAAAACATTTTAATGTTTCTTTATCCTTATCATTTCTTTGCTAAAGTATTGTAGTTTCAATTAATGATAGTAACTTCCTTGGCAAGCTTAAACATTCTTAAGAACTGTTATACTGAATAGTGAAATGTTATACTGAATACGGAGTGTACCTTAATCTTTCATGGTAAGAGATTTTTCTGGTGTAGAGAATGATGAGGGCTCTGGTCTTTTCCTTTTCACGCTATTTTGCATGCTAATTTCAGAGCATGAAAGTATTGCAATCATATCAGAAAATACCTGTGTGAGTTGACAGTTAGGGTTAAAATTATCCAGCCTGGACAATCTTACCTCAAAAATAGAATTGGAAGTATTATGAATACATGAATACCTAGTTTGTAAGTTTTTTTTTTTTTTTTTTTTCCTGTTTTGTAATCTGGATTGTTGCCACAAATATCCGAGCTAGCTGGAATATCCAAGCTAGCTGAGTTTGCTGTGCACCGACTATGCTGCAGTGCTGCGCTCAGGGGATGAGTATGGACTGTGTGGCTTTGCCCATACTAAATCCTGTAGGATTCTGGAGTGGATGCAGCACTAGAAGTTCCATGTTATAGTCTCACCAGGGCCCAAACTCTGTGATATGGATTTTAAAAAAAAGAAAAAAAAAAAAAAAAAAAAAAGAGAAGAAAAAACTGGTTTGGCCCAGCTTTCGAGATAAACCTGTTTCAAGCCTCCAGTTTGGGATAATCTGAAAAGATTGCAGGCAGGACTACACACTGCTACTTAAAACCTGTGGAACTCCTTGAGGGTTAGGAAAGCTATTGGGGTCCCCTGTTGATAGGGATTTTRCTAATTGTTTTCCCCCTTTACACTGGCATGCCCACAGGGTTGCTGTCTGGATGAATTTAKCCTTAAGCTCATGCAAGAGGAAGGGGTGTAGCCAGATGTCCGCCTTCCATTGCCTGCAAGCTGCTCAGCCGCCCCATTGTTCCCAAGGCCTCGGTGGAAGTGGATCAGGAAGCTTATCTAAGTCCATCCCCACCCTTCGATGGAAGCGGCTTGAGAGAAATGCACCACATTTCCGCTCAACTCGGATTTAAAGCTAGTAATCCCAGTTATTCCTGAGGTGCAGTCCTTTCAGGGCTAGACGTGCTGCAAAGAAATATCATTTTTAATTCCTCAGGTGCCACCTCCTTCCCTAGCTTGGGGCTTGTGGCTGTGCCCTTTTGCTCACTGATATGATGTTATCTCAAATAGCCCTGGAGCTTCAGCCAGGCTAAGAAACTTGAACCAGCAGCAACCTACCCAAATTAGCATTTTTGCTAATTCTGGAGAAACATGAAGTTGCTGAAGTCATGCCAGGAACTTGTCAAACTAATTTGCAGTGGGAGAAGTGGATCTGGGGTGAGGAAAAGGTTCATTTAAATGTGATACAGAAAATGTCCATCATAGACTTTTCTATTCCTTCTGGTAAAAGAAGAATCATCATTTTGAAAGTCAGGTGAAATAATTTAGGATATTCTCTTTTTTAAGATTTTTTATTGGTTTAAATCTTGCATTTCTCTGAGGCCATTCTGTCAGTTCTCTTCCATCAGTTATTAATCTATTAATATTTTGTCTGTGAAATACTTAAAATACTCAGTTTTTTTCCTGAGTAATTTTATGTTTCTTTCTATGGCTTTGTATTATCTCATTTTTCAGTTATGTAGTTTCTAATATGTATTTCCAACATAAGTTATTTTCAGTAACTTACTTTTTTTTTCTTCTTCTGCCTTGTTAAATATGATCTCTTCTCTTCTGCTTCAGTTAATTTTACTTTTACTTCTTGACCTGCCCGAAAAATGTATTTCAATTACCTGGCTATTGTTCTATGTAGTTAAGTGGAGTCCATGGTTTTACTTTCTTGTCCTCTAAATTTGCAAACTATCTAGAAAATGCAGACGAAGCRTAGGGTTATAAAAATGGGTGAATGAGTCATTATAGGGTGGATCATATTTTACAAATGGTCAGGAGCAAATTATCATGTGCACTGGCACAAGAAAGAATGGAGGAAAGAACTACATTCTTGAGTCATAGGGTCACTCCCAGGGTAGAGTGGTTCATGCCTTACCTTTGCTAGAGGCATAAAGTTTCAATCCTTTATTTCAAGACTTATTTTCATATAAGGTTTATACCATAATTTTTTATTACCAATATTGTTTGATGTTCATTGCTTATCCTGCTGGATGTATTAGATATGTTTTCGTTACTGACATCTTCCCATGGTATTCAGGAAAATAGATAATATTAAATATTTTTAGTGAGGGAAAATTAAGAAGGGCAAAAGAGTTTCTATTAAAAAAATCTTCATTTTGTACATTACTAGACAACTAATTTGCACTACCTACATTGCTGGCAGAAAAGGTGAAGAAAATAAGGAAGAAGCTATATTCTATTGTACTGTATATGTCACAGGGGGAACTTCTCTCATACTTTGCAAATCAGTTTTCAACAGAAATAATAATAATAATAATAATAATTTGTAATGTAAGAGCTGGGCAGTCTCTTTCGATCTGATGGTAGTGTATTAATCAGCCTGATTTAACTTTGAAGTTAGTTCTGCTTTGAGAAGGAGATCAGACTAAATGTCCTCCAGAACACCTTCTAATGTGTTTTTATTTTCTCAGTCCTTAAAAAGTCTACCATCTGACTTCCTGATACATGAATATGAACATCCTTCTACTCTGTCACCCTCATCTCTCTGTAGAAAATCAATCATCTAGTTCTTAGYCATAAGGAGTATCTACTCTTCTGTCTCAACACAGGCTGGAGTCCAGATAATATTAAGTACACAGCAACCAGAACTGCAGAAATGCATGTGGTCACCCAATATCTGGAAGCTGCACTAATTTTACCACCTAGGATGCCTTGGGCCTCAGTTTGGCGGAGTGCTCAGCAATACAAATTGTGCACCTGTTTCCTTAAAATTTGTTCAGCAGTATTTTATCAAATGGGGAGCTAGAGGATAAATAAASAGTGCCTGTCTTGGACAATGCAGCAAAGAAATTGAGGTTGATACAAGAACAAGCAGAGCAACTAGATGATTTTACGAGGTTCCTTCCAACGTTAACCATTCTGTGATTCTGCGAAAAGCTCGTGAGCACACTGATGATAATGAGAACTTTGAGACCTCTAGATAAGGGTTTAGTTCCCTGTTAAGTGAGGGTAAGTCTAAATCAGAGGTTCATGTTCTAGCAGACTGGTATTTTTTTGTGTTTTTCTAGAACCATGACACATTCTTGTGCTTGTTTCCTACAAGTACAATGCTGCAGTGAGCCAACTTCAGGAAAATCCTCCCATCACCAGTGCCAACAGTGGTTAGAGAGGCCTTGAGTTATGTTTTAAGATATAARCTGCCTATTTTGTCCATACTACCTGCTTTCCTCATTAGAGGCATACCTAGATTGAAACAGTACACTAAATAAATTGGCCCAGGAGAACTTCTTAAGAAGTGGAAGAGTGAAAAAAGAAATTTACATTGGCAAGACATATGTTCAGTTAAGAAATGAGGTTTCAGAAAGAATAGCTAAACCCTAAAGAGTAATTATGGATTTTATTTAATAACAGGTTTTCAGATGCTCCAGTATTTCTCAGCTAGTATTTTTCTGTTGTGTTGTGGATAAAAATACTGTACTTCAGAGTTCACTCTATGTGTTGGGGTAAATTCCTCTGTCCTGGGTCTAAAGCTATATTGGAGAACCAGTGGCCAAGCCTGGTCCCATCACACCATCCACTTTAGCCAGCTATGATACTACTTACTTTTGCCTCTCAGTCTTTCATTCAACTGCCTTAATCTTATATCTTTTTTTCTTGCTTCTCACCCAATGTTAGTGCTGTTTGGATGAGTCTCTTTAGCCTGCATCCTGCCTTTGGCATGCAAATGCAAATCCCCCATTTGTGGAATCTCCCATTTTTAAATGTTGAATTTCTGTTGTTTTTTCTCTCCTAAGCTAAACCACTTTCCTAATTTTTATAATGTAACACACATGAACTTTCACAACAGTCACAGGCCTGAGTGTCGCAACGCGAGTGATTGGAATGGCTCAGTGCTTTCATACCCTTGCAGTCTTTCGTGTGTTCCTGGCATTTGTCAGTGAATGCATGTGGTGTGTTTAGTCTCACTGTTAGTCTAGGTGATAGATCAGGGGAAAAAACATATTCTGCTTGGATGGCCTCTGAAGCTGCAATGTTTTCTGTTAACAGCTGTTGCCTTTTGGGGGTTTTTCTATCACAAAGATGTTACGAATTTTAAGTCAGCCTCTTCCCACCTCTCCTCTGCTCTCAGCTAAAAAAAATATAGTTAAGAGAAAAGGCAAATTACACAGCACTCAATCTTCTGCAAAAATAATGGTGTTTGGTCAGAATGCCCATGGGAAAATAAGAAATTCCTTATCTCATGGAGTTACAGGAGTATTTTCATTGTTTTCACTTTACTTTCTTTTTCATGAAAAGAAAACCAAAAAGCCAAGCATGCTTTAGGCATTCTTACAGACTAACAACAAATACATGTGTTTGTCATGAGCTTCTATTTAGATTTCCATAGAATGAATAATACTGAGAGCTTTTGTACCTCAAAGCTAACAGTAAACTGTTGCTTTGTTTGACTGAATGAAAATTATCTGCAGAATGTTATTAGCAGAATTTAATTAGTAGAAATTACTGGTAGGGCAATTGTCTTTCTCCTCCCCCTCTCCAAAGAAGTTTTCACAAAGCACCCAAACACTATGATCTATATAGAGAAACACCGATCAGAGCAGCTCAAATAGATGGGCTCATTCGGCCACAGTGGAGAAATAGTAGTCCAAGGTTCCTAAAATTAATATATTTTTAATTAACTGTTTGGTATTAAGTTAAAAAAAAAAGTTAATAACTTTAGGATTAATGCAGATTTCAAATTAATCAAATATATTGACTAGAATAATGGCTGAAAAAATACCTTTAGATGATCCAGATTTTCTTTTTAAGAATATACCACTGGTGGCAAAGTTACTGAAATAGCAAAACTAAAGCAAATGAAATTTCCCCCTTATCAACTGAATCATGGCCTGCTTTAATAATGCTTAAAGTTTAATAATAAAACATGGTTTATATTGGTAACAACTCCCTGCTAGAATACCACTGTTGTTTTCATTTTCAGCATTGTCTTACTTCTTAGAGCTCTTTTGTATAGTACAGTAATTTCTTCCTTAAAACATGCATAGCAGAAACCAGATATGTAAATCTTCTCTTTCCTGCCAAGGCTGAATTTCTCAGATGMAAATGAGAATTCCATGTGTAAATAAGAAGAATACACTCCTGTAGTGAATTGTTAACATAACTGGGTCATCATCAGCTGTTGAGGTGATTTTTTTTTTTTTTGGTGTACATTAATCTAGCTCTTGTAGAAATTCTCATATATTTCTTGCTCTTTCCAGTCTCAATTAAGAACATGACTATGCCTGGAAAGATTGAGAAAAATGCTGCTTTTTTGGAGAATCACAATAGCATACAGAGGGAGACAATTACCCTTGGACAGGCACCATTCAAATTCCCAGTAGCACTAGAAGTGCCAAGAAAACCCCAGAAAGTTCAGCGGCTTTGTTTGGCTTGGAAGAACACTCCAAAATTTGGCTTTTCATTTATCCCTGATCCCTACAGCATGCTTCATCCTTGCTGGAGCCTGACTGAAGTCACATTACACTTCCTTGATCAAATACTCCATCAGAGCCATATGCAGGCTTGGGACTTCTAAATGCATTTTGGGTCTGGGCTTCAGGATTTTCTGTTGACTTCAAGGTTTTAGACTGGGGCCTGCTTGAGTTATGTCTGCCTGCCAAACTGAAGTACAGTTCTCATAAGATTTCCAGATCATCCTGTTAGTAAGTGGGAAAAAAAATAGAGAATAACCTCTTGGTTTTTGATTAGTTTTCTGGACTGGAAACAGAAGCAATCAAATCGAAAGAAAGGCTTGGAGAGGAGACAGTATGTACATATTTCAAGGCTGCAAGCAGAGCCAGTTTCAGTTGACTGTTGGCAATATTCCCTGAGTCCTTCTTTTCTATAGACAGGTTTATCTATTCCCATATGTTAGACCCTGCTTCAGCTCCAGATCTGCCTGCTTTTATTCTTTTCAACTCATATGTCCTGCTAGTGCTCTGACTTGGGAATTAACAGGCATTAAAATTACAGCCAGTTATTTCCATGAATTTTCACTCTTCGAACATAGCGAAYTCACTACAAAGCTTTTTTCTGTACCTTGCATGTACATATAAAATGTGTAGAAGCCAAAGCAAAAAGGCAGTGCATGTCCAAAAATGACTTCCTGGCTTCAGTGACTACTTTTCAGAATGAAAGATTATTGAATGCTTCCCAAAGCAGGAGCTGTACAAATGACTTCTGCTTGGGGAGGAGAAAGTGTATGCACTAATCCTTGAACTGGTGATCYATGCTTAAATATCTTGAGGGCAAATTGAATCCACAGGGAAAAATGTTAGCTTTCATGATCACTGAAATGCTAAAATTATCCTCTGGGTTTCTCTCTTTCCTTATCAGTTTGGTTTGTGAAGTCCATTTGCTGCCCTGAGGCAAGAATGCACCTAACATTTTTCTGACCTCCAGCAAGCATACACAAACCCTTGACTTCATCAATATCYTACAAAACTGGAAGATTATCAAACTATGGTGATTAAAATACTTTTGCATTTTTTGATCCATTGTCTGCCCTCCTTAATGATAATGCCCTCCCTTTGAATGATAATCTGTTCCTACAAATTCAGTCTTGATAAGTACATTATAAAGCCTGGGGAAGAGATGTGGAAGGAGAGAAGGCAAYCCCTGTTTCATGTGTTAGCATTATGTAAATCTTGTTTGTCTCTCTTCTCAAATCAGTGCCAATGTTTTTTCATCCATGGCTCAGGGAAACTGGTAGGTGCACTGTGCCCTTTCAGTGCCTGAGCATTGCCTGGATGCGCTTTCATCCAACTCTGTGGAGAGGYACATGCAGCTATGTCATCCTCTTGGAGTAACACAGAAACTGATGACATGTCCTCTAGGTCTATATTCTGTCAGCAAAAATGGGATCTATAAGTAGGTCCTAATCCTGTGTCCCTCCTTCCTGCAGCAGGTCCTCTTGAAGCACAGAACTGCTATTAGTATAACATAGTTGATGGTCATGTGATCTGAGGTATTCGTATTCTTGAATTATGAATGAAACCTAATTTCTTAGAACATAAATATATCATTAGCAAATTACTAACAGCATTTTTTTTCCCTTCACATCTGCATAATGTAATTAGCTTCGGTGTTGTACTCTCTGTACATACACAGATCTCTTAGCAAGGTCAGAAGATGACCTAACCTTACGGGAGAACAGTACAGAGATACAGGAATGTGACAGGGTAACCACAATTTTCTCTCCAGATGAATATTTCTTGGTGCTGAACACACATTCCAACTTCCCAGTACCTGTGTGAAATCTCAGATGATTCTCAAGCAGAGTGTGCTGCAAGAACTGATGTGATTCCTATTTAAAGTCCATGGAAATCATCCATTAAGATCARCAAAAATTGAACTGTTCCATAAACATAAGATCTTGGATTTACGTTTCTTGTTTCTTTTTATCATTTAAACAAGGAATCTAAATAAACAATAGAACAAATTAATTTGTGTTAAGATCATAAAATATTCTGGTCATTAGCTTTTAATTTCTGTCCTGATTTTGACTTCAAGAAAGTAACACTGAATCATGAATAGAGCTGATATTCTGAACTGTTTGCAGTTAAGCTTTGCTCTCACCACCTAATTACTCCTTCAATATGTGTGTGCCTTCCATGTCCTTTACCCTGCTTGCCGGGAGAGGCTGGACTCACTGACCATCTGTAAGAAGACAAACATGTGTTCTTACATGAGAGACATGACGTCTCACAAACATGAGAGATAATGTAGGTGCAGATGATCTCCTCAGTAGGTTAGCTGAGTTTCTGAGGTCTCATCCAACTCTCCTCATCTGGGTTTCTGTGGAGTCTAGAGCCTTCAATGAATGATGAAAGCAGCAAATTGATTTATAAAACCTCTATTTATGAAAGAAGGATGAATACTCTTGTTGAAAGTTGTCATATACAGTAACTGAAAATGTGAAATGTTGCTTTTGACTGGTAAAAATCTGTAGAGTACAAATCAGATGTACATTAGTTCTGCTTCTTCATGTTAATAGAATTCTGTTAGTATGAGGATTAGCAGAGATGTTTTGTAGCTGCTGTCTTGAATAATTTGTTCTATAAATTATTATGCATCTGCAATAGTCACAAGTGAATGCACTGATTTAGAGGATTTACATTTAGGTTGTTGTTCAGATGTGGGCTGAATTCTGTAATGCATCTATGGCATTATAAAACTTGTTTTATGATACATATCAATGAACTATAATACCAACATTTGATATTATCTGATCATATTGTTATAAACAAACTTTGAATCAGATAAGGAGTGCAAAATATTTTGTCATAAATATAGCCAACTATTTATTTTCATTCTGTCTTTATCTCTTCAGAAATAAGCATATATGAAAGTCTCATTTCTCTTCTCTAATTATTCTCAGTAGATTTATTGATAAAGTATAAGAACTTAAATACATATATCTATTTCCAGGCAACTTACTATTCTATATGTGTTTCCCATTAGTGGTCTTGGCATTCTTTTTATTTTCGTGGTGAAAAGGGGCTGCACAATATTTGTCTTGTATGTTATGAGAACTGCAACAAGTCGCCCAGACAGGTTGTGGAGTCTCCATCCCTGCAGGTAGTCAAAAGTTATCTGGAAGAATCCCGGGCAACCTGGTCTAAGTAACTCTGCTAAACTGGGAGTTTTAGATTAGATGGTCTCCAGATGTCTCTGCCAACCTCAGCTGTTCAGTGATTCAGTGATTCTGCTTTATGATACCTTTCACTTTTCCTATTTAGAGAAAGTTTTTGTATTTGAAAGAGGCACGATAATCTTATCTTCCAAAAATCATCCTGTCCTTGCATGCATGACTGGCTCCTACAGTCTACAACATTATTTTATTGCTACTCAGTTTYTGAGGTGATCAAAATCAAATGTTTTTTTGAGGCAACCTCAAACAAAAGACACTAWTTTTTTTTTGACTTCAATAATTCCCACTCTTTCTTACTTCTGAGATACAGAGTAAACTGTATATTTAGTAGATGTACGCATAAAAAAGATTAAGCAGATGAGTCAATTTCAAGAACCTGTTGATAATGAATCCAAGTCATGTTATTTTTGCTGTATCTGTACTTCTTTGATCTCATTCTTGACTGATAGGCGAAGATGAGGGTATGCTCACATTCTCTCACTTTTGCCCMAAAAATAGTTTGTTTTAACACTTGTGATAATGGTGCTAGAAGAAGCACCTGAATTTCCTCCTGCCTTAGAGTCAGTCTCAGCAGGGAATCAAAAATGTGTTGTTCTTCCCTTTTTCTTCAGCAAAACTAGCAGAGAAAATTCCTCTGCTAGGAATTTTCTGTAAACAAGGAATTCCTTGTGTCAGAAGAAGAGACTAATATATGGTAGCAGAATAGATAGTTCTAATAACTATTTCAGGCCAATCTGAAAAAAAAATTAAGTTTATATTTTTCTCTTCTTTCCTCTCTGTTATTTGGTTATTTCTAAATAGTGTCCTGATGATAATAGTTTCTCTTTGTATAAAATGGAGAGTGTTTTCCATTTGTCATTTCATTTTTGACTAAAGTTGGACTGAGGAAGCTGATGCTTTGCATTTCAGTAAAGTAAGATGTTAAGTAAGATTTCAAGACAGGGATAAAGTTTGTGTAAAGTTTTTCTGCTCTGCCTCCCTGCTTTCTCCCTAGGGTGAGAGGTACCTAAGGCCTATTATGTGACTCCAGTCATAGACAGTTATTGCCTACTTCCATCCTGACTCCAGCTCCTGGAAAAGAAGAAAATATAGAAGCAGATTCTGCAACAGCAGGAAAAACAAAAACAAACCCRTTATTCACAATCTGTTTCCATTTTTTTTTTCACCAAGCTATCTGCACGTTACATATCTCTGTAGATTTTTTGTACAGCAGTGAGGTAAATGCTAGGTAAAACAATGAGCTGAAATGAAATGTTCCAAGAGGAAGAATAAAGCAATGCCTGGAAGGGTGGAGGAAAAAGATGAAAAGGTTCTCGGTGGTAATAGATAAGAAAAAGAGGAGTTAGAGAATAGAAATATCTGAAATCAACTATAGGTCAGAGAAAACAAGTATTTTGAGAACTGCATAATTTCCCCATCTCAGATTCCCCATTCTCTTATTTGCTTGCTCCACTGCTACCTTTATTCCAGTAGCCAAAAAATAAAAATAAAAACAAATAAATAAAAATAAAAATAAAAACAAAAACAAAAATAAAAATAAAAATAAAAATAAAAATAAATCCTTGATTTGAAATGCTGCCCTGAATATTAATCACAAATCTATTATTTCTAAAGTAGTAAACACCTGTAACTATACTCTTTCTGAGAAGTACCTTATTCAGAAATATCTCATTTATATCAGTAACATTTTTGGGAAATYTAATGCTATATAGAGTAAGTAAATTTATTAATATCTTCTGCCTTTCCGGTTTAACTTGATTTCACCGTCTTGTCCACATCTGTCTCTTACAGGCATGTTTGCATTATACCACTCTTTTAGCATCTCGTTGTGCGCCTCTATTTGTGAGGATCTAAATGTGGTAATATATGATTCCATATTTAATCTGTAAAATGAGAAGGTCTTTTTGTATTTCTTTATCAATGGACTAAGTATCAGCTATTTTCTTTCTTAAGTAGTGCAGGAAGCTTCAATGTTGCAGCACTTTTAAGAAGAGCAGTTATGTTGAGTGTATAACTATGTGTCTAATAAAGAAATAGAGCTGCTTCAGACTGTTGTATAGTGCCCTTTTTGCTGCTAAATAGGTGTGCCTTTACATTCCAACAATCAGTTCCAAAGGATTTTGCAAGTTCTCTTCCTCAAAAGAAGCAGTAAGAAGGAACATATAAAATATTTTTTATATTTAATTATTAAAAATAGCAAGAATGAACAGGGAAATGTTACAGTATTTATAACTCATTCCTCTAAACAAAGGTGATATSTAAACATAATTCTCAACTTATCTTCCAAATTCTTTATTCTCACAGTGTTATGGGAAAGATACAGATTGCAAGATGGAGAGGAGGAAAGCTTTCAGGCCAGCATGTATAGATATTGCTCTCATTAGGTTTCAGTGTGGAATCACTGGGCTTTGTTTAGCTGAATGCATCTGACATTTTCCCTCTCATTTCAATGGAGATATGGTCAGACTTCAGTGACTACATACACTTCAGTAGAAGCAAAATAATTCAGTCGTCGATCTGCAGATTTCCGGAGGCAGCTAGGCAAGTAGAAACATTTTTCTTTCCTATTCTCGATTGGGCTTTTTATCAGCCATGTGGAACCACTTTTGTTTGCTCAGCTACAGTTAGATCGAGGTATACTTTAATAAGATCCATGTGTTAGGAGGATTTTAAAGCCAAATACTGTATACTCATCTCATTCTATGTTGGARTACAAGTTCTGTACATATATATGCGTATATGTGTTTTTACATCTGCATGCACGAATATATGTAGGTATGCATATATTTTCAGTTGTTTAGAGATTGTTACTCAGAAATTGAAATGCTTTATGATTTCACAGTTTTTTTGCAGATAAGTAGCATTTAATTTTCCATTTCTCATCTTGAAAGTACCAAAATTAGATCCTTAATCTGAACTGTGCAGTGTGGATAGAATTAAAACTTTTCCTGTTTAATTAAGAGAAAATCAAAGATATATCATTATTTTATTTAGGGGTGGATTGAATGCAACTGTACTGTAAGCATACAGTAAGCAGAAACTTATAACAGAAAGCATAAAGAAATGGATATTTCAAGTTTGGATATTTCAGAATATGAAACATGAATCCACTTTGGTGAATTTATCCTAGGGGAAAAAAAGTCAAGACCTATAACTATTTTTCCACGTCTCTGAATTGCAGAGAATAAGACGAAATATGATAAAAACAGAATCCCAAAAAGATTTGAATGGATTTTTTTTTAAGAAGAATCTACTCAGTATTCTTTTTTTTTTTTTTTTTCCCTGGATTTGCCAGGGCTGCTTCTATGCATTGCAGTAGCTTTGCAGTGGTAAAATAGTCTCTCAATAGAGTCAGACCACCAAAAAGACTGTATAATGATGTGAAGAACGAAGCCCATTGTTCTCAACAGGAAGACAGTTTTCTGAGTTATATGAACAGAATAATTGATTGATTGCCTCATTCCTTCATTTCCAAGAGAAGACACAGCTGGAAGTAGAAGTGTGTATTCACAGCACGTGGCTACCTTGGTACCAAGGCTAAGAATAGCTTTACTAGCAGATCTAAAATACACAATATGCCCAAATACTTTCAGTTGCTGTAAAAACACCACAAGTCATTCCATGATGAGCAAGTCCATCAATGCTCACTACATCACCACCAAATGTGAAAAATGGTAGCTTTAGAAGCTAATCAATTCAACCAATCCATAATTTTCTGAACAAGGAATTATTTCACAGCTGAAAGAGAAATAAGTACCAAAGAAAACTGAATGGAACTGGGGACAATTTACTGCTGTAGGCATAGAGCCAGTAGAATTGCTCTTTGTCAAGAAATGACCCTTTCATTCTCAGTGGATGTGCTTCCATATTGSCCTATCTTAAAATCAAAGTAATCTATGTAAAATTATCCATCGTGTGTCACTTTGGGATTAGAAATTTATTCTGTCTGACTTTTATGTATTTCAGCCACTGTTTACAGGCTGATAAGTAAAGAAAATCAGTTTCAAAATAACTGACTTGTTGTTTTATAGAAAAGAGGAGACTAAGGATAAGACACTTTTCTTGACTTTCCTCTTCTACTTATTGTAGTCTCTTTCTTGATTACTTCTTTGGAAAGATCAGCAGCCAAAATTGAATTGAATGGTATTTTTCAAGGAAAGTTTGAAAAGTGGGAGGGAGAATCTTTTGGAAGGGGGAAGGGAACATTTCCCATGGGATTGGAAGAACTTCATTTGTAGATAAACTTTATTTTTGAAAATTTCATTCTTTCTTGAGCTACAGACAAGAATTTTACATTTATATTGTGTGTTCCCTGGACTGTTTCAAATGACATCTCACGCAGAGTAATGCAAATCCCACTGAATAGAGTCCTTAATATGCTTGAAAGAAGCCAATTTACATCAACAATGTTTCGTCTGCTATTTCATGGCTGAAAATTATTCCATCACAAATATTTGCTTTACAAAAAAATATCTCAGCACACTGAACTCTCATGGTGACTGAAGAGGATTGCATTCCACTGTCTGTCAAGCAGAACATTTAGCAACCTAAAAGTTCAGGATCTGCATCTTCAAGGAATTGGGACACTTTGGGCACTAGAAAATTTGAATCTTCTTAGAAGATCAGAGATTTTTCATTTTTAACTTTCTCAGTCCTCCTGCCAATTGGATTTTCCAATTCCAATGTAACTGGAAATGCTGTAGGATCCTGCTGGTGTCAAGGGATTCTGGACTTTCCTCTCAACACATTGGATGCTTCAGGCTATCTTGAATTTTCAGAAATTAGATGAGCTCATGGCCCCCAKTTTCCAGAGGCCACCCAAGTTGTTGCTCAAAGCCAATCTATCTCAGATGGTTCATTCTTTCTGAAGCAATTTTTACCCCCTGGAGACTCCCCCTACAGAAAGTTTAGAAAATGATTAGTTTTCAGTCTGAATTTGATCTTGCTCCTTATTCTCCTTCCCTAAATGTCAGCATTTCCTGTGGAGATCAAATTCGGAGTTTCAACCAGGTTTTAACAAGGCATCTAGCTTCCACAAGGCTTAGTCGTAGTAAACCAAACTACGAGCCAAACTGTGGAAACTCTTCATGCCAGGGCTCAAAGAAACCCAAACCACAGTCATCCTGCCTAGAAATTAATCAAAACAGCAAAGGCAACACTGAATATGGTTTTCAGCTAGGCTTTTACCCGCCTTCTGGAAATGAAACACACATTGGAACCAAATGTTGTTTAAATCAAATGAGTGATTATAGCAGGCGGTAAGACATGAGAAATGTTCACTCATTAGTGATCTACTGGAATGCATTTGTGGCTTGGACATCCTCTTGGCTCCTGAGAATCTTTCTCCCATTGCACTTCCCACTATCATTTCTTTCTCCCTCCTTGGCTGAAGAGCCAAAGCCTTTTTGAGCAGCTATCTGTCAATGKGATAAAATAATTCTTTCTAACCCAAATGGTGCTAAAACAATGTAATTACTAAGAATTTCATCCCTTCCTTCTGCCTTAGAAAAGAAGTTTCAAATGACATTAATAGCTGTTATTTTATAATATTCTCTCTATTAATTACATAAGGGGGAAAAGAGTCTGTTGGAAGTAAACTCCTCCAAAATATCCTCTAAGCTGCCTTCTTTTGCATGCTTTTTGTCCCTATGCACAAAGTTTCCTGCCTGAGAAGTCTTGCTGCTATCTCACGAGTTGTAACTATTTGTAGTCTGAAGCTCACAGGGATGTTTGGTGCAGTCAGCTAAGACAATTACCATCTTCTGGAATGCTAGTTAAAGGAAGATGGGCAGAATCATCACTTGCAACAAGAATGCTACTGCAAGCTAGGCAAAATTTAGTAAATTGAACTTCCATACAGCAACAGGCAAAAAAAAAAAAAGAATAAAGTGCACATGGAAAGAGCATATGACACCAGTTGTGAATGATGCGTGTTACAACAAGCTAAGATCCCTTATATCTCTAATATTACATATGTTCAATATTTCATATTTTCAAAGAGTCAAGTGAGGAATATTTTTGTTAAAAAAATGGAAATGGAAATGGAAATGGAAATGGAAATGGAAATGGAAATGGAAATGGAAAATCCTCCGCCACCAGTCCACTAAACACAGGTTGGATGATCTTGAATTGTTTAATGGAAAGGTAAATTTAACAAAAAAAAAAACTTGTAATATTTTTTCCAGTAATTTTCTAAATGATACACTTCTTTTTTCTTCAGAATTGTAAGAAGTAAGTAATCTGTTGCTCAACCATCCAGCAACATTGAAGAAGAAAACATCTCTTCATGACTTGTTGACATAAATTTACACATTAAAAAAATTTATAATAGTCAGCTGACTGAGCAACCATTTGTTTGATGCTGCTATATTCAGCAGTTATTGAGAGTAATTAGTGYAGTGATGACTTGGTAATCAGTAGCTAAACACACCTTTAATAAAGCGAACTTTGTGTTTTCTCTCTTTCTATACTTCTATTCAAAGAAAACACTGAAAAGCTCTGCTGTTTGCCATGCCTTGTCTCTAAATGACTCAAATATGGATTTCTGTTTCCATAAATCCATGTCTATCCATAGGAATATAATTCACATATGACTTCATTTTACCACTGTCCCAAATGCAGTCCTGAATTTTAATATAAATTAATGTTTGATCTGAAACCCTGAGATACCTATTTTCATTTGTCTTCCCTTAAATCCAGTAACATAAATCCATTAACAAGCTCTACAAAGCTTCCTGATCAATAATATTTGCTGAAAATTAATAACATAAAATAGAACATCTAGCCTCTAATTCTCAAATTTTTCTTTTTATCAACTTTTTAAAAGCTATGGAAGTACAATTTTCTGAACTTTTGCGTATGAGAAATTTTGAAACGTTAAAAATGTTAACATAGTGTTAATGTAAGTTTATAATGGAGAAATAGTTGCAGCAAATAATTCATTCCAAACTCTTTTGAGCATTTGTATCTAGTTAAATTTGGTACTTGAAGGGGAAATATTGCAATACTATGCCATAGTTAATAACAGAAGTAGAAATCATTATATTAATTGCATAAACTGGATTGAGATTCTTCTGTGTGGATGTTCTGTCAGATGTACTTTTTATATTTATAGGTATAATTTGATATACAAAAAAAAATACTCAAATTTTGACCAAAAATGTATGTGGAAAAACAGAAACAAGGTAGAAAACTGCATAAGCAATGTTCTAATCCTTCTGTAGGCATAACATCAGGCTTTTATGTCTTAACATTTTGATGTGAAATGTTGCCGACCCCAGTGATCAGCCAAACTTGAGTTCAGGCCATTTTTAGTTAGGATGGGAAAATTCTGAACATTGCCATCACATTTATTTACAAAAAAGATACAAAATTCCACTTGTAGCAAGAATCCAACAGTAGATAGTGTATTTGCTCACAGCTTTAAATCCCTCAAACAGAATCAGAGAAAAACATATCCATTTCTTGCTTTTTCTTTTTTTTTTTTTTTCTTATGGATATGCTCCAAGTCCTTAGTTTGGTAGAGTATTTGGTGTTTTGCTCCTCTCCTCCACCTTCTCTCATCTTTTATCTCTTTTTGTAAACATACAAATCTCCATTAAGAGACTAAAAAGGTCATAAAGTTCTTTCATTTAGACATAAATTGTATGAGCTCTTTTTTATATTGCATGGCAACGGGTTTTTGCTGTTTTGAGATATACAGTCATATATGAATTGTGAACAATTTGAAGAATTCCTATCTCTTTTTTTCTCGTCAGTCATTATTCTCTCATCAGACATTCTGATTTGTATAGCAGTTGTGCCATATTGCCTAGCTTTAAATATATAAAAGCACATACATCTTCTAAGACTTCATGAGACATAGTAGTWTGCTTGTTACCTCTTGTAACAAGTAGAGTCAAACTGAGGTAGAAATACTTCACCCAAACATATGATTAATGTAATAGCAATTCGTTCTACCTGGTGCATAAATCTATTTTTTTCCTTATATTTATGGCTGCATCTTTATGTCTAACATGCTCARTTTTCTGTCAGCTCAGCTGAACTGGCTGACTGGTTGGGTTTGTTTGAATTTTCACACTTACTGTGGTTTTGAAAGAAGGCTACAAAAGTGAGGAAGGAATCTTCTTGGGTAAGGACATCTCTATTGGACAATATTTAGATATACTGATTAAAAAAACTAAAGGATAAGTAGAGATAATGAACCGGTTTTCTTTTTTTTCTTTTTTCTTTTTTTCCCCCTTTKTTTTTAGGGAGAGCGGAATAAGAACAGATAAAATGGAGAGAAAGAAAAGTCTGCCTGGGCTAGCTGATAACTTGAAATTGTTTTATTCTGATATGTAGATTTTATCTATTTATTTGTTTATTTTTAACTCAAAAGAATTCCTCGTAGGATTTTATAACCATCCCTGCATCCAGTTTTATGCACAGTTAATAAATATATTAACTTTGAAGGTTACTGAGTACAGCTCTACCATCTTGAAATGACTGTAATTCTCACTATCAAATGTTCTCCTTTTATTTGTAAATCTGTATGTGTCTAAGTTTTAAGTCAACTCAGAGTTTATCACCTTGCAATTTTAATCCCTTTTCTGCAATGTAATTTTAAATATATTCAATGCTTGTATCCACACATAGACACACGATCATGCACACATTGAGCACAGATAGGTGTGTATTTGTGTATTTGAGCGCTCATGACTTATTTTACAGTCAAAAGGACTCAGTTACCATATAGAATGCTTTGCAAAAAAGTGTAACAACTAAATCAATCTATAAACAAAAGAAAGTATAGATTCTTCTCTTGCATTATCTTCTGTTCCTCTTTTGTGTTTTCAAATACATCAAATTCTCTACATAAGGTCACTGTTATTGCCTCCATAATAATTTCCTACTGCTCAGAGTGCCTTTTGTGCAGGAGACCAGCACTGACATGACAGAATCTAAAACATGGAGGGGGCTTCTGGAGGTCATCTCATCCAACCTCCTGCTCAAAGTGGGTCTAATTAAATGTATAATAAAAAAGTAAAATAAAAAATAAAACTTCCAAGCCTTGAAACCAATGATGCCCTTCAGAATATTGTTTGAGCAATGTGTTCTCTTGATAGAAAGTGCTCCCATAAGAACCATTCTAGCAGGAATTAAAACTTAATCTCTTCAGTGCTCTAAATCAAAAAGTAAAAAGGCCAGTGACTGATGTAAATACTTCAGTCAGATTATTTTAATCTAGAAATACTTATTGCTGTTATATTAGAAGCTATATTTAAAAGTCTGTGTTAATAACAACTCTAGGGCACTTTTCAGAAGCTTCAATTATTCAACTACATCAAAGGAAAATAAATAACATTTTCTGCATTAAATTTCTTTGTTCAGCATTTAATAATGGAAGAATTCATGAAATTCTAAAAATTGATTAAATAAATTAAGGGATGAAATATTCAGAATAAATTGGTGTGCTCTAGTTCAACAATTATTTTTAAAAAGTAACTTAGCTTGTGCTTGTAGTTGTGCAGGAAGCAGCTTTGGAAATAACTACAGGGGGGAAAATGGTCTAGCTCAACCTAAAGTTGATCTGCTTTGCATGCCCAGGCAATGTTCATCTGCAGTATTACCAGCGTCTTCCTGCTGCTGCTTTCTTAATTTCATCTGTTTTCTTGAAAAAGTACATTTATTTCAMAGGACCAACTAAAGTAAACATAGCATTTCAGATAGTGCTCTTCTTTTTTTGTCTTATAACTATACCTTGTCATTTAATCCTACTATGTTTTTGGCATGCTGATGCTCCTCAGCTCCTCTGTTCCATCKCTGCAGAGCTGTGTGAAAAAGCCCACAGAACTCTTCTAATCAAACAAGGACATTGCCACGCAGCCCCTGATCAGGTAGGCCCGGGGTGGATTTGGGGGAAAACCTTCTCTTTGTGTGTTCMGCTTTTCAGTGTTCTTCTCAAAGTTCCTTAAGGACATTCATTTAATCTTCAGAAAATATGTCCTTTGAGAACAAGGCCCTTTTGGCACTGGTCATTTATAACTGCTAGCAACCATCAATTATCTTTTTCCAAGGAATGCTTGAAGAATGAGCTTCCTATAGAAAGACATATTTTTTGACAGTTCTCCCCTCCTGATTGTTGAATCACAAAGACATAGATGTCAAAGTGTCAGTTAACAGACTTCAGGAGTTATCTTGAAGTTTTGGACCAGAATGTGATGCATTTTCTATTCATTTTAATCACTTTTAAAAATGTCCTTTTCCAGGACAGTTAACATTCTGGAAGAGATGCTTATGAAAGAAACATAAGAAAGAACTGTCTAGCTAAACAGAATTTTATGCGCTCAATAATTATTTGAAGCAAGAGCCACTGGCCAGATTTTCCTGCCTAAATCTGTAAATGAAGAAAATGTTCAAACCTCTTTCTGAAAGGAAAAAAAAAGGGAAATGGTAGATTAATGTTATCTGTATGATATGCTAATACAGCATCTTGCATGTCTGCCTCCAGGCTTTTCAGAAACCTGCAGGGGGGTCACCAGGATTTATGCAAGCTATAGAGGACAGACACGGAGAAGGTTGGAGAGAGAAAGGAGCAAGGGGAGTTTATAGTGAAGGGGAGCTCACATCTTCCTCATGGCCCTGCCAACATGAAAGATGGCAAAAAAAAAGGTTGCATCCAGATCTGGTTTCCATTTCTGTAGAATATATTAAAGGCTGCGAAGAGGCTGCCTTTATCCTTGCTAAAGCCCTGAGAGACTGACTAGTCTGTAATCACATAGGAAGCCTGTGGCAAAACATAATTTGAACTTGTGTCTTCTGGTGTCTAGCTTAACTGTTGGGTTTTTCTTTTCCTTTCTTTTTATTGTGGGGCTCCTTGGAGGCAGGTAAGAGGGATCAATTAATGGTATGGAGCCATAAAGTGACAGACCAAGTCGGTTCAGAGGCAATATGCCTCAACGCAGGTGTATGCCTGAATAGGTTCTGCCTTTGATAATGTCTCAGATGTATCATAGCTTCAGATCTTTTTTTTGTCGGGGCAAGTCTACTCTGCTACAATAGACTAAAGATGAGAATGAGGGCTGCTGGTTCAGCATAGAAGATATTCCAGGCTAATATATTTAAAGAGTACTTTGTAAAGTGCGGTCTGTTTTGTTCTGCTCCAGGACCAGTGTGAAGTCTTCAGTTGTTTTTGTTTAAGTTAACAACTGGAAGAAACGCCCTTCCTCTGAGATCACTGATGGCGTTAAAACTCTGCCATAATGTCCTAACTTTACCCCTAAGAGCGGCATTTACTGTGCTAGCATTTAAACTTAGTATGGTACCTTAATTACAACTGTATCAAACATGAGTCTACGCAATCGAAACAAAAAAAAACAGCTGCTATTCCTTTTCTTCTTTTTAAGGGAAGTTAAGGGAAGGGAAGGGAAGGGAAGGGAAGGGAAGGGAAGGGAAGGGAAGGGAAGGGAAAACAGTTCTATAACTATAATGAAACACATAGGGAATATGATAGTTAAGCACATTATTTTTCAGAATGGTTTTCATACTGGAATGAAGATCTTTCCTTTAATGGTCCCAGGTATAAGGATCAATAGAAGTCTTTCAAAAAATATCTTATTTATAGTGGCTAGAATCCTTTTTATTACATCAATAATGCCATACATCATGCTGACATTTATCAGTCATTTAATTTAGGTAAATTTATTATGTCTGAGTTAATTCCACTGAGATAAATCTGTTGTATGCTTTCAAGCTATTTCTAGCAAAAAATGGTTTAGAACCTTATTAATTGAAAGTAGTTTTTTTTTGTGCTAATTATCTACTATTATTTTGCCATCATGCACTTTATTCTCATTGTACAAGTTTCTAAGGAGATTCTTTAGTTGTTTACAGAGAAAAAAAAAATGTAGAAAACTATCTATGACTCAAAATGACTTAAAAATTCTTATATTTCCCTGTGATATGTGGCCCATGCTTTGTTGCATTCTCAGTTTCAGTAAAAAATATTTACAGTAAAAACATACACTGATGCGAGACTTGAGAAAGGCTAGTATTCTTTTAGATTTCCCAGTGCCTAACTTACATAACAAATCTCTTTCAGTCACCTAGACTCAGAATAATTTAGGCTAGAGGAGACCTCAGGAGGTCATCTGTACTAAATCTCTGCTCAAAACTGTTCAACTTTGAATTTCAAGTATTTTCAGGGTCATATCTTGTCAAGTTTGGAGTATCATTACAGAGATAGAAACAAACTTCTCTGAGCAACCTTTTCCAACATTTGAAGATTCTTGTGGTAAAAAAAAATCTCAGGGAGAAGTGGCTGAAGATTCAGAATCTGCATTAAAAAAATCAGCGCTGTATCAGTAGTTTAAGAGAGAAACAGAGAGAAAGTCTGACAGTGTGACTTGGTAAATGATTTATGGCTTGGTTACTTTGCAGATATTCTGAAGTTTCCTACCAGTGGATGTTTAGCAATAAAAAGTGGAAGTTCCATTTTCATGGGAGATCTATTTAAAACTGGGACAACGGTGTCTGAAACAACTGCCCCAAACTGCCTCCACATAACATTTTATAGATTCTTGGGATTGCAAAACACTTTTCTCTGAAGTTTAAGAATGGAAAGGTGTCTCTGAGGAGAGAAGAGAATAAATTGAGGAGAAGTAGGAGCTAAAGCTGTATCATAGCTGAAACACACTGGCCAGAGCAGCAGCCTAGGTGAAGGCTTCTGGTGAGACCTTCTTCCTTCCTTTTTGGTTTGTTTGTTTCCTGTCCAAGGACTCAATTTCTGCTTTATTCACCTGGGGTTGTTTCTTTGTGAAGGCTCTGGGCATCAAAGTACAACTAATTTATCTTTTTGTTGGCTATGGTACTGCTGCTGCTCTTCTTTGCCTCCTGTTGCCACAGTAGAAGCTGACTTCAGCTCTGTTTGTCTCCCCTGGCTGAGTTAGTCACTAAATAACTAATTCAGCTTTTATTAGTCTCTAATGGGCAGCTCCTCCCTTATCCTATGGGAAAGGCAGCAGGAACCAGCACTTTTTTTAGATACTTTAAATTGAGGTATCACATATAGCAATATTATGCTCTCAGCCTATCTGTTTTTTTTTTTAAGAGATTATTCACAGAAAGGAAAGGGTTGATTTCTAGACCTAGACACAAACCAAAACAATTTTATGGTGGCTATTTTTCCTTCTGTTCTAGTAAACTCCTAATAGTCAGAGGAGAGAGGAGATGTGCAGGACAGGCATGCTAGTCTGTCTTGTCTCTTGGGTGGAGTGGCCAACACTCCGGAGGGCTGTGCTACCATTCAGAGGAACCTGGACAGGCTAGAGAGTTGGGCAGAGAGGAACCTCATGAGGTTCAACAAGGACAAGTGCAAGGTCCTGAATCTAAGGAAGAATAACCCCAGAAACCAGTACAGATTAGGGKTTGGAAAGCAGCTCCATCCATGGAGAGGGATTTAGGAACTCTGGTTGACACCAAGTTAATCATGAGTCAGCAGTGTGTCTTTGTGGCCTAGAAGGCCAATGGGATCCTGGCTGCATCAGGAGGTGTGTTGCCAGCAAGTGAAGGGAGGGGATCCTGTGCCTTTCCTCAGCTCTGGTGAGGCTGCAACTGGAGTATTGGGTGCAGTTCTGGGCTTCCCAGTATAAGAGGGATGTGGAGCTTCTAGAGAGGGTCCAGCAGAGAGCAACAAAGGTGGTTAGGGGACTTGAGTATCTATCTTATGAAGAAAGACTAAGTGAGCTGGGGCTGTTTAGCCTGAAGAGAAGATTGAGAGGAGATCTGATCAATAAGTATAAACACCTGAGGGGAGAATGTTGGGAGGATGCGGCTAAACTCTTCTCGGTGGTGGCCAGTGATATATCGGACATGGGGCAATGGGTGCAGATGTAAATACAGGAAGTTCCATCTCCATGTGAGGAAGAACTTCTTTACTGTGAAGGTGACAGAGCCCTGGAAGAAGCTGCCCAGAGAGGTTTTGGAGTCTCCTTCTCTTGGTGATCTTCCAAACCCGCCTGGATACAACCCTGTGCCCCATGCTCTAYGTATCCCTGCTTGAGCAGGTGGATGATCTACATGATCTCTAGATGTCCCTTCTAATCTCAKCCACTCTGTTATGCTGTGACTCTGAGAAAACTTCCTTGGCATTCTTGGTTGCTTTCTTTCCATCCCAAGAGCATTTCCATTGGCAGTGACTAGCATAACTCCAAGTTAACATACTGTCATTCTTCTTGTTTGTTGTTTTGCAGCATTCCCTAAATCCATATAATCCCATACAYCACCAGTTAATGAGTAGTCCCCCACTCCTATCTGTTATAGAATACATAGTACCACACTAAGAAATACATTATTCTGCAGTTCTTGAACACTCACCTGTACCCACAGTAAAAAGGTTAAAAAGTAGAGCATCACATTATCTTTTAGATTGAAGGATATCTTCCATCTGAAACGGAAGCAGAAACTAATAATAAAAAAAAGAAAGAAAAACAAGCCTCTGTTTTGTGTTTTGAATCAGTGCAGTGTAGGGTTAACATTCTGTCTTTCAGGTACTGAATGTGCTCCTTGAATACTTCCTCTGATGACCTAAACTTGGCCTACRATAGCCCTCACAGTTTCCTATCTTAAATAACTAGCAGCTTGATTGTGATTTTATCTTCTTTTTTTTACTGAGACAGTTATATGAGAGTGCTGACCTTCAGTTAACTGCCTGTTTCCTCTGAAAAAGGGTACACAGGACGTGAGAGCTTGGTTCAGTTAGACACTTGAGTTGCATGTAAGTAAAGGCCTTGATCTCCACAAGTGATAGAATTGTTTTCATTTGCATGTTAGAATATCTTTGGGCTCTCAGGTCTGCTTAAAATCTGTATATTAGAACAGGACAGTCCCTGACTCTTTTCTGTCTTACTGGTATAGATATGATGCCTTACATAGTAAAAATATTGCACAGTGTGAACAGAAACAACCATATTTTAAGATTTTTAAAAGGTTTTCAGCATCTCCAGTGGTAGTTTACTTTGATTTTTTAGTTATTTAAAATAATTTGCATAAAACTGGGATAGTTATAAACACCATGACTATTTATTTCCTTTGGGAAAAGAAAGGATTGCAGTGTGCACATTTCACTGTCTTCTAGATGAGGATCTTTTGGGAGATTCAGTCCTGGATAAACTGAACACAGCTGTTAGATGGTAGGTGATATCAGGAGATAATATGCAATGAGTAACAGGTCAATACAACTGCTGGTACACATGTGGCTGATACAGTGTAAGACAAAGACAATTATAAAGGAGACAAAAGGTGAGACTGCTAGACCTAGAAGTTCTCCTCAAAAACAGAACTTTATATTTTGGTAGGCTTCATTTTGGACTATTTAATTTTCCTCAGAGAGTGACTGCAGGGGGCATGGGTTTCTAAACAGGGATAATGGATCCAGCATACACAATCTAATGCCTAAAATATAGCAAATGCAGTGCTTAGTGTTGTGCTGACTACATCTATTTTTTTTTTTTTTTCTCTCATCTGGACTGCATGAGCTACTCTACCTGTGAGGCGGGAAGCGCAATGGTTAAATAAATTCACCTCTCTATCATGGCCAAGAAAGAGACCTCAGTGTTTTTTGGAGAGAAGCACAGCACTTGATGCACTAACCAGGTGGTCAGAGAACAAATTTGGCAAGTAGTTCTGATTAAATCACTTCTCAAGGATGGAGCACCTAAGATTATAAGGGGAATATATTTTTAACTGTCTTTTCAGCTCTGCTCTTAATTCTGCTTCATTGATTTCTTAAGGTTGTTTCCCCAATGGTTTTGGATTGCTGACACAATGTTTTATGATAGGTCTGTGGGGAATGAGGCAAGACAACAAAAGCTATATAAACAGCTATTTATTAATTCTGTCATTATGGCATAAAACAGTCAGCCTGGCTGAAGGAGATGGAATGGCCATTCCTTACCGAATGACATATTTTTGATTTCATTGGTTCCTTGATCATTTTTCATTACAGTATAACCTTCCCCACAGACWCTTTTAAATGTGATATTCTCTAGCTTTCTCATCTCTTTTAAAATGGAGCTTGATACATTTCATGGGTGGGTTGCATGATGAGGCAGTCAGAATAAGAGRGGACTCATCCTGTTCACTTATATTCTGCTTTACAACAATGCAGGCTGCATGGTGTGGCACCTCCAGAAGTCAATGCCTACTAAACTAAAGGACTTACCAAATCAGTAAGAAAAATATATGCCCATTTGGGGAAATGTCAAATGGATTGAAAATGACAGAAATAATGAAAATTTCCTATATTTCTCTATCTTTCTATCCACCTTTAACATAACTATTAGTTGTAAAAACTGCTTAATTTGTAAGAGTGATTTGAAAAAATACCTAGCATATATAAAYTATGTTATATTTCTTTAAAACAAAACAGACCAGACTTACTATATATTAATCTTTTAAGCTGAGGGGAAAAGGCCTGTCATAAGATTTCATTTTATATTGACCTGTGTCTTACTCATTTTTCTATTTCCTCAAGCTAACGGTGTAATATCCTGAGTTTTATCAGATGTTAATATCTTTTAATATCAGATGTTATCAGTAAAATAGTTTCACCTACAAGACTTTTCCTGGAATAGGGTCTCCATTTACTAGAGCTACAGGGCACAGAAAAACTTGATGATCCATGCCTTATAGATCTGAGGACTAGCTTCATGTTGACTAAATCATACATAGTCAGCACTATAATCACTGAAAGGGAACAATCACTTACACTGATCCCACTTACAATATGGGAATCACTATCACTTTTGACTAGGTAGAAAACTGTGGTGATTAGGTTACTGTTTTATGCTATTAACTAAATGTTTATCCCAGGAGGGAATGAATACACCAACCCGCACCAGTAAGTGCTAGCCAAACCTTAAGCACAGAAGATTAACTGAGAGAGCCTAGAAGAAGTAACATTAAGAAAATATAATGAACGTATCTGCAAGAATTTAATGTCCTGACTTTAGTTTTTGATCATACAGTACCTGCCAATTTCRCAAAGCTTTTTTTGTTTTTTTTTTCCTTATCTCAGTATTAATTCTGTTTGTGCCCATTCAGATCAGCAAATGGCAAAGCTATTGTTCTTTATATGAATGCTCTTGCTTGGAGGACTGAGATTTAGTTGGGATGATTTCACATGATAATGCGAGATGCATCAGTGAATATTGATGTAAAACCTGTGCTCTCTAGTACAGAAGAACTATCAGTAAGCAAAAGCCTGGTTTAGTCTCTTTCAAGACAGCATCAATTCTACTGTAACTAAAATGTGCATTTTTAAGCTTTCCTTGGCTGTAATGTGTCATCTTAATTACTGTACAGTATGTATCACACCCTTTTGCAATAACATTTTGCCTTACACCTCCTTACAGTGGCAGAAAGTGCTAGCATAATAGATCATAATGTGTTAGCAGGAAATTAGAGGATTCAAGTGATATATTCTAATCTTTCTAGGATTGATTTCTCATAATCTAACTAGTTTATCTTTCACCCATGAGAACTGTGGTTGAATTATTTAGTGATTTGATTCTTCCCCATATTACTCTGTGCACATAGTTATGGTTACCTTTTAACTCTTCTCAGCTACATCCAAAACAAGTGTGGAAGGGGAAAGTAGGAGGGGGCATGTGAGAAACATAAGCGAGATAAAAGCTAGGTGGTCTGATGAATTCAACGTATCTGCTAACAAATGCTATTTCTACATCCCATTATTATTTTCTGATGAATTCTGATTCTTGCCTGCATAGTTATATGGATGCAATATCATTAATGTGAACTCAAATTAGTTAATATAACGTGTTTAATCATTCTCATCTTTAAATGCCCCCAATAGGTTATACCCACTTACTAGTTCACATTGCCTTGGAAGGTGACAGAAGGTTTCATACAACTAGGAGATCTAATTATGCTGGCAAAATATATGTGTCAATTTGGCGGCTGAGCTGAACTGTGATCCTGAAAAAGAAATGGGTGGTGATGCTGTATCCTTATGTGTTATACAACATACTACCTCAAATGGTGTTAATGAAGGTTGGGGTGAGAGGTAGATGGTGAGAAGCCCTTTTTCCACACCATGCCACACCATGAGCTATGCTAGATCACACAGCAGAGAATTTGCCAGCGAGCACAGTAGTGCTCCCAGATGTCTCCTGCTGAGTAAACAAGAGCAGTGTTAGATCAACTGGAAGCAAGCAGTAGGTCAGTTCTGAATAGCCACCTCTATAAATCTCACTGTAGTGTTACCCTGTCAAGAACATGAGCTGTGGATTTAGGGAGGGTGATTTTTTTTTTTTTTTTTTTTTTTTTTTTTTTTTTGTCTAAGTTTACACTATGGTTTAATTTCAGTTTGGCAAACTGTCTGCTCACAGGTTTCCCAGAAATTCATTTTAGCACTGGAGAATGAATTATCACATACCTAATGTGATTAATGTGTATATGAAAATAAGCTTTCCCATAAGTGAAGAAATATAAAAGTAAGCTTCCCATGGTCATTTATGAATACAAAGACTACATCCATCTTATTCTGGAAATCCATATAATTTCACATTCAAATAAAAGTTAGTGTGTGCGTGCATCACATTTAACAAAGGTAATATGAAAATCACTTTGTCATATCTACAGTGAACCAGTGTTACTATACATTATGGTTGTCAAAATCAATACACAGGCTAAATATGGCAATATAGCTTTAAGTACCCACATTTTTCATATTCCATTGAAGAAATCATATTTTCAAAATGCATTTGCCTGTCATCCTAAAGATATGCATATATAAAAAGCATATAGTTGGATAGTTTCCAGCTGAGAGYATTGCCTTACTGTGTCAGGTGCTATACACATCTGGGAGGTTAAATAGGAACATTTCTCTGAAGTATCAGTAATGTAGGGATGTGAGATAGATACACTTTCTGTTTTCAGTCTTGGTGTGTTATGGATACAAAACATATATTTGGATGGTAACTAAGCAATGTGGACTAGACCCTCAAAGCTGCATAGTTCACTGAAGCTTCTAACTTTAGGTGCCCTCTCACTTACYGGAGTCATCACGAAGCATTAATAATGTGAAATGCTTCCTCAGACACCGACTAAGCTAACCAGTAGATGCGAGATGTATTTGGCTGACAGAGACAGAGAAAGTAGGATTCTTCGTTGCAATATTGTGAATAATTTGTGCATGCCTTCATAAAYTGAACACCAAAACTTCCTTGTTGAGGACAGGGGAGAGACTGATCCCCTGATATTCACTAGTGTAATGGTTAGAACCTGGTCTATAGGAGACAGAAGATCAAAACAAAGCCTAATTCAGGTCTGGTCCCCAAACTCGCATCCTACCTTTCTTTAGCCACATTATAACCACATTCTGGAATGCAGTTAGAGAGGAACATTCACACATATGTGGTGAGCTCACCACATCCTCTGATAAGATGCTCCAATGCTTTCCTCACTGCTAGGAAATAGTGTAATTTCAAGTCTGACTGACCTCAACTTCCAGCTCTGAAGTTCCTGTTACTATTTTGTTTAAAAAAAAAAAAAAAAAAAGAACAACTATTTTCAGATCATTCTTCTACCTGAAAGTAGCCTATATGCAATGATCAAACCATTAGTTGAACTGACAGAGCTCTTCAGACCTCACACCATAAGTGTCTAAAATATTTTTGTGATTCCCCTTGAAAATTTCCTGAAAGTTCTCATATTCTTTGAATATTAGTGCTCGGTGCAATATTCTAGTAAAGGTCTTACCAGCTCTGTGTACAGATGGAAGGCCATTTCCCTAATTCTCTGGATATCACTATTTATGCATCCAAAAATAGCATTAGGCTTCCTAGCTTCAGCACTCTACTTCAGAGCTCATGCTGAGGTGATTATCTATGATCATGATCTCTGCTTTAGTTGGAGATCTTGCTGTGATATGTATTAGGATATTTTTACATCATTATTTTAAGTTTATATTTGTTCCTTTTTTGTTTTTATTTGTGAATTAGTGCTTACATTGGATTTTAAATTTACATTTTTTTGAAAATGGCATCAAATACATTCTCATATAGGTTTAATATATTGTGATCCAGCTTTTTCAGCTTTTATGGATTTAAATGTACCTTAACTTTGGTAAGTTTATCAAGTAAGGGATCTCCTGACCATCCTTCACTGTCTTCCTTCAGAGCCAGCTGTTGTGACAGAATCCCCTCCTATTTCTCTAGCTTAACCCCACTGGAAAGAGAATAA
Source organism: Nothoprocta perdicaria (assembly GCF_003342845.1). Lineage (NCBI taxonomy): Eukaryota > Metazoa > Chordata > Aves > Tinamiformes > Tinamidae > Nothoprocta > Nothoprocta perdicaria. The sequence continues at coordinate 1,833,832 of NW_020455093.1, forward strand.
AATACCAAGACATTATGTTTAGCAAATTCTTGCATTGAGGAGAAAAGACCTGGTTCTAGTTTGAGTTTGAGAAGTAACAATACATTTTTATACTCTGCTTATTCATTATTCATCCTTTTGCTAAACCTTCTATGGCATCCTACATGTCTATAGTACAATGTAGTATCTTTAGGTTACTGAGTGTTTTTTTGAGGTTATTCGAAAGTACATTAATTTTTGTACAAGTATGGTAAATAACTGAATTAGGTCAATCTAATAAAAATAATCTAATTACCAGAACAACAGGTACAAGTACAGTTTACCCTATCAGAAACAGATTAATCACATTATATGCATAGATCTTAAAACTAGATGAAGAAAGGAAGTAGAATCATCTGCAGAGGAGAGCTCTGCACCTTTACCTGTTTCAGATTTTTATATCAAGGCAAGATTTGATGAATGAGTAATTCGGTCACTTTGGATCAGATTCAAAATGTTTCACATATTCAGAAAATCCTATTGGTAGAAACAGTCCAACTCTGTAACACCTGTAATGAAGGTCTGTATTAAGAAACAGTTGGCAATTTTAAGTAGACAGTCAAAACAAAACACCATGTAGTGTAATTATCCCCTTCTATTAAATGTCAGAAGTCAACACATGGAACTCTATTTTGGAAAGAGTTGTTCAGCTTATCCTTAGTAAGTTTCTCTTCCTAATAGTATTGTGTCAACAGACTAAATGCCCAGCAAGTTCATACTTGCTTTAGCAGAAAATATAGCACCCCTCCGAGTGCCTCGACTTGAATCATAGGCCGAGGCCCCACTCCCAGCCCTTGACACTTGTCTCTGCTTTGAGAAGGGCACAACAACAAATTCCATCCCAGAGCTGATACTGTTAAGTGACATGGTGCTGACTGATTCATGCCTCAGTGCTGGCTCCAGTTACACCACAGAGGTGTTATTTTCTGACGYGAGGCAGCAGCATTGCACATCATTACCCAAGAAAACATGCTCAGATCAAATTGGCCTGTGGAATTTTGTTTGTGGCAATCAGGTGAGATGTTTTGTCGTCCATTTGTCTTTCAAAGAGTGTCAAAAAATAACATTAGTCCCTGTTTGAGAGCACACATATCTTAAACCATATCTAAAAAAAAAAAAGATTCAATTTTTATGGGTAGGGAAATCAAGGGACTGAGCTTTGCAACAAGTTGCAGAAGATATAAAAACAGAGGGAATAGGCCCCAAGTTGGCTGTCATAAGCTATTCTCCAGCCATTCTGCCCTAAAAATGTTCTTCTTGATTTCCAGATATAAAACCACTGTTCATGTTCTTATTTTAATTGTATCAGCAGACTCAAACTCAGAATGATATGACTTATCAATTTCTTTCTTTCTTTTTATTTTTTTTTTTTAATTCTGGATACTGGCAAACTGTTTCATGAATTTAATAACACTCTTTTTATGGTACTATCTCTTTTGTTTTCTGTCTGTTTATACTTATGTTTAGTCTCTAGTATACATTACTCTTCCTCATTTGCAATGCAACCTGAGTTATACTCARCCTAGTGTTTCCTGCTAGGAGTATTTATTTCTTTACTTTTAATCATGAGATGGAATTTTAGAGCCTTTCTACTGTCATTATTTGTTTTCCTATCTCCATGCAAATCTAATTTAGTTTGCAAATCCTTGAGGATTTCATGCCTATTTTAGCTGTATTTATATTTAAAAACAATGAAGACTGATACCAGAAATAGTAGATCTAGACACTCTGTCTCTATAAGAATTCTGCCTTTCATTTTTTAAGGCTATGTTTAAATTTATTAAAAAGGTAGAATTCTGTTTATGTAATTCCAGTATCTAGACTTCTTGGAACTCCTGAAATATTATTYCAAACATAAAAAAAAAAAAAAAAAGAAAAAGAAAAAGAAAAAAAGTAAGCAAATCCAGCACTAGAATATGCAGTATGAGATGTAGTTCTGACTATTCTTAGAAATGTCAGCCAGTATTCAGGAGCATTTTGGAGGGTGCAACAACAACAACAAAAAAAAAAACAAATCTCAAATCTCTTCATCATCAACATTTTTTTTTCCTTGGTTTAATAATCATAATTTAAACTTGGTGAGTGGTAAGACCTCCCTGTGTCAATATGGGACAGGATCCATCTGTTAAGAATGAATATCCTACCATTTCTGACTTACCACTTTAAAGTCCTGCCAGTTCTCTTAGCACTTTTATCTAAAAGCCTTAGATCACATGTGTGAAAACTTCCTCTGGAAATACAAAGTTCCACAATACTATGACTAAAACATAACTGTAAAAAAAGATAAAAGTAAATTTGGCACTTAATGGCTGGAAAATGTAGAATCTACCTGTTTTGTTCAAATATCCCACATAATACACTATTATATGATAAATATACCCTTCATATATTTAAAGCAAAAAATCTTAGCATAAAAAAAAGCTTATGATATTCATAGAGAAAAGAATTGCATAACCATGAAATGGAAAAATCATTGCTATGTTCCCTTCCTTCTGTTTGCCTTGGTCTATCTAGAAGTTACATATCAAATACTGCTATTAAATTTGCAACTGGCACTATAAAGCCTCATCCTTAGATTTAGCCTGCAATAAATAATAAGAACATTTTGCATGGATATGCACCCTTAGTCTATGCACGGATTACCAACATCATTGTTATCTGACACACTGTATGGGTAAATGTGCCAATGTAGTGAAATTTACAGTAGTGCAAATCCTAAAGTTCTTAGCTGGGTACTATGTTCGGGAAATAGAAAGGTAGGATGGATACCGGAAATGATGATAAGAATTGTCATGCCCGAGAGCAGCAGAACCTGCATTTCTACTGAAGTCAAAGGAACACATCTCCCTGCTATAATTCGGAAAAGAAAAAATAGATGTATGTAAAACTGCAGTCATGATGGCAAGGTTATGGCTTGCCTCTCTGAAAACAGCACTCACACTATTTTTGTGCACCTGTGGAAAAGAAGAATGTCACTCTTATTTACACAAACCAGGATAAATATTTATATAAGATTTTCAACCTTAAATTTCATGACATAAAACACGCACTGCTAATCCCATGTTAGGTCAATCTGACACCTTCCTCTCAAACATCTAGCACAGACGGCTGCTATTATTGCAGAATAATGAATAACAATGATCATTGATCTGATTTGAAACAAATACTTCTGTGGCTTCAGTGGGTCCTGTGAATGTGAAAAGGAATGTTCAGAAAGTTTAAATGTATAGCATTAAAGAAATTCAATTCTGAATACTACAAAGCAAGCCAGTTCAGTGATCTGATTTTGCTCTTTGCTTTTTAAATATATTTAGTTTTAAATCCAAGCACACATCACCATGTATACTGTCGCCAACACAGCTGATGAGGAAGTGTTGTGTGGTTTCTGACATTTGAGTAGAATAACAGTAATTTCAGAACTAACCTTCAAACCTCATTTTGAAATCAAGTGCAGTAGAGCACTTCCTGCAAGAATTCCTCCCCTCTCCCCTTGTGTTACAGTATTCCTAAAGAAAATAGGAATATTCACAAGGGCTGACTACAGCCAGTCGAGTTGGCTCCAAACAGAGGTCTTTTAATAATCAAATACACTTAAGAGCTCTTACCCCTGCACTAGAGAAGACGTTGTCATTAGCTGATAGGATCTGGCACTCAGGAAAAAAAATATCGTCCTGATCCGGCATCTGCTACTTGTTGAGTGCTTTTATGCAGCTTCTTTATTTGTCTTTTACACTGTGTGCTTTAGGCTCTTTTGAACATAATTTGTCTTTATGCTATAGTGGAGTAGGGTTGTTGTCTAAGTTGAGACATTACTGTAAAATAATACCTTTCTGCTTTACATGACAGGGGTGGATATGTTTTACTGTTTTGCTTTTTTGATTTTTTTGTTCGCTTTGTTCTTCATACTGGATCTTTTATGGTATATCCTGAACCTTTTGCAATAGAAAACCAACGTAATCTCCCCGTGCCCTTGTTTTTCAGACATTGGGCATTCTGAACTCTGTATAAGTGAGATAAACCATCTTAACAGGACTGGCATATTGGGAAATAAAAGATCAGTCAAATGACTTTATGTTATCAGGARATTTTACAATCAAAGGTGCACTTTCCTGATTATACATTGCCATCAGAACTGTCAGGAAAGTGACTGAGTTTTGTATGGCTTGCATATCTGTTCTAAGACTGCTGTGACAGCAAATCTTGGCAGTATTAAATATGAATCTTTGCATGTGGTTTCTATAAAGCCGACATTTTCCACTATACAATCCAGAAAAGATGATTGAGCAGATGGTAATACAAGTCACTGGATTTATCCTTTTTTTTTTTTTTTTTTGTTAAAACTGGGGGTTTTCACTCTCAAGAGCAGCTTACATATGACGGACTGAAATGACTGAATACTAATTTTTTGGCAAAGCACCGTGCTTGCATAACCTAGGTACACAAATACTAGTTATAAATAAGCTGACTGTAGGAGTTAAAGAAAGCAAATTTATTTTGATGTCAATTAACTTTCCCTCAAATTAACTTTATATATGTGTGTGTGTGTGTGTACATATATATATATTTATATATAGTACATTCTTTTAATAAATTTACTAAATAACTAATGCCTGTCTGCATTAGGAACTACAGCACTGAGGTTGAGAGAAATGATTCTCAAGGTTATCAAGCTCAGATACCTCTGTGGTTAGCATGAAGAGAAGAGCTCTTTCAGGAAGCAGTTCAGCCAAGTTAAGACATAATTGGCCAGCCAGCATTGCCTTTCTCTTGTTCATTAACATAGATTGCCTCCAACAATCGGTTGGTAAGATGTCCTCCTAAGACCTATGTTTTTGTGACTTCTGTCTCTGATGTTCTGAAACTGATACTGAAAATTTTGCTGGATGTGGATGCTCTACAGGAGTTAATAAGTGTTCATGTAAACTGTCTGTGTAGGAAATTTTCAAGACCAGGATCCTGGGCTGAAGGGTCTTCCAGCAGGGACTCTATTTGCAGCTCACAGAGTTGAATACGTTTTTTGGCTTTTTCCTCAAAGCAAAAATTCCTAGTAACAGCACTGACTTTAGGCCAAAAATGCTATGATTCACCTCAGCTTGTAGTTCTGGAACCTGTATTTATTCATCTTCGCCTGTCTTTTTTTTTCTTTCTTCTTTTTCTTTTTCTTTTTCTTTTTCTTTTTCTTTTTCTTTTTCTTTTTCTTTTTCTTTTTCTTTTTCTTTTTCTTTTTCTTTTTCTTTTTCTT
>NW_020455093.1:1839251-1850993 GCF_003342845.1 Nothoprocta perdicaria
TTTTCTTTTTTCTTTTTTCTTTTTTCTTTTTTCTTTTTTCTTTTTTCTTTTTTCTTTTTTCTTTTTTCTTTTTTCTTTTTTCTTTTTTCTTTTTTTTTCCTCTTCTTCTTCCTTTCCTTGTCCTTGTCCTTTTTTTTTCTGAATGAACCCTGCATGTTTTCATACCAGCTGCAGTGTGATTTTTATTCATTTTTCAATTGTGATTTCCAGATTCCTCTACCTTTTTAATGCCTTTCAGATTTCCAGGTGCCTGCTTGATTCTGCTGCAACCCAAAGTACCAAAATGCCCACAAGTCTTGGATCCTTGTAATGTTTCAAGGCATAAATCTCTGCAAAACAGTGTCAGAACTCAAGAATCCTCCAGACATCTCAGGAGTGACGTGATTCACTTTGGTCATTCTCAGAATTTCCCACAAGAATCATTAAGGTTGTTGTATAATGTTCTAATTTCCTGGTCGCATTCAGGTAATTTAAATGAAGGGCACAGCTCTCTGTCGAAAACGTGTCCACTGCCTATTGCCTCAGTAATTCCCCACCTCAAACTTTTGTTCACGGAGTCCAAATTTTTTATCAGTAGCAGATGGTAGAAAATGATTAAACTTACACATAAAGGACCAGATCCTGGAGCCCTACCTCCTTTCTTATTCTGGCACTTCTCCCKTTGACTTCAGTCCCAGTGTAATAAATGTGGAAGGACAGCTGGATCTGTAGCAAAGATATTATTGTCTACTTCCTCTACATTTTTCAGGATATTTTTCACAGACTGAYTACTAAGATGTAGAGAAGAATATTTTCCCCATCCAATTTCTTGTTTGTATTCACCATCTCTAATGATATTCCACAATGCCAAAGTAATGCATTTTGAATTTAAGATTCAAAGCAGGGTTTCATAATAACTGTGTTGCAAAACGGTCAACAGAATCCAGAAGACTTGACACCCAGCCTATATAGGTGAATTCTGTTCTCTTGAGACTCTGGGTTTGAGATTACGTATCTGAGTGATTATGAGTAAATCCTATAACCTATTTGCCTATCTGTTACAAGACAATAATTTTTCTTCGTCAAATATTTCTGGAAACTCTAGGTAAAATTTACTTTGCAGCTAAGTAAGTAGTATAATGAATACAATAAAATACACATAGAGCACACTGGCCACCTCATGAGAAGTAGTTTACATTAAAGAACAATCATAGTGAATCATACCATACGGATTTGCCTGCTTTTAAAGGAGATAATWTGTTTTCAGACCCTGATAAACAATTCAAGTGAGTCATTGTTTTAACATTGTATACCTTTCCTGTTCATAAGTAGTAGCAAGAAGTCTGGAAATTATTTAAGAGAGTTTTTTCAGTTTYAGAATACACCCTTCCAGACTTTGTCCTCTACAACACTGACTTACCTTATGCTTCATATACTTTAGGAGTTTGGATTTTCTTTTACTTTTTGTTCTAAAATATTGGGGTCAGAAATACTGTTAAATATCTGCATACAAATAAAGCATGGTAGTATATCCATTAATGAATGTGAATTTACTAAATATAACCCCTCAAAATTCCAGTAAACTCAGTGGAAGAGGAATGATGATCCCATAGTTAGGTTATTTGGGCACAATTTCCTTTTCTGCCTGTACGTTTCCTGTACAATTTAGAGTATCTGATCTTCATAATACTTCTCTTTTRTGTAGTTAATTGAAGCATCTAATTTTCTAGATTGTCTCTGTAATCAAYGGAAAAAAATAGGCACCTATTCAGGTGCCTATAAAACATATTTATCCATGCTTGAGATAGGATGTTAATGGCATTCTAAATCCCTAACCTTGTTGCCTGCTGAAAAGTGTACAAACGTAAGTAGGATTTAATAGACTTTAGGTATTTGATTTTGATAGGTGACTAACTTCTTATGTGGATCTCAGCCTCGTTTTTCCTGAATGTCTCTTCATATTTAAAATAGGAAAAATAATGCTCTCATAATATTACATTGGTGCTGACATCTAGGAAAATAATTAATAATAAGTCACTGGTGAACTTCATCCAATGAAGTGTGGGAAGACAGACAACAGTTTCTTAATGACATTTTTATGGCTGGTAAAAAAGACAGAATTTCAACACAGATATAGTAGTTGCAATCAAGAATTTAGCATCATTACCTTGAGAGCATAGCAAGGATTTAGCAGAATAAAATGTACTGTGCCTTACTGGCTGAGGCATAACCAGTGCAGATTGGATGTAAATATAATAGGTGAAGAAAGCTTGACTGAGTTCCAAGCATTTCTCCAAGAGGCAAAAAAAAAGAGGATTAAGTCACTTTAGGTGTGTCAGTGCTCTTGTGTAGACTACCTCAGATCTGTTCCCAAATACATTATTTTATTCTGTAGAAAAGCCAAAATTTCCCTCATGGGCTTTTTAATGAATTCACTGAACTGTTCTCACAATCAGAAGTACGTGGAATTTTTCTTAGTGATGATGATATTATTCATTCTTATGATTCACTRTTTGTATATAGCGTCATGTGTACTCACGATATCCATCAGAGTGTACAGAGGTACATTTTTGGCCTGTAGTTTTTCATTTCATTATCCCAAGATAGCTAATGCCATGAAAAGACACTGACCATTTAGTAAAAATGAATTTGGAGACAGAGGGAGAAAAAAAWATATAATAAAAAGAAAGGGTAGCTATAACCCCATGAAATTCAGAGAAGTTTCAGTGATTTTAAGGCAGAAATTAATGTGAGATCTGGGAATAAGAGARTAACAAAAACGAAGTTGGATGAATGCTGGCCTAAACAGGAAAAATCAGGTAGTAGGGTAAACAATGAAGAGGTAAAGGTGTGACTCAGCATGGACTGGTGATTTGTAATAAAACAATTGGATGAAACTACCCAAAAGAAAACATAGGCTCAAAACCTCTGAACTTTTCCCAGTAGTGAGCTTTATTAAACTAGAAATAGTCTTCTGGGAAAGTCAGTGGAAACAGCATTAGCTGAAGCACTCCATTACAGAATGGAAAAGCTCTGAGTACAGGATGAAATTTTCCACTAGAAATAGATAAATGGGTTTACCTACTATTTCTTTATTATGCCACTGAAGAAAGTATAAGAGAAAAGGAAAAAWTATAAATTGGGAGGGGAAGATCCAGGTGGGATTGCAAGACTATGGATTTTCTATGGGAGCTTGATTAAGTCGCTGAATTTCTCATTTAGAGACTGAGAAATTAATTACACTACCGTGCGGAATGCCATGGTTCAAGAAAAAAAAAATTGTCTTTAACCAGGATGAACTTTGGCATAAGGCATCAAAATGAACTTTGGCATAAGGCATCAAAATGAAATACTGTGGGAATAGGAATGCCTTCCTGTTCCCTTGGTACTCTTCAGCTCTGTGCTGTTCACTTGGCAACCACTTTGAACCAGAACACTGGGGCATCCTTCCAGCAGGTGCAATTGGGGCCCTTCACTGTTTCCTCCATGGCAAGCAGGGCAAAATGCAGATGAAAGCAAGCACTTTGGGGATTTAACATTCCATTTGCTCTTTCCTCACTCAGTCACAGCTGTTGTGCCTTCCTTATACTTACACTTCTTTGCTACCTTGGGGAAGGCTGCATTGGGCTTCGCAGCAGAGACTGGTGAGGGCTGTAGGACTTGTGGAAGAGGAGAGGCAGCAGCAGCGGCGTGAACCTTTGCAGTCTTGTTCCCCTTGGACTTTGTCCTCTGGGACCTTCGTCTCCACAGCATCTGCCAGAAGGAGCAGAGATGCCACCCATGCCTCTGCCAGAGCTCCTGTGCTGAACAATGTGAGCTTGGCTCGTAGGAAACCTGTGCCACATCCAGCCTGTTTAGTAAATGGAGATCCCACATGTGTCCCCACTGCATGAACTGTCGCACTTGCTGAGGTTTTGCTACCTTGTGGGCAATCTGTGAAATGATTATTCCTCACAGCCTGCAGCCGCTTGCACAACAAGGAGCCACTGAATATGTTTCTGCCTCAAGCAACTTGGTCTTTACTGATATATGTGGCTGCTTTTTCCTTCATTTGAAATTGCAGTCTATTCAGGTTCCTTGTTTGCTGCTCTGTTTGCTTTCTGCAATGGCATGTTAGCGGAGAGTGCTGAGTGAAGCAGGTGTGAGTAAGAGAAGCAAATTACAGAAGTAATAGATCTCAGAATTTCACTAACCCTCAAACCTTCTGCTAAGTCATGGCACTTTTGAGCACACAATTTTAATTTTCCTTCACAAAGACTCTTCTCTAACAACCTGTCTGTATACAGACTACATTTTTACCCATCAATTACTGCCCTTAAGAGTCAACTACTTTGACTAGTCTGTGCTGCAATTGAAGACATTTCATTATGGGAGCATCACTATCAGTGACTGTGCCAATGTAAATTTACTGMAAATTATTCTTCTTTCCAAGTCTCATTCTAGTATTTCATTCAGCTMTATTCGAGCAGGATTTATGTAGGCACAGTATATACAGCTGCCTGCAACAATGATGACCTACAAAAGAATTCTCAATACCTTACTATAGTGAGATGTATCTGTAAAATCAATCCAAAATTAAATCTGAAAATGACTACCTAAAATCTTCTATTAGCTTCTAATTTGCCTTGATACTTGGCAAAGAATCTTGTATCCATGACCATTAAGTTTTGGACTGCAGAAAATGCTTGAGAAAGATCCAGGCATTAGGATATGGCTTGATATAAATGCCAAAAACTATTTATCTGCAAAAAACTTGCAAATGGGCCTAGTTTTTCTACACAGCATCACCAATCAGATGCTAAAAGGTGTTACAAACCAGCACTAGTGGGAGGAGGAGCTTTACTACCTTTTTATGAAAATGTTTTAAACTTAAGCTACAGTCAAGATCTGAGTTTACCGATCTGCTCCTTCCTCGTGTATTTGCAGAATCAGATTCCAACAGAAAACATTGTGGAACAGTGGTATGCCCCTCGTATATGTCCCTTGGATCCCTCGTGCTATTAAATAACAGCACAAGGCAGGAACTGTAGTTAAGTAAAGCAGAATTTGATGCACTGCCATAATGTAATAAAGGTCAATTCTATACAGTATGAAGGCTTGCTCTTGCTCTGACTCAGTATATCTCACCAGGATACAGAGTGAAAGGAGTATGCGTTCTCAAACAAAATCCTCTTTTCAGGCCACTGAATAGCAACAGTGTCAATGTTCTATGCTGTACATACCACCTCCAAGACTTCTGTTGGGGATACACTATCCAATGAATCTTGCTTGACAGAGCTGTATATTCTGAGTGTACAAATCCATCTTCCTGAGCAACTTTTCAACATTTCCTGCTGCATATTGCAGTTAACTTCAGTATAGTTATCATGATTATAACTTTTTAAGTATGAATATGACCAATTCCTTGTCTTTTTTTTTGCTTTGAATTTATGCAAATTACATGAATAATTTCCAAATCTTCATTCTCACCAATAGGTGGCACCAACATTTTCTATTTTCTTCATGACGCATTTCCAGTAGCTGGATTAAAAATCTGCTCCATTTCTAAATTATCTGTTAAATGAAGACAAGTTCAGTAGTTTTGTGGGATTTTTTTTCTGCAGATTGCAACTGATTAGTGTGCAGTGGTATATGTCGTGTTCTTTAAGCACTTCAGAAACTTTGTGGGCTATGTTTCGCTAGATACTTTGCCAATAATTCAGACTGCTGCTCTCTTTCATATGGTGAGAGTCATTTTAACAACACTTTATTGGAGCCTGGGTTTGGAGTTATTTTCTTGATGCTTGATGGGGTCTTCAGACCTCCCCACAAAAATGTTACTGTGTTATCAATTTTACAAAATATATCTTTCCTTTGCTCCCTCTATAGGTAATAAAAGAATGAAAAGTAGACTTGTAACAAAAGTCAAGTTGTTTTTTTTATCTTTTTCATGATTGAATCATTGTAGTCTTTCCAGCCAGGTTTCTACTGAGAGTAATTTAATAGCTATTCCCTGAAAAGTTTCAACTGTGTAAATTTTTTAGTTGTTTTGTGAGGTGTGGCATTAAACCTCTGCCACAGGAAAAGACACTGAAAGCAAATACAAACATGGTGACTCCTAAGCTGAATGAAAATTTGGGTACCCAAATGCCAATTACATAGAAGTTAGTCTTTTCTTAGCATATTTTATATATGTGACTTGTCATCTTTACATCTTGCTTTTTCATAAATCAAATCAAACCTCCTCATTGATTCTGTATCACCTTGTTGCTTTTTGAATATTCATTTCCTTGAGGCACATATTCACAGACTTCTCAGGTGCTGAGAGTTCTTTCCACAGTTAGCTCTATGATCACAATGCACCAGGAGGACTCTATACATCATTGATGACCTTATGGTCAAGTTTTGCTCACACCACAATGGTTGATGGGTTGATTGGCAAAATGGGAAGATGCCCTTTGACTTAAGTTAATGTTAGAGTCTGAATTACTCTAATGTCTTCAGTGGTGTTAATAAGCACTAATTCACCTTTTAAATATAAATATGAGTGAGACATCACCTTATTCAATATTTTTAAGAAAATGTACTTCAAGCAACCATTATCCTCAAGGTTTAGAAAATTTAACATTTTACTTGACTTTATACTCCCTTAATTCACCTCTTCTTCTATATACTGAGCTTGTTGAAGTTTTCCATTTCTCTGCAATTGAATGATTCCAAAATACACACCTAAGACAGACAATTGTTTAATTTGGGATTTTACGTATCCACCCTGTATTGCAAAAGTATTCTGTGTGATGCAATTTTGTTTTCAACAGTAGACTTTGTAAAAAGGTATTGAGTAATCAGAATGTATCTTTGTCCTTGTGTGTGCTTTCAAACATTACAGGTCTGACAAAAAGAATTTGCCCTTGGACAGAAATTTAACAGTACACCAAATACCCAAGGTAAATGGAGGGGAATAAAAACTTTGATGGTATTTCACCACTAAAAAAAAAAAAAAATATAGAACCTCACAATCCTGATTTTTTTTTTTTTTTGTATTAGGGCAACATTTGAAACCTTCCACTTTTAGGTTTAACTAGTCCTGGACAGGTGCTCTAGTAAAGTTTGGAAGAAGGAATGGGAAACTTTCTCTTGTACTCTGTGGAGGAGTTGGAAAAAGAGTTATGCAAACACTAGATACTATTCTCACACTTTACCTTAAGACTAAACAGGCTTTGTTTAGTRATTATAAGACTTTAAAAATAATAAAACAAATAAAATAAAGGGGTAAAGGAAATAAATAAAGGAAGATTAAGGTAAAGGCAGCTTAATATGATTCAATATGCTTCTCAAATGTGTCCTAAAGACAATGCAGTGAGCATGGTTCAGAAACATTGGGGAACTGAGTATTAGTGGTGATRCTTAGTGGTGATCCAAAGAAATCCATAAGAAAAATTCTTATTAACATCTTCCAAGTGTTATATACTGTATCAGAGTCCAACAGAAAATATAGTCCATATAGTCCGTACAGGATGTACATTAGACAGTATTTACTTGTCATCTATTTGCAGTTATGCAACAGTCAGTATGGAGGAGACTATGTTTAAGAGGTTTACAAGTTCAGGAGCAGAGGACTAAGAAAGCATGCTCTTCCACAAGGTTTGAATACTTTCAACCAAGTGGTAAAATCTGAGTCTCCCTCTGCTTTGGGCAGCCAAAAAKCGTTTGTCAAAGAAGCGTTAACTGCTTTTGGATGATCTTAAGAGGTACCTAAAATCCATGTTTTTGCTTATCCTGTCTTTCCATTTAGCTTCTGTTCAAATGCTGAAAAAATCCAAGCTTCCCAACATGCAACACTGGAAATGATTATCTGCTCAATAATAATATAAAAGCAGATGGGACAACTGAGAGTTTCTGGATCAGACACGGAACATACCGTATAGTTTAGCATGTCCAGAAGCAGATGTTTCCATGAAGGGAAACCCAGCTTTTCAAGTCAGTATCCTTGCTCAATCTCCTGCATACTCCAGTAGGTGAAGAATATCACAACTGGCAAATCTGACCTGAAGTTTTTGCTCAAGGTCATTTCTGCCCTACAGTATAGATGTAATTTTAAGCCCAGGCTTCTCAGCTCACCCTGACTCACCCTCCTCAGTGCTCATGCAGGAGACATTTTCTTTTTTCTAAGAGCTAAGCACCTAAAAAATGGTGTTTGGTGATTGATAGGGTGAAAGCATTGCCAAAACAAGGTTCATACCCAAATTTGGAATATAGAAATCTCTAAAAGTATGCCATCTGTGGCTTAATTATATACATTTAATGCAATCCATCTCCTCTGACTCTCAACATCTACGGTCTAGATAGCTATATGGGATCTACTAACTCTAGGCTGATTAGAGAGAAATAAATGCTTTTAAAGAGTGAGTCATCTAACCAATTTTAGATACCTCTTAGGATGAGGCAAATGGAAGTCTAGAAATACCCTTTTTTTCCCCCACTAGCTGTAAAGAGTCTAGATCAAAAATTTCCCATCTAGATAGAGCTGATYGTAGGTATCCCAGGGCACCTACTACTGGATTGTAATTTGCATTATCCAACTCAACATAACTGAGAATGTAATGTTAACATTTACAGCATAACAGATAATCTCTATAGAGATGGCACAGCTGTCTTCAAAGAAACAAACAAGAAGTGCATTTGCTTCCTCTGATCTCAGCCTGCATGTTTCTTTKTTCTTACAGTTTTGCCCAATATCTTCTTTTTCCACAGTCCTTACTAACATTGTGTCACAGCAGATAAGTGCAATAGGGAAGGAAGAATTTGTATCTACTATACTAAGTGGGTGGGGAGGTAATATTTACTCTTTTTTTTGACCAATAGTGACTTTGTTAAGGAAAAATGCCATGTTCCTAGTTTGTATCTAAATGTTAGGTTGAAGATGAATCAATCACTCTCGAAGAAAAGGCTGAGCTTTCAATAAATTCAGTGGAGTGAGACGACTTCTAGTGAAGACAGCTTACAAACCTCTTTCTCTCCAGTGGTTGTAGGTTGTAGCCTGCTAATCAGAGGTCAAACCATGAGGCAGCTAGGAAGACGTGAGGAATCCCTGGGGACTCCAGTCACTCCAAATTAAGTCTCCATCATCACGCTTTCTCTCCAAGAGAGTGACAGCTTTAGCTCTACTCCACTCTAGGTTTGAGCTCTACTCAACCAGAATTGCAGTGATGCTCTTGCACAAGAGATAAGTCCCCATCTTCCTCTCCTTCTGAGCAAGTACAGGTGACCAAAGTAAAACTTCTATGATTTTTTCAGGCTAAGTGGGCAGCCACTACAGGATACTGGACTCTTGTTTGGATTTTCAGACTGTTTTATGTGTCAGAAATCTTGCCAGTTATCATCACACTCTCTATTAAGATGTTTCAGTACAGCTCACAAGAACTCTAGCCATTGATTGCAAAGGACTGTCATACAGAGGTTGTATATTGAACTCACTTTTATATATATATATATATATATATATTATACTTTCATCTGGGGATTGTTTAAGTGTTTTTAGCTGATCTGTGATCTATGACATTAATACATATTAATGTCATAGATCACAGATCAGCTAAAAACACACATGTACACTTGAAAATTCTGTATTCTCAGAAAAGTTCAAAAACCACAAATGCAATTGCTTTACTTTTATTAATAATAAATTAAGAGATGTGAGGATATCTTTACAGCACTAGACCTATCATCAGAGTTATCTTATATTTGAGAAATTTTGTTTATATATTTGTTGCCAGCAAAATAGGATGAAATGAAGTGTATTCATATCTTAAACTCCTAAAAATGTAAGTCATCTTTGCACAGAATGTCAAGTAGATATATCTTGGGTGGCTGCCCRAAATATTTAATCTGCACAAAAGTTTCATTATTGATGCAGCATTGTTGCTAAAGATAGAAAGTCAGCTGCAGTTGGTCATATGTACTCAGACTGTCTGGCACAAACTTTTATATATCCTAGCTTTCTTTAACAAATGTTCCACTGTCTATCACGTTGCTGTGATACTACTTTATGAAATACAACAAGAAGTAATGAGATTGAAACCTCTGGAACATAGCCTCTGATTTCTCCCCCTAGAAAGAATACTTGGAAGAATCCTTCTGCCTTGTCAGATTTGTCAGATTTTTTTTTTTCTTGCATTTTTATGCTGCTCTTGACTATCTGCTATGAATTCCTCAGATAATAAGATTCAGCTTCTAGGCTGTTTGTGAATTGCTCAAACTATCCTGAGTATTCACTACTCAAATTCTGTGCTTAGTCTTAGAATTAATTCAAATTGTCAGACTTTCTGTGTTATGCATGCATCAGACTGTTTTCAACTCCTTCTTCACTGAGCATGGCATTTTGCTTGCTACATTTACAGCAGGAAAAGCCAGAAGCCAAAGACACAACCATCGACCTTGGTAGCCTGCTTGAATAGCCATTGTCCTCCTCACAGTTAAAAATATGGACTTTATTTCTGATTTATACTGTATGGATTTAACTTCCAGTTGTTGGTTCTTATTGTGGCATCTGGAGCTTCTCTGTAAGCTGGCTTATGTGACTTAATGACTTGCCCATATGTGACACTGCCATTTATTTCACTCCTGGATTCTGTCAGCTCTTAACCAAGCATTAACCTCAATTGGTTGTGGTATGGGGGGCAAGGGCAAAGGCACTAAGATACCCTTCACCTTTTTTTAACACTGTCTATGGAAGCTCACGTACAAGCTGTCCTTGCAATTGACAGCCCATATTCAGATCAGGGTTGATTCCTTCCTTGTATTTCCCGAATTCTCCAGGATATTTGGCTTGATTTKTTTTTCTTTGTTTGCTTTATTTCATCTTTTAAGCTGCAAGTAACTTCTAAATATGGAGATGAAGTTAAAATGTGTAGCTGTCTGCACACAGGCTCTTTCAGTGTGGCTTGTGTCTGTGGTGGCGTATCAAGAGCTCTCTGTATGAAGGCACACCTGAGTAGTTAGCAGAGCTGTAGGTACAAAATATCACCTGCTCTGCTTCCATAACTGCAGTTTCAATGAACTATGACTCATGCTCACCAACCTGCGCTAGACTCAAGGGTTTAAAATGCAATGCTATTGATCTACCTCTGTGTAACTGATAAGTGTGAAAGGTCTTAAAAATACATGTAGCAAATATAAAAATAAATGCCAATTGGTCTGCGTGCCTTTGAACCTAACGATAAGCTATCTTACACAGAAAGGCACAGGACTGAAGTTTCCATTCCATTCACCCTTCCATGAGTCTCCCACTAAGACAAAGCATTTTGGCATTTCAGGAAATATTTTTAAACACTTAYATACTTTTCTGTGGAGTCAAAAATGAGCAGTGAAAGAGGGACAAAGCATGCAAGACCTTTTTGCAAATTTCAATTTATTTGAATTAGATGCAATAATCCAAGGCTAATTTAAGTAGGAAACAGATTTTGAAGGATTTAGAGGAGAAACAGACTAAAAATCATACATAAGCTATCGTGAAGAGTAATAGAGCAGTAAAATAGGAGGCTAACTGTGAATCAAAAGAATGGATAGAGCCAGGGTAGTGCATGGAATTTATATGTGGTTTATGTACAGAACCTTTTATTTGAGAAACATACTGCTTTTACAAAGAAGGAAAAATGTTATTATCGACATTATTCTTTGGGGAAAACAGACTCAGAAACTGAAACTGTACTGATTATATGCTGAAGAACAAAGAGAACTAACAGAACTAGGTCTCTTGACTCCCAATCTTGGGGGATTTTTTTT
>NW_020455093.1:1851048-1861154 GCF_003342845.1 Nothoprocta perdicaria
TTTTTTTTTTAATTCTTCTTTGCTAGCTATTGTACCTTCTGTTACCTGTATAATGCAAAAGAGGAAGCCTGTCTTTCCTGGGTATACTTCTTCACAAATTTGCTTTAGGAAATCAATTGAAAGTGGTCAGAAACAGTAGGGGACTTAATGCAATACAATTACCTGAGAGTAGCCTATATTCATAGATTTTTTTTTAAATAGAGTTTTTAACTGATCTAAGCTACAGTAAATGAAAGCAGTGATATAATAAAGAGGGAATTTGGACAGTGGGCTGTACCTTAAGGAGAGATGGAGAGCAYCTTTTATGTGCACAGAGATTATATTGCTGCCTTGGGCTTCACATGGGTTTATATTACACTAAGATGACACCTGTCCTTTGGCTTGCCTTCCTCGAAACCTTGCCAGTRATATCTTTGCTCTGCAGACTGACAACTTTCACTTGGGCTCTGTGGACTCTTTCTTCTGCCTGGCTGTAGCCTGAGCCCCACCTGTCCCCGAGTCCACCTCTCCAGGGCTTGTGCTGGCGGCCAAGAGCTGCCACTGTCTGCTGCCAGCTGCTTGCCTCACCTCSTAGGTCCTCTTTGTTTTGTGCTTACTCCTTTTCTCTCTATATATTTACACRTATATGTAATGTATGTAATTTTAGAATACCCTTGTAATGATTTATCTGAGAAGCAGGGCATCGTAATTTTGAACCTCTCCTATCTGTAGCTTGCCTTCCCCATGGCACCAGCAGAACTAGTCTTATTTTCTTTCATGTTTCATAGTAAGGGCAATTTATTTAGAGCCCCTGCGGAGCTGTTTCTTTTCTCTGTGGAGGTTTTTATGGTGTACCTATCTCAGCATGGTAAAAATTTCAGTGAGGCTCATTTCCCACCCCACTCTCCCAACACTGTTGTGCAAGTGTTGAGAGTCAGGGACAGGTATATTTTATAAATTAAAAAGAAATCAGTCAGTACATTGAAGCAATTAGTGCAAATGAGTTCAACAGACAATAGGCAGACAGAGTTCRTTGCGCTGTTTGTCTTTTCCTGCCCTCACAGCCTTAAGTGTAGTACAAGAGCTAAATGAACAGAGTGAAAAATGACCACACATAATGGGCCAGATTCCAGACTCACTGACAGAGTTGTAAATCCAGAATAAGAACACAAAAACTGCCATCCCTGGTGAACGTGAAAGTCCTTTTAGTCCTTTCAGCTCAGTCTTGGCTTCAAGAGTGGGCAAAAGCAGAAGCCTAGGACTAAAGGAAGACAAATAAAGGGATATTTCTCCTGCTATAGCCTCCAAACTGGAGATTGTTTTAAGGGAGTGAGAGACTGAGGCTGATTTTAGAGTTTAATAGCCACAAGCCAACCCYCTCCTCCGTGATCTAATCCTTTCTTACATTTGTGCATGTTTTTGGTGGTCCCCCTGACATCCCAGTGCAGTGAACTCTATACCTTCAGGATGCTTTATATAAAAAAAATCTTGCATTCAACCAGCTGTGTGGTAATTTCGCTGCTCCTTCTTGTACTGTGAGAATCAGGGACCGTATCTTCCTGCTTGCTATATCTGTGCCACTTGTAGGTTTATGKTAATTTAGCTGATGTCACTGGAGGCCCCTTAAGCTGACACTGCTGTAAAGCAAGGTCAGAGCCTTGTTTTCTAGAGGAATCTGATTAATTCAAAAGGCCAGCTGCTAGCTTTGTCAGGAAAGTCTCCCTAAACTTCATTGATTTCACAAATACAGCCTTCAGGAGCGTGTTATGTTCAAGGAGAAAGGAAGGAGGTTAGGGGTATGCAACCTGGGTGGTGCCTGGAGATAYTACACATTTCAGACACATCACATTTCAAGACATCCAGATGGCACAAAGCAAGTTGCATTCCTTGCTGCACCTGTTCTGCAGGTACAGATGGGACCAGGCTTGCATGATGGTATGCAGAATTTGCAGCAGCTCTCAAGGGGCTAGAAATTTTGTCCTTYCTAGACCTTAGGAATGAAGCTGTACCTGGCTCCTAATACTCTCAGGAACTGCTTCCTGGCTATAGTCACAATGTCCTTTACAGTCTTCAGATATCATAGCCATCCACATTGCCCTGGGCTTCCTGAATAAGAATAATCTTAGGTAGGATGCAGTGTCACTTACATTTATCATTATGTTAGGTTCACATTTAAAATTGCTCCAGCCTGATGAAGCTTGTGTTTTCCAACACCCATTCAAAAAGTCCATTTTGTATGACCAGCATCACCATATTCCTATGCTAGGCCCCTATGCCTCTGTCTCTTTTTATACACAGTTCTTCAAATATCATTATATAACAGACACACTGCTAAATTTGCCAAGAGCTAGGACCCCAAGCACAGTCTGTTTACAGGAGGAGACYTACATATTTCTGTACGTATGACCAGAGTACATAGAGAATTTCAACTCTGATGTGGTACTAATGCAATGATCACCACTTATCCACTTCTAGGTATTTTATTTTCCTGTTCTAGGACAGGAGTTAGATTAGGAGAAAGAAGGAAAGAAAGGTGTGAAAGGATGGAAGGTGGAAGAAGGAAGGCAAAGGAAGGAAGGCAGGAAGGCAGGAAGGAAGGAAGGAACACAATCGTCCAAAAAGGAAACAATGGGAATTCAAGGCCAAGGACAGCAACTTCCAGTTGCAGTCAAGGAAAAGAAGAGTATCTTCAATCTCCAACTTCAAGCATACAGTTAAAGCCTGTGGCAGCACACCGTTATCACATCTGTTATTTCATGTCCTTCAGTATTCTGGAAGTGACTTCCACTTGTGAGAGTCATATTCACTACACTGTCAAGGACACATTCACTACACTGTCAAGGACTATGCTTCTCAGCAGTAAAAGCATTATCCATGCAGGAAGACATCTAGACTCATCCTTTTGTGCTCATCAAATTATATGGTATTTCCAGTTATGAGGGCTTTCTACTAGCAACATCCAAGTAGAGCCATTCAACAGCCAGACTTTAGTCCTCCACTGTTAACATTTTTTTCTTTTTTTTTTTTTAACAAGAATAATCAAGCAGACATCTCAGATCATCTCTTGCTTCAGTCTTTCTTGGGATGTCCAATCTGTGCTGCAGGGATCCCCCAAAATGACTATCTGGATGCATATTGTTGACTCTTCCGTTATGTACAAGAGAAATCAGTCTCATGGGATATGTGCTGTAGAAGCTAATCCCAGGATCATCAGCTTCTCATCAGCAGCAGGTTAGGATCAGAAACATGGGTGAGTCTACCACATATTTACAAAAGCAAAGATGTGCTTTCTTCACAGAATCATTGCAGAATGTTCTAATACTTTTTATTTATTTATTTATTTAGTCTACTACCAATTGAATATAGTGCTTGACCTCAGAAACCATCAAAATCGTGAACTGAAGTAAACTCATAATTGTTAAATAGCATAGATTGATGTAATCTATTCTGATGATCTTTGAGAGGGAGGTGGCTTCTTATATTGCTAAATGAAGACTTAAAGACAGTTGTGCTACTTCTACAGAATAGATATTAATTCCAGACACAAAGTCATGAACCTATCTTTCTGCATCCTGAAATAAAGGCCAACTTTGGCTTGTAAGGGCAGGACTATTTGTTTTTTTTTTTTTTTAATAGAAAATGTCCAGAATCCTGACAACACTCTAGGCACTTTTCAGCAATTCAGTGTTTTTTCTGTGCATTGAAGCTTGAATCTAGCACCACTCAAGACATTGTAACTTTTGAGATAAGACAMATGCTGCTTGTGTTTTCTTCCCCATGTGTTTGTGAATGGACACTGTAGATGGCTTTTCCYCCTTTGAAGTTACAAGAATCAGGTCTAAAGGCAAGGCACTTTATACACACGGGTGTGATGGTTTGCAAGACCATGCACAGTGGAGATGAATCAGTTCAAGACAAGTTAAAGAGAAAAATCTGTATTAGTTATCAGGAAATTTGTACATGAGGTACACAGGGTTCCACTGATTTGTTCAGTGTAGACAGTAGTGCTTTGGACTCCCAGTGGTCAATGAAGAAATTCAAGTCTGCAATACTGATGAGAAACTGTGAGGCAAATGTTTGATTTCATCTACAGAAGGGTATATGGATAGGAAAAATGTGTATAGGAAAGCTATATTTTTGAGGGTCTGGTTTTACAATTCTTCTTCATAAGTGAAAATATTTCCATCTGTACTTTCAGTGGGGAGAGACAAAAAAAGAAAAATCTGGAGTGGTCCATACTCACTGGTTCCAGCTAATCATGCTACTAATTTATTAATGGTAACAGTAGTCTGAATTTTTTTTTTTTTTCTACTTTCATAGTCACAATTTTCTTATCACTGTTTCAGGTCATCTCTTCCCATTTTGTTAAATCCCTTTTTTGAATGCATGTTCAGGCTTCTAGTTCCCGTTCTTGAAACAACATGACTTGTGCTTTTGGTGACTAACACCAGCACAGTTAGTGTCCAGCAACAGACAGCTTTTTCCTCCACTGTGTCTGGCTGCACATTACCATTATATTAAATTCATCCTTCATTTCTCAGCTAGAAGAAAGCAGAGGCAGCATTACAAACATACTCATGGTCCATCTGATCTTGAGACTTACTGCACACTGGGAAGCTGCTTTGAATGTTCTTAAATCTGCTTGTCTTTGAAACTATTCAGGGAATATAACTCTAGTACACAGAATGGAATCAAAAATAGTAAATAAAAATCTACTGCAGAGCATATTATTCCAGGAAAACTAATCTATATTTTTTAGTAAAATATTTTATTTATTGGACTTTCTGTCAATATAATCTCATCTCTAAAAATGGATCTACACCATGGAAAGAGTTAGGATTGTGGGAGTATCTTCTCCTTGGGGAGAAGTATCTTCTCCTTGTAGAACAATTCTTTAAACTGACTAAAGAAAAAGGGAGGAGAAAGTGTGTGACCAAGTGTATCAGAGAGAGAAAGAGCAAAACAGTCTTACTGTTTTGTCTTTGATTTCTTCTTAATTGCGCTAATTCAGTGTCTTTCCATTTGTCTGTCATAAAAYAGTGTCTCTACAAACTTTAGTGCCTGAGAGCAGACATGTCGACAACTTTTAGAATTAGTGCTCAATGCATACAGATTGAATCAACACACCAGGAAACGTTAATTCCCAGGGAAAAAGAAAATCCCCCCAAATCCTTGCAGATTCTTGGGCCTAAGATAACACAGAGTGACACATCTTCACCAGAGACAGTGACTCATAGCTAGGGCTTAAGTTGTTGGGGGGAGTTATCTTATCTATTAGCTGTATCAAACTAAGAAAGATGGAGGTGCAACCCTGAATGTCTTATTAACTGCCAAAATAATTACATCATGGACGAAAAGTGGAGATGAAAAGTACTTGCATCAGTTTCTGTTCTTAGTCAGTTTATCTATTCTGGAAAATGTCTGTATCTTGTATCAACGGTCTCAGGCAAGTTTCATACTTTGCAGTATTACTACTTCTACTCTCTCAATATAGAATATTTATCTTGATGAAATATATTGATGCTGGCATTCATTTTATCTATCTTATTCTTTTTTTTTGCTGTTTAAATCTCATCATATGATTTATATATATATATATATAAAATTTAGAATATTACAATGAACAATAATGTTGTTACTGTTACTTTCCACATGCATTCAGCTTTATTCAGGGAGTCAGTCCTTCCTAGCAGTGGATTGACTGTGATTAGGTAGGTGCTGTGATTAGGATGTGGGATCACAATCCAGCTGATTTGTAAGATTAAAAAAAAGAAATAAAGCAATAGTAGAGAGCAGGTATTTTCAGTAGAGAATGTGGACAATATATGTAAACTTTCATTCAACCTGAGGACAGGTTTCTACAATGGTTTGCCAGACTGGATATTTTTTCTTAAATTAAACAAAAATGGGATTTTCAGAACTGTGGTGTGAGCCAGATGATGTTGCTGCTGAGGGTGGTGGCACCTCATGGGAAATCTTAAAATTCACCAGAGACAGGTGAGAGACCATCTTCTTTCAGCACCTCGCACCCATGGAAAGGATCCGTGCTTAGACACCAAGGCTGGAGGCTCTTTTCTGCTGTAGATATCTGTCTCTTGAAGTGTGGCAGCTGCCCATTCTCAGTGGGGTGCTGGCTCTGCTGGCCACCCACTGACATCTGCCCATAAGCTGTCCACCATGGCTGGCAGGTGCTACACAGTGCACAGAGAAAACTCACAGGCCAAAATCCAGGCCTGCTACTTCCATATCCTACCAGGTCCCTTCAAAGCCATTTTGCCCCCAGTTTYCCAAAAAGCCAAATGAGAAGCAGTCTGTGAGGGGCTACATCCTGCAGTGACAGTGTCTGAAGAGTCATGAACCCTGCAACACAGTGTGGACGAATTTGCTACCCATCCTGGGCAGGAAACATGCAAATTGCTGTGATGCTGGAAGATGTACGAGGCCTCTATGCAGGTGAGGAGATGAAAGAGAGAGTCTTTCATCAGTGTACAGGAAAAAAATCAAAGAAAGATGTTTCACTGTTCACAAGAAGACACAGTGGGAATTACAGAACGAGAGAAAAGGCAGATTTTGATATTTTGAAGGAGGAATTGGGAACTCACTAGCTGCCATTCGAGTTTTGTTGCAAACATCAGAAGTGACTGAATCTGTATGAAGATATCTGATTTTTTTTTTTCAATAGTGATATATCTAATTGCCCCTCCCAACGCTAATTTTGAGCTTCAGCTGTGGCTGCATTAAAAAAAAAAAAAAAAAAAAAACCTCTTTACTCCTATATAAAGTGAAGGAGAAAATATATTGAAGATTTAATCTTTTATTCTTTGGGAGTCCAGTGTTCTTTGACCACCACATTACTGTTTTTTAATGTTCCCTTACTTTCCTTTCTTTCTTTTGTTCTTTTTCTCTTTCCAAACAAAAGCATTGAACACATCCAAGAGTACGAAATTGTCCACACACACCATTTTAAAGTTTCCTGTTGTATGAAACAATGTTTTTTAAAGCAGTGACAGAGAGGTGACCCTGCTTTGCCAGATGTGGAGCTGCAAAGTTAAAAGCAAGTTGTTAACTGCAAGTGACAGAAGAAAGGTAAAAGAAAGACAGAAGACTAAAATTGCCAGATATTGCATAGGACATATATTCCTTTCTTTATATTAGGATAACAAACATCAGCTATAGGTGAATATATGTTTCTTTCTCTGAATGTTTGATAGCCATACCTTCACTCTGGAATAATTCATCTCTTTCCATTTCACTGTCTAAACTCATTTTTCTTCAGTTATGTTGTTTTGTACAGATGTATGTACAGAAAGATACATACATACAYATATATATATATGTATATGCACTTGTAAACATCTTTTGTGGAGAACTACTCCTGTCTGGTCTTGTGTATTTCTAAAAAGAAAAGTGTTGCTGTAACGATTATAACAAACACTTAGCATGCTGGCAATACTATCGCTGATCAAGCTTTTTAGATACTGAAGTGTAAACACCAGTGCATTTCTTTGCCACTGTTACTTGATGTCCGCCCTCTTCCAATCACAGCTGGCCAGTACTAGTAGCTGAAAGCTAGGAAGAAAACAAGTACCTCTCTGCATGTGTGTTCAGTTTCCCCAGGGCTATAAATACTGCTTTACACAAGAGAAAAGTTACAACAGGAGGGCCTGATTCTGATAATCAACCATTTAAGACTGGAAGTGCTGAAAGGGGAGAAAGGGAATTATTTTGATAAGATTTGAGAAGAAGAATGAGAATGGATAATTCAAGCCAAATTAATTTTGGAATGGACTTTCAGAAAAACCTTTCTGAGTCGCAGGGTTTGCTAGGATACCAAAGAGTTGTGCTTTGTGGGTGTTATAAGGCTGACACTATTTGAAAAGTAACCGGACAAAGAGCTCAAGTATGTACTTTAGAAAACAATCATTTGGCACTGGGATGGAGTAAATGACTTAATAACATGTCTTTTTCCCTGTCTAATTTCTGTGGTTCCATGAYTGATTAACAGTCTTCTACTTACAAGGCTAGCATTCACTGTTAAAAAAAATCCTGTGACATGAAATGAATCCAAGTTTGAACTGAATGCAACTAGAAGAAGCTGTGTGAAAGTAGTGACAGTGATGCAGTAGAAACAATCACTGCAATGCAAAAGTGTATTTTTAAGATGGAAAGGCGAGGCAATGTTTTTTAAGGAGCTATTGGTAAGTTCTTCCTCCCCACAGTGTACTTTGTGTTACTTTTCCACAGTGTAGGCAAAGTAAAATTCTTTAAATCCTGTGTCCTAAATCCCTGTTCCTACAAACATCCAGACATAGATGAAACTTGGCTCCCTTGAGGAGATTCATTGACCTGATTGGGACTACCCCTGTGTAATAGAATACCCTTTCTGTCATAAAGCTCGAAGGCCTTGTACAGACATCAACTACATGGCTACAAATCACATAGATGTACCGAGTGACTCATTGGCACAGCACGGCATAGAGCTCAGGTCTAGTAAATCAATTTTTTTCCCTTCAGAAAGAAAATGCTTTAGGTGTTCTTACCTAGCAGTTGAAAAATTCTTTTTATTTCCAACAAAATTARATAAAAATCAAATCTTAGACAGCTGTCACGCAATCTGACTTTGCAAACACTTGTGTAAATTATTTTTCCTGGTATAAGCAATTCACAAATGTGTGACTACATTTGTGCTTGTGTATATGCAGGACTGAGGTCTAACTACTTAAACAGAAACAATTTTATGACAATATTCTACAACGTGTACTCAAGTAAAGGCACAAGAGTCTAATAATTAAAACTCTTTGCTGYCAGGCGTTGAGAGATCTTGACAGAAAATAAGATATCTTATTCTGTCTTCTGCTTGTCTAGGTTTAATCGAGACTGATTTCAGCACATGATCAACATTCACCCCTACCCATTTGACTTCAGAAATTATTTCGTCTATACAGCATCAGAAACAATCCCGAAACTCAAGTCTTTCCTTTATTGTCTCTTTGGATTCAGCCTTGCAAGAAAGATCCRCCTTCCCTTCTGCAGGGCCCGCTCTCTGCTTGCCCAGTGGCATCAGGACACTGCTCATGACCATAGATTAACCATTAACACTTCAGGGTCCAACAGAAGAAAAGASTCTAAGCCCTGCTCACTTGGAGCTGAGAGTACGATTAATATCGAAAAATGCTCAATTTATGGACCACCTTCATGTTTTTGATATCTCTGCCTGGCAGTCAGTCATGCACATGACCGGTCCCCGCTAGAGAACAGAGGAGCAATGACACACCATTGATGAACAACTCCCATCAGCATCATGAGGTCTATACGGGCAGGGGAGACAAGAAGGGATGTTTCGTCACATTTCTGAAGTGYAAGTTTAACCTTTGGAGAGCTGGAACAGTAAGAGAAGTTTTCTTAGGGCCCCCAGTGCCCTGAGCAAATCAGAAAGGATCATCCTGCAGCATCTCCTTTGAAAATAGTTTGCACAATGACACTAATAGCAATAGCAGTTATAGCAATAATAACGACGCAGGTATTTATTTGCACAGTAGTAACAACTAAAAAATCTTCATTATTTTCTGCAATGTCAGACTCTGAGTCAGCACGAAAAATAAAAACATTTTGCCAATGAAGGTCTCTGAAAGGTAAAAAACAAAACAAAACCAACCTGTAAGTATCACAGTTTTTAGTGCTGCTGCTTTCACACTCTCTTAATAACAGGTTTTAACCCTAAGAAGGATGGAAAAGAGAGAAGAGGGAGAAGCTTTTACTTTCCAGTTTACCTCAGCCTAAGTGATTTTTTGAAAAAAAAWTTGGATGACTCAAAATGCACTTCTACAAAATAGGACCCTCCTTGGAAAGTTCCACTTTTAACCAGTTTCCCATGGTAAGACTGAAATAATTATTATTGTGCTCTCCCTTCATATGCCCTAACTGCCCAATAAAATACTGAGATAATTAGAATCATTACTTTACCCTATTTATAAATTTTCACGGGAAACAATAAGTGCCAAAATAATGAATGTTTCATATTTACAAATTCATTGTTGGGTCCTTCCCTCCACATCCTTTCCTCACTGGAGAAGAGGATAGTTGCATTTATTATCCATAAAACTGATTTCTTTCTTTTTTTTTTTTTT
>NW_020455093.1:1861170-1927871 GCF_003342845.1 Nothoprocta perdicaria
CATTTTTTTCCATAATCTTGTCTTTGTCCCATACTTCTTTTTTTTTTTTTATTTTTTTTTTTTTTTTTTTTTATAAAATCTTGCCAAGTCTACACTAGGCACATTTTCCAGCTTAGCAATATCATTTAAGGTTGTTTTTATTTTAACCACTTTTTAAATATATTGTTGCAAACCTGATGCAGATATAGTTATACAGGGACAGAATGTGCTTTTCCCTGTATAACTTATTCCACGTAGGAGCCAGTATTTTCCATACTAGCAAAATAAATCCCTTTTTTTTTTTTTTTCTTTTGAGGCCAATAGAAACTGCACCCACACAAGGATCATTTGCCAGGATAGTTATATTGGTAAACTTTTCCTCATGTTGACCTGGTCTCCAAAACAGCATTGCATAAATAATACAGACAGGTGGGAGCAACTGCAAGTGAATGCCAAAAAAAATGGAACCGAGTTCATTCTTGTGTCACAAGCACTGTGCTGGTGCACTTCTGTCAAGGGTCAGCTATTTTGGGCTGGGTGGAGAAAACTGCAGAAGGTGCTGACACACTTCAGCATCTTTTCTTAAGTTATGCTTGGGAAATAACTGTAGCTAAATCTGAGTTGAAAGAGAGTAGGGCYAGATTATGGCAACTCCTATGTTGTAAAGTCAGGCTAGAATAGATGAAAYGAAGGAAGTCCTCATGGACACAGCTGAAAAAGAGGGAGATGTGAAGAATCTTATTTATTTGAGCCAAGGAAGAGAAGGAGATGTGTGTGCAATGCTGGCAGGGAAGAAAGGAGTAGGATGTGAGTAGGGTCCCCAGCTTGCGCTGCTAACACTCATTTTTGTCCTCCCTCTTGGCTGGAATAGACCAATGTGAACACATGACTCCTTGATTACACATCCCCGGGTTACTTTGGGTGAAAATCAAAGGGCTGGCTGTAATTTAAAAGCCACGACTGGCTCAGCTCCAGGTAGTCCCCAGTACTGCCTCTTCCTCTGCAGATATCCTAACCTGCAAAGCTTCAAGGCTCTTCCCAAAAGCTGGACTCAAGGAGGAAGGTATGTGCTCTTAACAGAAGTAGCCATTTTCTCTGGCATCTTCTACAGAGAAGAGCATCCTGATTTATCCATTTTAGCTCTTATTTATTTATTTATTTATTTATTTATTTTGCATTGGTATGCATTCATTTTTGACTGTTTTTAATTCATGTGCATTGGTCACAGAAGCTAACTTTCAAAGGATGTGTCTGGCATAAGCAGGGATGACCTGTGTTCTGAACCAAATTTTTTGAATGATGACAGTTGTTATTAAATATTTCTCTGAACAGCTGTTGCATACTCAGATATTGTGATGAATGTCGCAGTCTAACCAAGCTAAATAGCACCTCTGTAATATCTATTGCTAGAATATTGTGACATATATAATCATATTTGTTGCCATCAGAAAATAAATGTTGCACCCCAGGCACCAGCACARATTAGGGGCTGACCTGATGGARAGCATCTCCAGAGGGATCTGGGAGTCCTGGTTGACACCAAGTTAACCAGGAGGCAACAGTGTCCTCGTGGCCAAGAAGGCCAATGGGATCCTGGCTGCATCAGGAGGAGMGTTAGTGGAGGGAGGGGATCCTATCCCTCTACTCAGCTCTGGTGAGGCCGCAACTGGAGTATTGGGGGCAGTTCTGGGCTCCCCAGTACAAGAAGGACATGGAGCTTCTAGAGAGGGTCCAGTGTAGAGTGACAAAGATGATTAAGTTATTGGAGAAGTCCCTTATAAAGTGTAGACTGGAGAAGTCTATCTTATGAAGAAAACATAATAGTGAGCTGGGCCTGTTTAGCCTCAAGAGAAGACTAGGAGGAGATCTGATCAATATGTAAAAGTACTTGAAGGGAGAATGTAGTGGGGAGGGGGGACAAACTCTTCTTGGTGGTGGCCATTGATAGGACAAGGGGTAATGGGTACAAGTTCAAACACATGAAATTCCATCTCCTTGTGAGGAAGAATTTCATGACTGTGAGGGTGACAGAGCCCTGGAAGAGGCTGCGCAGAGAGGTTGTGGAGTCTTCTTCTTTGAAGATCTTCAGAACTCACTTGGACATAATCCATGTGCTCTAGGTGCCCCTGCTGGAGCAAGGAGGTTGGACTGGATGATCTCTAGAGATCCCTTCCAATATCAGCTATTCTGCAATTCTGYGATTCTGTGAGATATTATTATGTTCTGTATGAAAGATGAGACTGAAAATGCCAAAGTAACGGTCTCTGAAATAAACCTGGTACCATTCAGGAAAATTTTTGATTTTATTAAACATAAATCCATGACTTATTCAAGATTTGGTCAGTAATCTTCCTCACTTTCAGTATTTTATGGATTTATAAATACTTAAATTTTGATGATGGCCAATGAAAAGATATACATGGAATTCAAAGTGTACCTATGTGCCATGCCTTAACTTTATATGGAGAATGATATCCTTACTACAGCAAAGGAAATTCATGCAAAATGAGATGATACGTTTGTCATTAATATCTGTTGTTTAGAAAAGAAATACTTCTTGCAGYGTTTTTCCGCTGCTTTCTATTGCATTCGTTTTACAGCCTGACAATGGTATTGTGGATTGCTTAATCCTTTCTTTTTTTTTCTAAAGAAGTTCCAAGACTTACATTCCTATTTGGCAAGTGTCTCTTTTGTCAACATAAGGTTAATGGAAAAAACAATTTTCAAGGTCAGATTGGCAAGTCAGGCTTATAATAAATCGTCTCATACTACATTGATGATTAAAAAGAGAGAGTTAAAACTCAAGAATTTAACTTACTTTTCTTCAAACCATCAGAATAATAATAAAAAAATAATGGCAGAGCAGTCTGACATGCCTCATAAGTTTGAAAACTAATTCATGTTCTGTTTGCTGCTGCATTAGTGACTAACATATCCTTCCAGAGAATAATATGAGGACACAAAATTCCCTCTGAAACAAATCCTGAACTCCTATTCGATATCAAGCTCTGCTTAGGTGTTTTGACAAAGGCTGGTGTATAGGAAAAAAAAGATTATATCTTGCTATATCGTTTCCTCTCTATTTTCTTTCTATTTAGTCTCAATAATTGTAATTGCTGCATCCTTTAAACTTATTATAATTCATACTGACCTTAGTTCAAAATCAAAATTAGTCAATTGGAAAATGCCTGGTGATGTATCAGTTACTGATGACCCTGCAGATATATTTTGCTGTTCAGCCAGTGAGACCCTTAAAGATTTTCTAAAATAGAGTATCAGGATGAAATTGCATGCTATAAAAATCTAAAGTTTTTTTTCTCACTGATACATTTGAAATAATGTATATCTTCGTAGTATTTCATATCATGTTCAATAGCAAATATATTTTTGCTAAATTTCTCAGAGCATCAGGAATACATTTTTTACAGATATAAGACCATTTTTCATTGTTGTACTGTTGTGCCAAGGTACTTCAGCAGAGAGGCAAGTAAACACTTCTTATAAATTCTTGCTGCTATCAAGGAGATTTATTGTATATCTTCAGCTAATGGAAGATCCCAGTCACAGCCCAGTTAATCTGAGGAACACAAATGGGGAGTGCACTTCTAGTTTTGCCTAGCTTTACTTTTGGTCTCAAATTACGCTTTTTTTTTTTTTTTTTTAACTTTTTTGTTTTTCAGTCTTGTTCCAGTCAGGACTGTTTCATTGTTCAGATTTTTTCCCTAGATCTTGTATTTTAGCCGTTCTCCTTGTACCTTAGCAAAAGTGTGTGTGCAGAGGATGGTTCCATTTTGATAAGTGAATATATAAGGAAGCAGCACAACTACRCTTTCACCACAAAATCTTAGAATAATTTGTCTTTATTCTGCTGAGTTGCCTTTTTATAAGCCTTATTCTTTTTGTAAGTTGATCCACATACACATGTGGTGATGCAACAACACAGTCTAAAATACATAAATCTAACCAAAATTATCCCTATAGTTAAGCAATAAGAAGAGCTTTCTTCTAGAAAGAAATCCAAGTGTTGAGGGAAAGAGAAATGGAGTAGAAAGCAAGCTCAAAAAAAAAAAAAAAAGAAGAAATTTTATTCCATTGGTTTTAAAAGACTTTGCAATGGGCTGCAGGAAAATAGTGGAGACAAACTTATCTTATAGATGGATTTAACTTAGAAGAGAGGAGTTCGGAACATATTTAGCACTCTCAGGTTTCTTGAAAAAGTGAAGTCTATGTTACCATCTTTCATTAAAAAATATTTCTGACTCCTGAATGTTCAGGCTCAAGCACTTCCATCACTCCTGCTTGTCAAACAGTGTATGGAAAAAAAGAGTCTGCTTTTCTGGAAGCAAGGACCCAAATTATGTAGAACTTTAAATGACATTCTCTGAGCCGTAATTTTCTTTTGTGAATTAATAGAGAATCATAATGTTCTTCTCCCTCGATTGTAAAACTAATGGTATAGATACATTGTATGCATATTTGGAACAATTTTGTCTCATTCTGCTCTATTTATGAGTGGATATTTATATATATTAAGATGCAACTGAGAAAAATGGCATGCTTTGAGTTGTTTTGGGTACATCTGGTCATTTGCCATCTTCTAGCTAAGTTTAGATTACAATAAGTACAAGATACTATGTATAGCAAGTGATAAATACTTGAGAATGGTAACTAAATCCTGCATTTTGGAATTATCRCTGTGACCAACTGCCCATGAAATGCCTTTCATTTTAATGTATAGCATGTCTGTATATAATTCTAGATTTGTATTTATATCTGCAGCCATATGCTGCTAGATTTCCATCTCCTGTTCAGACAAATTACTTGAACTGCAGTTGCCAAAGCAAACACAGGGTTGGGTTTTTTTTCCTCTGAAAAACATAACATATGACACACTTCATTCTTTCTTACGTGATAACATTTAAAATAACAACCTACTAATATACATGATGTGTAAATGGTCAGTAAAGTTAAAAACATAGGGGAAGGATAAGAAAATCATGTTTTTATTGTTATTGTTATCATRTTTTATTACTGGCTGTTAATCAGAGAAGCTGTTTGGGGACCGCTTCTCAGAAAGAAGAAAGAGATATGTGTGTGCATCCTGCCAGAAGTCACTGTCCTTGCTTACACTCTAGTTTAGGCCAAAAGATGTTATTAGTCACCTTCAGCTGGTTTGTATATGGTCTGCTAGAAAGTCTTCTGTAATTTGCTGGGAGTTCCTATCTCGCAGCCTGAGAATCTCTGGGCTGATTATGCTGGTTTTATCCATTTTGTGGTGGTCAGTTCATTTGAGAAGAATTACGGAGCCTAAGCCTGTATTTTGAAGGACAATTTACATCCTTAATAAGGAAAGTAACAATGTATGGATTAACTGCAAGGCAGAGGAAGTTATAGCTCACTGATAATATTGTCAATGTATCATTAAACAAGGCTCCAGAAAGGTATGTGCCATGCCTTGATGAAATCTTGTGTTCATCTGCTGATTTGACAGCCAGCCTTTATTCAGTGGAGGAAATCTATACGTATTTTTCAGCCAAGACTTATGAGTGGGAGTTTTGCCGGATTTCAACARTTTAGTAATCTCTTTTTTGGCTGACAATGAAGCAATATGAATATTTTTTTTGCAAATATTTGTCTGGCAGGGGCACATTTATATTCCTCTGTACAAAAATGTTTGAGGATAAATTAAGCAGCATTGTCAGATACACTGTCACTCAGTGTGCTTATGGCATATCTACCAATGCTTTTGAGGAAGAGCATGATCACCTCGTGATTACCTGTATGCCCTGTGACATAGATACTGCTTATACAGCCTTCTAGAATTCAGTATGGAAACCGACAATTTGTAACATAAAAAAAAAAAAAAGAAAAAAAGGCATTCATCAGTCTAGAATTCAGATTGTTTCTAGAGTCATATTTATCTCATTTTTAGTGGTATAAAATCTGAGGATTTAGTTTAACATAGTTCTCTAGACTCTGTAGGATAATAGTTATATAAACAAATTTCAGTACAGACTATAAGACTAGTAATGTCCCTTGTCACAAAGTGTTACCATTTTTATCACTCATTGGCAGACTAAGATCAAATGCAGGCTAAGGCTTTCTGTTTGTCAGAGTATTTGGGGGAGATAGTTTTCTACTGAGAGATAAGCTATATGATAAGTCCTGAAGATTGTGATACTTTGTGAATGCTGCCTGTCTATGGGATTCTGCAAAAAGAGGATTAATACCTTCAGTTCTGAATATGGAAATGAAACTTCTAATTTTGGCCTGATTTGCTCCTCTTCAAGTCCTGATGAAGAATAAGGAAGAATGAGGTTTTCTTTGCAACTCTATTCAAGTGAATGAGATCTAAGCAAACATCCATTAATGAGAAGATGTTCCTTTCTTATAACTTCTTTCTTTTCAGGTCAAATCAACTGAAATTGAGCTGGTCAGTTGTAGTGCAGAAAGAGTGTACTCCTCCCCACCCTATTTTTTTTTTCCCAAGCCTGTAAAAAAGAAAAGAGGAAGAAAAGCTATTAATAGCTCCACCATTCTGAAGAAGAAAGCCTGGTTTGGCTTCAGTGTGCACAGTTTAATTTTTAAGATCAAGGTTATCTCATCTTTCTTAGCTGTGTAAAAGAAAAAAATGTAATGTAGTTGTAGCTCCTTCTCTAATTGATAAATAAAGATAGTGTCCTCTTTCTTCATACCATTCACACTGCCATAATCATTCCTTGTTTCTTTACCACTCACATTGATTTGAATTATTCTCTAGAGGTGGTTTTTTTTTTTCTTCGTTTGCCTATAGATAAAATCTAGATACCTATCTTAGTCCAAACAAGTTTAGATGATTAATGTTAGTTCCGATGCACTCTAGAGTTTAATTTGTTAGTGGAATTTGAATTGTCCAGCAGAAAATAGATCCTCYAATTAAAACAATATTGAATTATTGCATACTACAGTATAGGACAATGTCTCTACTTTTTGTTAGTCACACAGAATGAATAGCAGAAGAACCTTTGCTGAGGCAAGCCTATATTTTCTCTAGCCTGTTGAAGTAAGCTGATATGAGGCATAAATATATCTAAATCATGTTATAGGCATGACCAGAGAAACAGCAATGCTGCAACAGCCAATACATGTACATGCTTAGGCAAAAAAAAAGAACTCTTACAAGAGGTAATTAGAAGGAAAAAAAAAAAGATCTATGACAATTATTTTTAGCTACTGAGATATAATTAAGTCTGATGTTTTAATAGCATTAAACAATGAGCTCTGTTGAGRTATGAAGATGTCATCATTCAAACTTAATTATGTATCTCAATTTCTTGTGATGAGTCCTCATATTACTTAAGAATTACAGGAACAATTGTAGAAAGTGATCCAATTGTTAGTTAAAACAGTTCTCATAAAAAACTACATTGAAAAAAAAAGTCTTCTTTTTTTTTCCTTCAACTTATCTGTACCTTCTCTTTATTCTGAGCTGGAAGCTTCCTTGCACTGAATTATCTCTGTGTGCCAATCAACATTCTTCAATCCATGTGTAGGTAAATTTATTAATTTTAGACTTCACACACATGTTGCGTTAAATCTCTAATATATCATTCAATTGGCTCTTTCTAAATCAAATTACCACTAATTTCACCAAATCAGAATAGAGAAGGTGCTAAGCAAAACATTTGCTTCGTATTGCTGCTGATTAAAAGCAGCAATAAACTAGTGCTAGACATTTGCTCACTACTGGCAAAAATAGGTTTGTGTTTTGTGTGACTCCACAAAGCTATTGCTTCATTTAGACAGCTTRCATCTATTTTGCCTGGTTCAGTGTGAAAGAGAGGGTTAAAATGAACTAAAGGAGGTAAAGACAGAATTCTATTCTAAGGAGAAATTCATCTGCTATAATCAAGGGAAACTGTTTGCCAGAACTATTGTACAGCATCGAAAACCTCAACCAGAATGTTTATTTTTGGACTGTTATATAGGGAATATTTTTAAGATCTAAGCAGAGTTTGTAGAGCTGGCAGTCAGGAGGAGGAGGAGAACATCATCTTTGTTTCTCAAATGACTATTCACAACATAGTATTGAGACTATGCAGCCATGATAACAAGCTACTTTCACATTCTCTTTCCTTGTAGTCCTCTATCCAAAATTTACAAATCACAAATAGAAACATCTTCAGTTTTAGAAAAATTTGCAGTTGAAATGATAACTTAGTACTCTGTTAGTTTTTAGAGGGGAAGAGGGAATTCTAATATTTTTGTAAAAAAAATTCTAATATTTTGTAAAACTGGTAATATCTCACTAAAAATAAAGCTAATTTCTGTTGTTCAGTGTTTTTTTGCCAGTGAATATAGTGATTTTTTTCCAGCAATTTTAGCCTATGATTACAATAGTGATGACAATGAGTATTATTTACTTCTCTTTTTTCAATGTCCATCCCCAATTCTGCCTCTCTAAGAGACATATCTTTTAGGAATTGTAGGCTTAGGGAGTCGCACAATCACCAGTTGCAACCCTTATTTCATTTAGAAAAGGGAACTCTGCAGTAAAAACATAGAATAATTTAGGCTGGAAATAAAGGACAWCCTTTCTGGGCAGAACTAATCAAGTTCCTCAGGATGTTGTCCCATCGAGTTTTGAAAATCTCCATGGACAGACAGTCAACAGCCCCTCTGGGAGATCTGTTCCAGTGTTTAACCACTCTCCTTATGAAGGATTTTCCTTGCACACAGTCAGAATTTCCTTTGGGGCAAATTGCATCTGTTGCCTCTTGCCCTTTAACCCTGTGCTTGGCAGGTGTACTCCTTGGAGCACCATACAGTCCTGATCCCCTCTGTCATCTGGGCCAGAGGACCTGCTGGAGTGCATCACAACACCCTTCCTACTCCTGTCCTATTTCCTTCTGACAGACACCTGGATGTGAGGCATACCTGAATCCTGTCCTGATAGGGATCTCAACAGCATAAATCCAGCCTGTAAATCTCACTGTCCTACACTTTAGTCTGGGTTACATACAACTATTTTGAGGTTTGTGTTGACACCTCTTGCAGAGCACAGGGCAGAAGGATGGAGCATCTGGAAAACCCAGATTATTCTGGGAGGGGGGTACACTGCAAATTTTCAAGGGTAAATCAAGAGGTACAAAAAAAGCTTGGCCAAAAAAAAGCTAAAAGAAATATGCAGGCAAGGGAAAGTTGAAATAGATGTTTTTTGGAAGAGATCATGGGGAAGAACCAGCCACGTGTGGAGGCCGAAGG
Source organism: Nothoprocta perdicaria (assembly GCF_003342845.1). Taxonomy (NCBI): domain Eukaryota; kingdom Metazoa; phylum Chordata; class Aves; order Tinamiformes; family Tinamidae; genus Nothoprocta; species Nothoprocta perdicaria. The sequence continues at coordinate 1,870,393 of NW_020455093.1, forward strand.
CAGAATKGAGCCCTGGGGCCAGGCAGGGTGGAGGTGGGACAGAGGGTTCTCTATTGACAGCTGGTGGTGGTGGGAACTCACCCAGCAACMAGAGGCCCAGAAAAAGAAATAACCCTTGGAGGAGTGAGGAGGAGATATTACTCACTGAAGAAGGCACATTTATCCACAGGGGGAGGTTCTGATCCAATAATGATGTCAACAAGATAGAGAAAGAACCATATTTTTTGTTCTCACTTGGGCTTAAATTGACTCTTTCTTGATACCTCCTGAAAATCCACCTAATTTTGCAAATTAGAAACAYACTACCAGCTAGAAGAAACCACTTTGGGGAGCGTAACATCTCCATGGTGAACAGAAAATTCCTCTGAATAGTGCCCAAAATGTGGGTCTTCTAATTGCAGGTGTTCAGCAGTACCAAAACAAATAGTATTTTCAGTGACAGTAGTAACAACAGATATTTATGTACTGAAAACAGCTTGTTAATCTCCTCTTCAGCCTAATGTCATACCAAACAGTTCATTTATTTTTGGTGCAGCGGTCATAGCTATAGTGAAATACTGCCTTGCTTGTTTTAAATGAAATGTAGGAGATCTGTCTTAGTCTTTTTTAAAACAAACCGTTTAGAAAGTTACCACTTTGTTTCTAGATCCTGTCTTTATGGGCCCAGAGAGGAGACTGCATATCTGAAAAGACTGGCAGGAAACCTTTAACCTTTCAGGGCTATCTACATCAGTACAGTAATGACCAATGGTTGTTAGTGGTTTGTGTAAAATGAGTTTATAGCCTCAGGTTTGTTTGAGATTACTGCCCATATAAACTTGCCTCAACAGGTCTTTAATTGTCAGTCTCGACACCTTTAGCAATTTTCAGCCGAATAAGAGGCAGGGTCTGTGAAAAGAAAATCCATCTGTCTTACTTAACATGAAAAAAATCCAGGTGTTACAAGTTTTTTAATGACAAAAAAAAAAAAAAAAAAAAAAAAGTATGCTTTCTTTTTAGGTGGCATTCCACCTTCAGGTAGAAGAATGAGACACCTCTAAATGTCTTTATTGTCAGCTACCTTTAGTTAATCATAGCACAGTATTGCTCCTCCACGTCCCTACAGGAAGTTCTCTATTAGAAGCCTTTAACTGCATTGCTTCGTTGGGTTTTTTTTTTACCCTTCCTGATGAGTGTATAAGCCTGAATGAATTGTTGCCAGCTTGTTTACAAGCTCCTTTTAAATGCTTTCCCTATTGCTGGGAGCATATCTTTCTTCCTCTTTGTTCAGTTTTTCCCCTTGACAACTGAAAACAATAATAATAAAATGTGCCCAAGAGCTATTTTAATTCTTTACAGTTATTTTAATTGCCGTTTTCATGGGATTTTCCTGCTGTTGTTTGGAAGCAGAGAGCAGTTTCCATATTGGAGAGAGCCTCTGGTACACAGTAAAAGAGTGTTAAATGGAATGGTGATGCTCTAAGTGTAAGTCAGRTATTTATCAAAAGATATAACTTTATTGTGTTAAAATTGATATCTTGCTGTAACTGATATGATCTCCTACTGAGAACTTAATTTTCACTTAAACTCATACAGCAAAGCACAGGGTAGTAATATTCATCTGAAAGGAATACAGCTGTGCTATCCTGGGTTGCATTGATCCATTTTCTAGTGGAGCTGCTGTAATGTGGGTCATCTCTGTTCTCTCTATATGCTTTTAGTGAATTGTTGACATAAACAGAATAGTTTATTTGAGAAAGCTATGCAATCAGTCAGTTGGATTGACTAGGTACATGGGTTTTACAGACAAAAAAAATAATAATTGCAAGTAGCAACTTGATAGAGTTTTAACATTTACTTTAATGGCAGAAGAAATTTTTATATTGGAACTTCTGTAGAAAAGCAATAGTGTGTACAAGAGCATAAAGAGGTAATAGTTTGCTGTAGCTATCCCCAAGGGAGACCACATTACCATACTGAGGTTTCTTTAAAATACCTTTATCTGATGGGAAGTTTATAGGCGGAGTAAGATCTTTTATTAGGTGTACTGTTGGAGTTAAAATAAGCACATAATTTTTCAGGGACCACAAGCTATTTTTTCCATATCTTCCACTAGTCTAATAAATGGTGTCACCCTACAATCTTTGCCTTCTTCATATCTTGAGAGCATCATGACTTCCGTAATTGTTGTTTATTGTGAAAGGTGTGTGAGCATATCATTCTTAGTGAGATCTTCAGTTCATTACCATACAGAGGTTTTTAAATGAGATCCATTCTTTTCTTAAAAGATAATTAATTACACTTTAAAGAGAAATTCTTCAGCCTGTAACAGGGCAGAAAAGCTGAGCCGAGAGGACACAACGATCTTTTATATCCCTGCAATCTGTAAAAATAAATTTGCTTGCTTAGTCCACTCTTGGACAGGTCTTGAAGGATACAAAATTAACTGCAATGCCTTCCATATTCTGATAACTCTTACAGCTCTGCATTAAGGCACTGATTACAACCAAGTTTCATKCTTCTGAGCTTCATTGTGTTGTCTGCTGGAATCTGATACAATTTATTTCTCCTGATATGTAATTGACTATTTGGGCTCTGTGAGATTTTGGAATTTCTTCTCTTTCTGTGAGATCAAAGATCAGCTGCAGTTGAAGATAAGGACTTGGATGGGGTCACCAATACTTCAAGGATTTTCATTTTTAGCTGTGGCAATTTTCTTGCTTACACTGATTTGAAGTCAAAAAGGATTAGGATACAGATTATTATATCTAGGTGATTCTATCTAAGCTGTTTATTGCTTCTTTGTCCCTAAACTCTATGAGACTGCAGCTGAAGAAACATGAAAATGTAGCTCACAATCTACTAAAGGGTTCTGCACTTCACACTGTATTTTGTTTACTTCTGAAGGTGACAGTGTTTGGACATAAAATTACTCATATATAATTATATAGTTACATATGCTCACATATACACGTGTGTATATGCATTTATGTATACATATTTATAGATGTATTTATCTATGTGTGTATATTATGTGTATATATGTGTGTAAACATATATATGTAATTACATATATATATTTCTTGAAAGATGTTTAATTATTTTCTTAACAGGTCAAGTTTGAGGCTTTTTGTTTTGTAATATTAAAAATCCGTCTTTCATAAGAAATATGCTGTAGCATTTTCTCCAGATGGGAGGAAATCACCTGCTAGAAAGTATATTATTTTTCTATTGCTCTTGGTTTAAAAAGGACAAGAATGATACAAAAATATTTTATAACATTTCATTTTGAGGAAGCGTAATTAAGGATCAGATTTTTCAAGGGACCTCAAAACCTCTCCTTACACTGCACTCCAAAATTGTATTTTGTCAAAAACTGGCTCCTTCAAATTTYGGTGTTGAAGAAATGAAGGGAAATCTAATTGCATTACTGAAAGCTTTAACAGAAAGATCAGAAGTATTGAAGTCACTGAAACACTGAATACAATTTTTACAACTAACAACATTAAGAGAGATTGTAACACTRCTGTCACGGAAGGATCACTCCACCAATGCTGTTTTGTACTTCTGTCTAAGCACTGTCTGCTGCCAGTCATGGGATACTAGACAGCTCTAGAGCATGTCCATGATGACAGTTCTTACAGTTTCTTATGCTATATGTTAGGAGAAACAAAACATCGCTCAAGGGAGGTGAAACATCCCCCTATACTATGTTAGGGAAAGGCTATTTTTTGCATTTTCTAAGAATTCATCCCCATCTAATTCTTCATTGTAATACTTCAGTGCCTTAAACCCAAGTGAGACTGGGCTGCAATTTGAATGCCACAGGAGATGGTTCCTCATGCAGACAGCTTACAATGAATGTAGCCAAGACCTCCAACATAAACAGTTTTAAGAGCAGTTCTTGATGAATATATTAGAAAAATAGGTCSTCAGCTAAGAAAAACTTCTAAATGTCCCTAACTTTTAGGCGGGCTTGAAGTTTTACTGTCTGGGACCAGATTCTATTCAAGAGTAATAAAAGCTGATCTAATTTTGATGGATATAATTTTTAATTTTTTTTTTTCTAACAACCTTGCCCCACACAACAAAGTTGTCCCATATTGCAACGTTATTTAGCATAAAAGCTTTTCCACTCTGTCTCCTCCTACTTGCTCCAATTCTTGTAAATGTATTTGAAGAAGAATTGAAGATGGAAAAKGGAGTGACATCTACAAGATATTCCCTGTCCCTTCCCCAAAAAATCTTGGGAAACTTAAGTATATGGCATTTACATACCTTCTCCTAAAATATTATCCATGCTCAAAGCTGAGCAGGAAGGTAAAATGTAATCCTTGCCAACATTCCCTGTGGGAAAATTCCTGTTCTGCTTGAATAGCTTCATAAGGCAAAGTATTAGAGAACATATATAAATATATTCCAGATGCACCAGTGGATTTAGAATTGTCAGTAGGACACTAAAAAAAAAAAAAAATCAATCCCAAAATAACAGTCCCAGTGAGAATGACCTCTTATTCTTAATGCCCATGATTTTAATACTGACAGTCCCTGACTCAGTAACTCAAYAGCCCTCTCCATGAAGCATATTGGTCAGGTGTTTATAGGCTTTTGCTTATGAACAATTCTTGTTTTTTTGTTTGTTTACTTTTTGCTTTCCTTATGAAACAGCCATAGGCACCTATCTAAATAACCATGCACACCACGTAACATGCAGTCACAGGAGGTCTTCCATTTATAGCAGGCAAGTGAACTACCAAGTAACTGCTACATTCCAATGTACTAGTACTTAATACATAGATAAAAAGCTATGAATTTTAGCTGTATGAGGAACAGTGGATTCTGCTTTCACTTAAACCATTGTTCATAATAAAGAACTAGTCTGTTGAATGTTTTTGCCTCAGCAGGGAGGCTGAACACTGACAGCAGAGATGCCAGAACTACAGGAAAACTRTAAATGGACAGGAATCATTCAAAGTGTTTCCCTTTTCTTTACGGTTATGAGAGGAGCTAAGGAGGATGCCAGAGTGGAATGAGTTGATGATGCACCAGCCACAGACGAGGGAGCTACATAAGCATTTTGCTAGAAGTCTGAAAATGCAGAGAAATTTGGTGAGCTCATAACTCATCCATAACAAGCCAACAACGACTGGCAGAACTCATTGTCTCTRATTTCATGCTCTTTGTTCAGCAATACCTCAAGCACTTTTAAGCAGTGACTTGAAGCAAGGACTTAACACTGTCAGATCACTATATATTTTTAAGTCTTAACAAGAAAAAATAGATTAAAACACTGACTAACAATTACACAACAAATTTCCACTGTTGTTGAAAGCCTGTTTATCACTGAATTTTCAGTGAACCTATCAGTAAAGGCCAGCTGTTTTGTTGTAAAACTAGAGAGAGTGAAGCAAGCTGATATTTTTATAGAAATAACTAGGAACCTTACTAAACCTATGTGTTTTTGAAATCTAGATGCTTTCAAAATCCTTCTAGATACTTCTAGGTTGCTGAAAGACTTTCCAAAGATGACTAGGAACAAATACAAGGATTAAAATTGCACACAATTGACATTACAGCGGGATCACGCTGATGTTTCTTGAGTTGACTATTCATGACTCTGGAATTGGTCATCTTGCTGAATAGTTTCTAAACCCTGGTTCCACATCCTGTAAAACTGTAAGGGAGTGTTCTCACTGGCATCAGGGGCATAGAATCAATCACTGTTACTATAATTAATGGTAAAAGATGCACTTAATTCTATGGGAATGTAGAATTGTTCAAATGTTGATTAAGTGCTGCAGGCTGAATAGCAGGAGAGAAACAATTCCTTTTAAGTAAGTAAATCTCAAACAAAAGAAAATTCTTGCTCTCCAAATATTTCTCTTAATTTATATATTTCAACTGTCTATGAATGAGCTTTTATAGCCCTCCTGGAAAGAAATTCTGTATGCATACTCTTTGTGTATTTTGTATAGATATTTTTATACATTTTTGAAAGGCCGACACTGTCAAAGTGGGTGGTAGAAGAGATTTAATGGAATATGGTAAGAAAATTCAGAAAACAAAAAATACCAGATAAGCTGTGAAAAAAATATGTGGATAAGAAATATACRTTTATTCCACAATTACTCAACAGAYATGCAATTTTAGTTGATATATTGAGTATCTGGGTATCCCCTAAACTAAAAAAAGTAAATTCATATGACTTGAGCTCAAGATTGTAGGCGCCTTCATTGGGACAGTAATAGAATCTTATCCTTTGTGGTTCAGCCCTGGGGGAGAAGATGAGGGAAACTGTGATCTCTGCAGATGTTTCTATTCTGTGTAGGAGATTGTTCCATATAGTGTTTGTTGGAAACAACCCACAGATTGAAGCTGCTGCAGAGGTCATACAGGTTTCTGATTCAATGTTCCTGCTCCAGATTGCCAAAGTGGTTGACGGATTGAGCTTTAACTTGGACCAGGAAATAACAGTCTCCAGAGGACTTTATATTGTCTGGCAATCTCAGAGTACTTGGCACCTGGACACTTTTCTTCTTCTGTCCCAGTGCACGCTCTGGACATTAGGCAGGGACACTTTCACCATTTGTCTGCAGAGAACTCCCTCAGAGGAGGAATAGAAGTCATCCTTGGAACCCTCACTGCTAAATATCAAATCATCTAAAGAGTTACGATACAGACTTTCTCTAAACAGTCGTATTTTTAGCCGCTCTTTCCAACTGTGGTGAAATTATGATATGCAGAGGCATTACTTAATCAGGTTTGATTGTAGCCACAGCACAATTTAGACTCTTTTATATACTGCCACTTAGTCTAGACTACAAACTCACACAATATTAATGCAACACAGATTAAAAGAATATTGTTGGAAAGTAGTGAAAGCAACCCTTGTTTATGCTCTACTCCTACTAAAACTGAAATTAAAATGCCTATTCTTCATCTACTGAATAGTCACATCAAAAGCACTTATTTAAAATCGTCTAAAAAGTCTTAGATTGACATTCTGCAACTGTAGGTTAAACAGAAAAGATTTGAATTATGCCATTTTCCTGAAATGAGAAACTAATGCATAACATTGCATTATGCAACTATGAACATTTCTGTTGAGACAGAAAGAAAAGAAATGAATGGATTCACTTTGTGTTTGTTAGGTTTTTTTTTCTTCTCTTTCTGAGAATACGCTAGGAAACAAGGTAACTGAAACAGTGAATTTAATATAAATCCAGAGCACATTCATGGGAAACTGATTTTGAATTCTGAACTGCAAGTATTCATACAGAGAATACGGTTCTGCAAGAACAGAACTCTCTTTCCAGCAGCTCCTTAGTGCTGTGAGAGAGATTATGTATTTCTGCTTATCTGAAGTCTGAAGGCCTCTTTGGCAGAACAAATTATTTGTTGAAATAGCTGCATTCACTCTTCCAGGGCTTTGGCCTAGAGAATTAATCTAGCTCCCATAGAAATCAATGAATTCTGAAYTATGCCCACTGTCTGATATTCCTTGAACTAATATTGTGTGAAAGTTTATTTAGAGGGGGAAAAAAGAAAAGGCTTTGACACAATTTTAGCAGGGTAACAGGAAGAAAAACAAAAATCATTCTGTCTTTTTCTTTAATACCTTAGGGTAGTGAAAACCTCCCCATAACTTTCTGTAGGAAGTAAAATCTCCTTCATTAGGCAGTTTTAAGAATATGTGTTAAGAACCAGGACAGATGTCTCTCAGCAAGGATATGCTGCCTCAGGGCAAGGAGATAACAAGATAACAGCTCCCTCCTTAGGGAAAGCAGAGCTTGGGAAAACTCACATAACATCAGCTCCCTTCCATACCCAGAACACAAGGTAATTCTCCATCCACAAAAGTCTTGATGATACAACACTGGAAAACTCTTTTGGTATTGCAAAAATCATGAATAAGATTTTGAAAATAAAATAATAAAAGGGTTTGACTCAGTCACGAGACCTTGAGCTTTAAAGACTTTCCCTCTTTTTTTTTTTTTAAACTTAGTTCTTTTACCCATGGGTTCAAACTTTTCTTTTACTATTCTGAAAGCGGGAAACGTACTTTTGAAAAACAGAACAGGAAAAATGTCAGAATTGTTATGCAATCACCTAAACAAAATAAGAATATTTTAAGAAGGTGCACCAGTTGGTGACACTATTCTGGTAATTGTAAAGACATTTCCTGTGGTGTTTTTACAAGTCAAGAGCCTGATGTTGACTTGGCAATGGCCTGTGTGTATTGCAGAAGATTTCTGATAGCATACATCTCTTTAATTATCACCAAAAAGAAAAGCRTGACTAAATAGCTGGAATGCAGAATTGAGCAATACATCTTCAAGTATGGCAATTTCTCTATCACCCTAAAACGCTGAAAATACCTTAGTCTTAAATATCTGTGATAGCTCAAAGTTAAAGGGCTTAACTCTGTAATTAAGTGGTGATACTCTTTGACCTGTTTTAGGCATTTGACTATACAGCTCCCCTCAGATTATAAAATCTAAGGTGATATGAAAGAATTCTGTTTCTGAACTGCTCAGACTGCCCACTTCTGTACTGTGACTGTTCATTGGTACAAATTACAAATCATTCTTGTGATTTTTATCACACATCTCTGATACTATTCTTCGATTTTATTCTTAAAACCATGTTTTCTGTCAGTATAGGTATATCCAAGAACACTGCTTTGTGTTAAAATAGCTGCTTGATAATTTTCCAGAGACTATGGTTAATAAGGCAGAAACAGTTTGTGCTGGACCATGAAACATTTTTAAATACCTAGCTATTTTTTCTGTAATCAGGAGTTTTTTATTGCATCACACAAGACTTGTAAAGACTTTTGCTTGGAAGACTTTAGAAATTAGATTTCAACTTTGAAAGTTTTCAGCATGCTTTCTAAAGTTTTAGATGAAGTGGTTTTAAAGGAATGCACAATTCCATTTTCCCCATTTTATTTCTTTTTTTTTCCATGCCAGTCTATTATTGCAGTATTCATTTTTTTTTCAGAATATCATTGACTTCATAAATGTAAAACACATAATAATTTATAGACCTCAGTATCTGTAAGAAAAAGAACATTTGTAAGAAAGGTAATTCAGAAGGGGTATGCATCAGTCTAGCAGGGAATTTTCACGTATTTCAGTTGTTTATTTTCTATTGATTTTTACTTCAGTTTTCTGTGTTTCTGTAATATTCAGTGTAGGTATGAAGTCAATGTTTCCTTGTCTTTAATATTTTTAGTTGAGTAGAAGTTATCTAAATAGTGTAATGTTTTATTTTTACCAGATACAGTTGAAATAATCCTTCCAGTGTCATGGTGCTATTGGAGATTCTGGATTTTTTTTTTCCTTACATTTTTATTAASTCCTATTCTCCTTTCAGTTAAGATAAATTAGGTCTTCAGATGTTGTTAGCAAGTATAATTGATGAGGTTTTGCAGATTTATGCAGCTGAAGTCGTAGTTCATCATTTCAATGTTATTTTTAACACCAACCTATAAAATCAGTTGCCTGAGCATCTTGAAATTAATCCACACAATACTGGAGGCTGTATGGTCCCCACCTGTGCTGGTAGATAAATGACAACTGTGAGTAAATGCAGGCATAGTTAATTTTTCAGTGAAGAGTTGTAGTGTTTGAACTCATCTTAGCCAGAGACTAGTCCACAGTAATTGAAACAAAATGAATGCTGCTGCATTGGGCAGGAGCTTTGGGGCAAGCCAGATATAGGCACTTTTGTGACCATGCCTGAGCTCACAGTGTGATGGTTTGACTGTATGTGCCTAGGCTAGACTACAATTTCTTTTTTTCCTACACTTCAATAATGATGAATCCTGAAGATACATTTGTAACTGAAAGACTGAACTAAATTCATTTCATAGCAGACTTTGGGGATAAATTAACTATTCCCAAGACTTAGCAGCTGGTTTCCTGAATCARGAATTTGGTATTTCCCCTAATCCAGTTCCTCTTTCCCTTTGTGTCAGTCATCTAGTGTGGCCTTTCCTATAGTCCTCTTTACTCCTTCTCGTTTCCCTTGTACTCACTGAGAACTGGAGAAAAGGCAAGGATCTCCTTACCACCTTATTCACCTGGGAATAAGACATATAGAGTAAAAATATCAGAACCTACAGAAATGGGAGCCACAGCTGGAAATGTAAAGTCTGTGTAGTTATTTAATTTCATTCAGGACAGGGTATCCTTTGTGGATGACTTGTCACTGAGCTTGAATATATGTGCAGGAAACTAACTCAGTTGCTTCTTAAATTCAGAAACCAGACCATCTCCAAATAGCTATATTTTGCAAGTGCTGTTTTTGAAGAGCTTACGACAAATGAGGTTGACTGGTGAAGGTAAATGCAGCTGTTTCTAACACTCAGGAGTACTAATAGTTGAGAACTGTAATTATTCCAGCCAATAGATGTCTGTACACTCTGAAATAAAAAAGGCAAAAAAATTATCAGTCAATTAAGAGTTAATGTTGAATCAGATAGTTGTTTGATACAAGATCTGAATAAGAAATATACAACTATTTAATGAAGAAATAATGAAATGAAAACAGTTTTCACATAGCTTGAGTGCCCAAAATGTTGCTTACTGTTGTGGTATTGAAATGTATCACATATAATTACATTTAGTGACAGTATTAAGGAAAAGAGAGAGAGAGAAAGAGAGAGAGATGCTACATTTTTGTGGGCACAATTTATTGCAAACACAAATGCTAATATTTTGATGGTAGTTAACAAAACAAATAGTCAGAGGTCTAGAAGCTAAAATATTTGAACCTGCAATTTAGTGAACTGATCTGAATGTAGTTTCATAATTGTGTTCATTTGCAAGGCTTCTTGCCCTCAAATATCAATTGTTAGCTTGTTTATTAAAGCTTTTACTAATTTAGACAGTTTCCCCACAAACTGATATATATCTTCATTGTTCTGTGTCCAAAACAGCAACAGAAAATTAGGTCATATTATTATAAATGATGACCTTTTACTTTAATTGTTTTCCTAAAATACAACCTTGCAAAATATTTTTCCTTTTGTGAGGCTAAAGCCAAATAATAAGCATCAGACTCCAGCATTTCAGGAGCTGCAGAAAACATTAAGGAAGGCTGTTGTTGCTGAACTGGTAGCAGGTAATTTCAAACACATATGCCCTTCTCTCTCTCTATATATATATGTATATATACATTAAAATTAACCTATCTGTATTAGATCTGTATTTGCATGAAGAGATGTATAATTGCTGATTGTACAATGTATACAGTGGTATAATAATTAGTGAGAAAGTACAGATTAATATCCTAACTTTCTCTTTACTTGGTTAAATACCTCACCTTTTACATCATCAAAGTCATAGGGACCACTGTTACAGTAAGACAAGTCTGACAAGCAAACCTCATCAGTWTTCTTGTAGTCTCATGTAGCCTCATCTAAGACAAGACAGCACTGAGAATTTGGATTGTTATATTAGTTTTACATGAGAATATTGAAGGTAATCAATTGCAGAGATCCTTAATTTAAGGTATGATAAAGGTATGGATTTACTATGATTTAATATATTCCCACCTGCAACTCAGGAGAGAGACAGCTCTYGAGGTTCACATCCCTCACAGGGGGATTCATATTCCCTCACATCCACATGGATTCATGTAGGAGTGGGCATGAAGGAGGAGGAGATATTGTGCTCTCTCATGTTGTTTTACTGAACTGTTTCACTCACGCAGACTTACCAAATAAATGAATGGTTTGCCTTGCTGGAGGTGCTGGTATTATAAGGAAAAAACAAGCAAAAGAATGGCTGCCAAAAATAGTGGGCTGATAGAAAAGATGTATATGTATTTATATGTRTATACGTATGTATTTATATATGCATGTGTTCAATGCATTGCAGACCCATAATATATTGATCTAATCACATTAGCTTTATTTGATTAAGACTTGCCTCAAAAAGTAGCCAGATGTTAGTGCATATTGTGAACAAAATATGCTGATATTTGGTATAAACAATATTGGATGACTGCCAAGGAATCCACTGGCATATAGTAGGATTTGGATGCAGCGTGAGTCCTATGCACATGGTGGCATTCTAATATTTGCAAGTCTTTCAGATTAGTGGTTCAAACCAGTATCTCCACAAGCTGTTGCTATTTTTTTTTAACTGCAGCTAATTTGCACTTACAAAAGAAAGATATTTTCTTCTGCCTCTGAAACATCAAAGGAAGGCTGGTAATGAGATAGCAGTGAATGGAGCTGTGACGGCTTCAAATTGAAAGTAGCAATAATGAAAAGGTGTGATGAGCTCACTGGTAGCCTTTCTGAAGTGTGTAGTGAGCATCAATCACGAGGAGACACTCACAGGTGTATTGAAGAGCCCAACCTGAACAGGTGACCATTGGAACTCTGTCCACAGGAAGGACACTGATTGATAACAGAGACTGAGAAATTACATTTTTTTCAGATGAATTCATAAATAATAATGTGTCCGGTTAGAAGAAACTTAAAATTGAAGATGTGTGGTARAGAACCAAAGATGGTAATTTTTCTTTTACTTAAAAAGAAAAATCAACACTCCAAAAGAAAAATCAAACAAAAACAAAGAAACACACACACAATTTTAGGAACAACTACTTTAGTTCTTTCCTGTTCCTTCCAGGATAAAATTTGCAAACAAGATTCTTCAGTCTGCAAAATTTTCACCTGTTCCAGTTGATGATGTGGCTGCTTTAGGGCAGGTGTCCAAAGAAAGATGGGGGCAAGAGCAATGACAGCTTCTGAAAAAATGTTAACATTGTAGTTTTGTTTGTTTGTTTGTTTTCAGGCTGTTATTTTATGAGTATTCAGCACAAGGAAGAAAGAGAGAAAGAGAGAGAGAAAGAGAAAGAAAGAGAGAAAGAGAGAAAGAGAGAANAGGAAGGAAGGAAGGAAGGAAGGAAGGAAGGAAGGAAGGAAGGAAGGAAGGAAGGAAGGAAGGAAGGAAGGAAGGAAGGAAGGAAGGAAGGAAGGAAGATAATATTCTATCTCGTATCCTCTCTATTTTCTATCTGGTACAGCTTCTCATCCGGTTAACATGTTCCTGCATTCTTAGCGGGCTCTTCATCTGTACCTGTGTTTCAGTGTTTTAATGCTTAAAATGAAATGCTTAAAAACCTTAGGACTGGGGAAAAGAATAAAAGCAGAGCTTCTCTTAGAGCAAGTATAGACCAATAATTGTTATTACTTAAGGCTGTGAGCTTCATTTTCTCCTAGTACACATAAAAAAATTCTGTGCAGATATCTAATCAGACTCAACTCTGATTCATCAAAGGATGGTTGAGGTTGGAAGGGACCTCTAGAGATCCATATATATTCATAGATTTTCCCTACTTCTCTTCAGTATCACTGATTAAAAGACAAAGAACCATAATATAATAAGGATACGGTAGACTTGAGGTGTGAGAGGAGTTTCTTCCAAACTTGTTATTTCCTTAGCAGAGTTTAAGAATGTTGTGAAGTGCCCTTGAAGTTAGGAGCAGGGAAAACAATGTATCCATTGCTGAAGAAATAATCAAACTATGTTTATTGAGCACTGCAGACCTAGACTTTCCTTTTTCAGGTTCAGTTCAGATCTTGTGGTTGGAACACATTTAATACACTCATTTCCAGAAGGGCTCTCAGTGTGTTTTGTCCTGGTCTTCAGTGGCAGTAGACTCATATTCAGTATTGCTTCATTGCATCTGCCATTATCAGCAATAAAGAACAGTTATGAGCACAGAGGAGATCTCTATTATGCAAATTATCAGCTTTAATAGCAAGCACTRCCCTTCAGATGGCAAGCCCAATCCCTTCTCCCCTGCCCTCAGCCCTATTGGGGTGTATCCTTGGCACTTTTATGTTCCCATTATTTGCTTTATTTTTTTTCTGAGGGTATTGAGTATCACTGGAAATGTTAAACCCTTTGTGTCATCGTAGTTGCCACAGGCTGAGCTTTTCAACTGAAGTAGGCACTCAGCTTACAGCAGTATTTGGTGTAGCTCCTTCAGGTCTCTTAGCACAGAAGATATGATAGCTGTGAATGCTGGTCCCCTCTGTTTTTAGAATTGTTCCCTCAGTCAGAATTTACAAAATTGTTTTAAAGACTTCTCACTCTGGCACTTTTCAGCATGAGGGATGTGCAGTTTTCATTAGAAATAGCTGTAGACTATACACTATAAAAAACACGTGGTTTGGAAAAATCTCTTCAGTTCTGATAAACAAAGTAGGGCATAAGCATTTCTTCATATCTTAAAGCATTATAATAATAGGGAAATAATGAGGTGAAATATATAATGTATATACTGTGTATAAAATATATAACCTTAAGAAAAAAGGAGGAACAGTAGCAGGCTATGCAGCAACCTGCCAGTGACTTTTTTACAGCGCTCTGATGCCATGGGGTGAAATTCAGAGATAATATGTAACCCCCCTGCGTAGGGTTAACCTCTGGCAAAAACCTGGCAGCTTGTCTTTTTTGCTCTTTGGCCACACTTGTATAACTTGTCATGCCGGTGAAGTCATACTGAATTGAGCAAAACTAGCTGGAACCAAGTATGCAGAGAAACATATTTGTCTTTGYACTTAAGCTGACAGCTGTAGCAATTTTCTCGGAGCAGATACACACAGCTTGATGACAAAGAGGGAAGCTTGTGTGGATTTCTAATTGCAGAGTTCTGTTGCAGAGGCCACTGATAATGGGACTCTGATTTTAAGAAGGATTAGGAAACAATCAAAACCAGGTGGTTTGTTTGGATTTAATATGCATGAATCATTAGAGCTTTCTAACAGAATTAGGGAATAAGCTTTTCAGATTTTTCGAGAGGAAGCAGAAACTATTATTATAAGATTCCCAATGGGATAGAAGTACCATGGTAATAAAAAATGGGTCAGTACAAATATTATAYGGAGAATTCATTAAAAAGCAGTAGGAGTGGGAGAAAATCTTCACTTTTCTCACCTTTTAACTGATCACTGTGACATTGACACATTAAAGCTGACTTCCCAAATTACATACAAGTAAATTCCCGATTTACTTGTAGGATTTAACACTGCAAGCTCACATCTTTAAATACATTAGCATGGGTTAACTATCCATTTCTATGTTTTCAAGTCCACACCAAACTGAAAGCAAATCAAATTAATTTAGCCTATCATGAAACAGCATTGAACGAACTCTTATGACTTTGCATTTGCTGTTCGAAGCAAATTGACTCCTGGACAATTACCTTAACACAAATAAGACCCATTGACTGTTTATTCTGTGGTAACTTGCATGTGTATAAATAATGCAGGTAAAATGATTTGCTGATAATGTTAGTATCTAAGCTTGGCTGCAAGTGCAGTTAAATCCACATCTACCCTTTAATTTAATGGTAGAAGAAACCATTTCTAAAGTATAATCTGAATTATGATCAAAACATATGTATAGAAATTCCTTGACAACTCAATAAATAACTTACATTCCTGATACCCATGTATGTATGGTCTCAATTTCCTTTAAACTATAGATAACATGTGGCCCATTAATTTCTCAGATTCTGCCAATCCATTCTACCGCACTGAAACTGTCATTTCAGTAATTTCTAGTAAGCTTTCTCTTCAGTTTTCTTGTAGAAACTCAGCCATGTTGTTTTGACTATGTCAGTGGTGATTAAATCTTTTTTTCCTCTCTCATAGTTTCTACAGGTCCCTAACATCCTATATTTTTCATTCCTAACTCTCTCATTGCTCCTTTAGAGGATCTATGTGATTCATTTTTTGCCCCTCAACAGTCTCCCAATATGGCCATCCTGGAGAAAACCAACCTGTGACACATATTCATCTGCCATTGATGAATGACAACCTCCCTTTCCAGTCTTGCGTCATGACTTGTCATCTTAATACTCTCTGTACTTGTCTATTGTAATGTAAAATGTAGCAGAAGGAAGACTGAGCTCATAGCTCAATGCTGATGAATATTTCCCTCACGTGCTGAAGTATCTCAGATGATATTGCATTCCCTCTGTCCTCCAGGTGACAGCTCTGGAACTGAAAAATGTGCTTTTCTGTCTGCAGTTTAAATCCAAGATGATGTCTTGTATATAATCAGAGTCCTTGGATGGGACTATGCACAGGCTTTCATGTGTCAAAAATACAAGTGGTGTATCGAGTCCGGGGAGATGTAGCCTGGCCAAGGAACCCAGCTTACGAAAGAAAACACAGAGTAACGGGAAATCAAAATGCATCTCCCAGGCCTTAAAGAGTAAAAATCCAGTTTTCTGTCAAGCAAACAAAAGTGGTTTGTTTTCAATATTTTTAACTTCTGCAGTCTTGGTTGCAGGAATTGTTTCATCTTCACTTCTCCTTAGAGCATACACATTACTCCCCCAATTCTCAGTGTAACTTGATTTCCTTACTTAATATCTTCACCACACAACACCAATTTCAGAAATGAATTTCAATCTGTCCATGAAACTTTTATAGACCTCCTGTTTGTGATTTCAAGTCTCTGAGTGTCTGCCCAAATTAGTGGAAAAGTAATAATATTTCAGCAGGAACAGTAAGAAAGCACTTCTATATTCTTGTATTTTTTATAATAGGTAGGCAGTAAGCAAAATCTCTTATAAGATGATATTTTATTAAGAAATGTTCACCAAATAAAGTACTGCTTGGACATGAGTTGGGGTGGCAGAACATGACCCCAGAGAAGCAGATGTGTAGTCAGAGAGAAAAGAGGAACTGATATGTTGAGTAAGAGGTGTTTCTCTTACAAAATCASATTTAATACTAGAACTTCATTTTAATATTTTTAGTGATAGCAATTTAAAAAAAACATTACCAGAACATACGAAGTTGGTTCAGGTCTTGCACAATGAATTTTATATCATAGGTTGGCAGKGATATTGGAGAACGATTTAAAAAAAAATTGATTTTTTTAAAGTGACTTCCAAATAATGTTGGATAAAAACAAAGCCAAAAAAAACCCCAAATATTAAAATGATTAGGTCATTAATGCAGCACATGCATGTTACTCATTCATTTTTACTCAAGCTGTCACCTTTTYATATATATCCTCTAAATGCATTACACTCGTATAACATGAAACTTCCATAAAATCGAAATGAAGACAGCTCTATGTGGCATAATAGCTTTGGTAAATCGTTTCTTTCTCACTGTTAGTCAAGCAAGGCMGTTTCTTGAATTGTGACGACTACTCCTTCACAGCAAACATCAAAGAGACTGGCACAGACAGAAAAGATAAACTCTGCCCCTTAGGAGCTTGTTCACGTCACGTCTACCCATTTAAATTCTAGTTAGATTGATCAGAAATGGGAGAGAAAAGCTTTAAATTGCATTATTAACAATAGGTTAAATCTTAGGCTGCTGATTAAATCAATTTCTCTCAGATAAAATCATAATAGGCACTGGCTGTATTTGCCTGACAGGAAGCATGTCATTGGTAATGTTTTGTGTTGCCTTTAATGAGTCTGATTGTCATCTTCCAGCAGGGAGAGCACAAAAGACACCTGCAGGTCTGGGTGAATGGGATCACTTATCGATCAAGTTGTCAGGCCTGTCAGGCATAAAATCAATGTGATGGTGTATTTATACAGAAGCTCCCCAGATTAGTCAACTGATTTTAAATTTTGACAGAATCAGTTGCACGCTAAATATAATTTCCAAAATTGTCTAGCTCACAATGTTCCTCTTCAAGAACAATCAAGATACTGAATAGAATATGTGGGTKTTTTTTTTTTTTTTTTGCTTGAAGAAAATAAGATGTTTATCACTTTGACAACTTGCTTTCCAACTAATAAATGCAACCTTTGCAATTGTTTTTCTTGCTGCATTTTCATTGCTTGTTGACTTTAGTTGTTTCTATTTAAGCCCCAGCTCCCCATTCACTGAGCAGCAGCTATATTTTAGCAGTGATATTTGCTGGAGTTCAGCTAGATTACATTACATGTTTCTACAAAGATAGTGAGCAGATAAGTAGACAAGTTCTTCATGCAGCAGAAGGAAACTGCATACCTGCACATGAGCTCTTTGTGGTCCAAGTCACCTTCCTGGGGATGGAGGAGGGGATCAGAGCAAACATTGGTGCCTCCTGACCAGAAAATCCTGGACGACTTATCCAGTGTGACACCCAGCGAGGACATGGAGTAGGAGCAATATTGTACTACTTCCAGGTCAACCTGCACCAGCAAGCGGAGGAGGGGGATAGGTCAGTGAAAGACCAACTTGAACCCTCAGTCTCTGAAAAACTTTGGGAATTACAGGGAATGGAATAAATATTATTGAAGAAGTTCTGTGTTACACCGTGAAGCAGATTTACTTATAATGGACAATTGACGTGATCATTTTTTGTGTGTGATGCCATGCTGTTCCATTTCTAGTCATTTGTTTGTTGTCATCTCATCTATTTTTCCTTCTGCCACTTCATTCAGAATTTTTATAATCTTTCATTGTCTTTCTCTCACATCCTCCTCTTGCATCATTCCATTATTTCCCCAGGAACACACTTTTTGCATCCCTCTTTCCCTTCTGTCTTCTTTCTTCATTTGTTTGCCTTATCTGTAGTCCCTAAACTTACAGAGGAATCAAACTAATTTAATTCAAGGTTATATCAAAAAAAAAAAAAAAAAAAAAAAAAAAAAAAAAAAAAAAAGCACAAACCCTTATTCAATTCAAATGTGTTCTTTCTGTCACTTTTGATAGATGACATTTTTTCTTGGTAGATGCATAGAATTCAAGCCTGGACGTGAAATGTATTACTCAGTTTGAAAGGCACAATCACTTGTTCTTTTTTTTTTTTTTTAATCTTCACATTTTTGTCAGTTTCTCAGTCACTCCTGCACTTTCACCTTACAAGATTGTTTCATAGTTATGTCTTGGGAGTGAGATTAATTCACTGTGACTTTCATTTGGAGCTAATTAGTTAAAGATTTGTCATCACTACAGTAGTGTGAACTTCACAGTGGACGAGTCCACTGCAGCTTGGAATAACATAAAATTTTAGCCTCAGTTCACTTGAAGGTTGTGATTGCAATAAGCCAATGGCAGGGGAAAGTCTCATTCCATCCCACCGTTGCTTCCAAATCCCCTCTTTATAAGCCTCCTAGATTAGCTTTACTAATCCTTGGATGTGAAACAAAAGATCCCCAGAACGATGTATCTTCAAGCCTGCTCTAGAAGCCCTTAAATTCTGCCCTCTTTGTGCACGAAAATAGCTTCAACAAGGGATCTTCATGTCCATGGATGAAATTGTCCCTAGGAGCAGGTGCCTGAATGCCCTGAGATAACATTGTACGTAACACAGTTATGTGTGTCCAAACACTGCAGCTGTCATTATGACTGGTATTTGAAATGTAGACTGATTTGATAGTAATATAATTGTGTTTGAGTTGAACCTTAAAGTAAATATAGAGAGTTCATAAGATGTTCTTGGTGAGGATGAGGCTCTGGCTGTACAATTTTTATCTGATGATTAATGAGAAGTCTAAATTAAAACTCTAATTAAAAGTCTAACAGGTAGATGAAGGCACTGTAAGCAGTAGCTGATGAGAAGGAAGAGGAATCTCTAAGGGTGTTTACACGGGTTCACAAGCAATTAGCTGCAACCAGAAGATTCCAGGGCATATTACTCTACTATGAATAGTGTGATACAACTGAAACTTTTGCATATGTCAAATTTTGCTTAAATTAATTAGAACTTGCTGTATTTGAAAAAGCGGGAACAAGATCTTGGTTTTTTTCAGTTCCAATTGCCAGTGTAAAAGGCCGAATCTAAAGGTCCATTACCAGTGTGCTGATGGAATACGTTCAATCTAATGTTAGCAGAAAGGAAAACACATGCCATCAGTGTCATTGATTTGCTGACAGTATGAGCACTCTTCTTCCTTCCTTGATCTTTCCTACCTGATGGTGACATATCTGTAACCTCCTCTCTAGTGTTTTCAGGTTTATGATTACCACATTAGTTTTTGTGAGAAAATTTTTGTGATTTCTCACCTGTAATGAGTCGTCTCTAACCTAGACTACTGTTACCTAGATGCCTAACTGATACATAGTTCCAAAAGAGCTGGTATCTGAAACTGCTGGTATCTGAAACTGAAAAAGAAAAGAAAAGAAAAGAAAAGAAAAGAAAAGAAAAGAAAAGAAAAGAAAAGAAAAGAAAAGAAAAGAAAAGAAAAGAAAAGAAAAGAAAAGTAGTTTCCATATTGAAACTGTTATATTAATATTAATATTAATAATTCCATATTAATAATTCCATATTAAAATGCCATATTCATGGCATTTTAGATTATTTCACTTAGGTTAGAATGAAACTTGTGTCAGTGCTGTCAGAGAACAAGCACTGTTCACAAGCAAAACATCCAAGCCCCCAAGTCTAGTCTGTGTATTTACACTGTGTGGTATCTTTATGCTTTCTGAGCCTCCCTTTCTACATAGCCTTTCTGTTCATCAGTTTTCCTTCAATATTCTCATTAAATTGTGAAATCAGGAATGCTCTGAAAGGTGGTGCCATCTCTGCCAATATCACTTTAAATGACTGAATAAATTTGGAAAAATATTTTCATTTCATATTCTATATATAAACTGCAGTTACCAGGTACATGTGATAGAAGATCTCCCAGGAAAGACTGCTGATAAACTCTATGTCTTATGGGTTGAGGCTTTTAAGTTACCTGTAGGATCCTGTTTGTATGACATGTATGTAAGTTTGGAGTTACGATGTTTTATCTTCCAAGTAACTTTGAAATAATTGTTGTAAGTATTATAATTATTTCTCTACATTTCCAATAGATATGTACAAGACTCAGAATGTGCAGAATTTACATCTGTAGAGAATGTGAGCTATTGTTTGAATTTAAAAATAGTTTTTGATTTTCAAGGCAATTGCAAAATAAATGGATTCTGTCAGGCATAAGATGAACAGATGAGGAGTTCTTATGTATTTTAAAATGTATGAATTGTGMCATGATCCAGGGAACTTTGAAACCATATCAATTATTTTGCATCTGGCATTGCACACCACCTGCATAATGAGAGAGCAGAGAGCCTGATGATTTTTGAAACTCATTTTGGTGAATAGTCACACGAGTGCATCGTACTGTGCTCTAGACAGATGGAAAGCTAGCAATGTCTCAGAATTCAAACATGATTTGTATTTGAGCGTGGCTTATCTTTTGCTTTGTTTGTTTGTTTTGTTATTTTAGGAAATTCTAATATATCAAAAAAATGAATTTTTGTAAAGAGCAACTTAAATTGYGTTCAGCTATACCCTTCTCTTTTCATGCAGTTGGGCTGCCCCAGGGGAATTGGAAGCAGAATGTGATATATAGTGTCTGAAAGGGCACATTTTAATATCTGCAGTTTCATTGTTTAATGGGTTTCAAAAAGACACCATAGCCAAATAAGTTAATTCATGCAAAYATTTGACTCCTTCTACATTCTCCAAAGACTTATTGGCAGCACATCAGTTTTTTTGAAGAATTTACAGGAAGGCTTAAGAGGAAACAAGGGCCAGACCTGGCATAGTAAAGTTGATATTCCTCTTGGAACATGGTGATTCACACGTTGCAAATAAAAAGGACTACTAATACCAAAGTATTAAATCTCTGTATTAGTGCTTAAATACAATTGTACATGATAACTTAAAGAAATATTGTATAAGACTTTACAGTTCAAAAAATCATCAAAAAGAACACAGAGCTAGCTTTGAGCTAATTCATTGCAGCCTTGATTTTCYGTGCTAAGTACTTTTCACAGTCATTTACACCCATGCAAGGAAGTTGTAACAATCRGACATCTTGCAGATTTTTAATATGTATTTAAACATTTACAACCTTTATGTTCATGTAAACATAATAAGCAAGCAAGAAGACACCTGATCTTTAGCTTTTAAAGCAGAATCTCATGCTTTCTTAAAACCATGTTTACCCACTGATGGGGCAACTGGCAACAAGGACAGCAAACCAGAATTATCCTGCTACTCTTGCTGAGGGAGAAGCTTCAGGCCTCACTGTATACCTCTACCTGTTGTGAGTCTGCTCAAGCTACAAACCATTTCATGTCCTGAACTCTTTCATGACTATTCCTAGAATATTTGTACCCAGAAACTTTGTAAAATTTACATAATTAACTTACTGCTGCCTTCTGTCTCTGTCCCCTTTAGCTGTTTACAGGAAACAGTAAATTTAACCACCTTTGCCATTAGCTTCTGAAAATGTTTTGGTCCTGTCTAGTTTCTCCACTAATTTTACAGTCAACTTTCAAGTTAACTTGAAAGTAAGGTTTYAATGGAAACACTGGCTGACTTTTAACTGGAAGCAGCACAAATGGCTTATCTGTAACAATCAGAAAGATTTATAAGCTCCTCAGATACACATGCAAGTAATTTATTTTTGATATGTACTAATTAGACATGAATTGAATAGATTTAAATTGATTGGAATGGCTTTTACTAGCAGAATTTTTGTTTTAATTAGCACCTACAATAACAGTTTGTTTAATATCAGATGCCATATAGTGTTTTGAATTGACTATAAGCATCATCTTCCAAAGACATAGATTTCCTAATGCCTTTTTATGTCATTACAGAATTGCTGTCTTTCACATTAACGTCTCCTTGTGGTCTGAGTTTCTTCTCCTTTTTGCATCATCTTTTCAATCAGTTTGAGAATTCTATCAAAACTTTTATTAAGAAAAGTAAAAAAGGAGCTGAGTCCTTTGAGTTCTAGCTTACTGATTCRAACCCCAGATAAGGATTTCCCCAGGATCAGGTTTGCTTAGGATTCATCTCTATTTTAGGAATAGGTCTTTTTGGGGATATTTTGTGTAGATTACAATATCTATGCTGCTCTCAATAAAGTTCTGAGAGTTTATTTCAAATGAGGAACTGGAAAATTTTTCAAAAAATCTGACGATGTGGACTGGTAGACAAACATCAGAGCCCAGCTTTCATCTGTCTGGCTCTGGAAAGAGAATTCAGATAAGCTAGATTATTAAATAGTGTAACTATGAGTTAGGATTAGTTACAGCTAAATGTGGGTATATGTAAAGTGTCAATCCCTGTTTTAGGACCAGGTGCTACATATTTCCCTGAGCAAGTTTGCAGACAGTGCCAAGCTAGGTGTAGTGGTTGACACTYCAGAGGTCTGTGCTGCCRTCCAGAGGGACCTGGACAGGCTGGAGAGTTGGTCAGAGAGGAACCTCATGAGGTTCAACAAGGACAAGTGCAGGGTCCTGCACCTGGGGAGGAATAACCCCAGGCACCAGTACAGATTAGGGGYBRACCTGCTGGAAAGYASCTCYRCRGAGAGGGACCTGGGAGTCCTGGTGGACACCAAGTTAACCATGAGTGAGCAGTGTGCCCTYGTGGCCAAGAAGGCCAATGGGATCCTGGCTGCATCAGGAGGAGTGTTGCCAGCAGGTGGAGGGAGGGGATCCTCTGCTCAGCTCTGGTGAGGCCGCACATGGAGTACTGGGGACAGTTCTGGGCTCCCCAGGACAAGAGGGGCATGGAGCTTCTAGAGAGGGTCCAGCGGAGGGCAAAAAAGATGATTAAGGGAATGGAACATCTCTTGTATGAGGAGAGCCTGAGTGAGTTGGGCCTGTTTAGCTTGGAGAAGAGAAGACAGAGAGGGGATATGATTAGCATTTATAAGTTCATGAAGGGGGAATGTAGGGAGGAAGAGGCCAAGCTCTTCTCAGAGGCCAGAGACAGGACAGTCGCAATGGGTACAAACTGCAACACAGGCAGTTCCATCTCCATATGAGGAGGAACTTCTTTCCTGTGAGGGTGACAGAGCCCTGGCACAGGCTGCCCAGGGAGGTTGTGGAGTCTCCTTCTCTGAGAAGGAGGTCTTCAAAACCCACCTGGATGCCATCCTGTGTCCCATGCTCTGGGTAACCCTGAGTGTACAGGAAGGTTGAACTAGATGATCTCTAGAAGTCCCTTYCAACCTTAACCATTCTGTGATTCTGTGATATTTCATTTATAGTCAATGGGGAGAAATAAGCATTATAGAAACAAGGGATTTTTAACAAGTGATTATTCTGGTCCATTTTAGATATATACTTTAAATGAAGTAATTATACCCTAAAAATGTTTATTCCTTATGGCTAACTATAAAGAAAATGTAGACCATTATCTCCTAAATGACTTTCTGTATTGCATCTGAATTTGACTGGGTATTTTTTAAATTTGTCTTTATATACTTAGAAGTTTTTTGCAATATGGACTTAGGTCATTTGTATTCAACTGAAAATGAACAGCCAGATTTTCAGTTGAATGTACTTCAATACGTCAAAATGCAGTTATATGCCCACTGGGACGTTCAAACACTGCAATAAAGACAAATCAGCACCTAACTCTGAGATGCTCTTAAAAATACAGTTCAGCATCTGCCTTTATATCCAGGCACTCAAATGCATTTGAGAATCGAGCTCTAACTTTCCAATTTACTTTTGAAAGTAAGATGAGTTTGATATAGGAAAATTTGTTCTAACTTTGTATATTTCCTTTCCTTTCCTAATCATGTCAATTATATAGCACCTGTCACTGAGACATGSTTAAAGGGACATAACAATTCTCAGTGTAGGCAGACATGTTTTTTGTGCAAGTGACTACAGAACAATACAAGATAATAAAATATCCTATCTTTGTTTCAATCATTCTCACAGCCTGTTATGAAGGATGTGAGGTGTTCATAGTGATGAATCTACTCTTCTGTAACATGGGGAGGAAGACCAATACAGCATTAGATCTGGCCTTCATGAAGTATTCAAAATGAAATTTAACTCATATCCTGTCAATGACTTGCTCTCTCTGGAAATTTCAGTAATCATTTCTGGTAAACTTTAATTCAGTATTTATTAAAACAAACGTACCAAGCTGAGTTTTGATGATATTGTACTGAGACAGATTAAATACAATAATGACCACTTTTTAATAACTATTTTATATATTAAATATAATAATGTCTACTTGGTTGGAAAACTCCTAAGAATGACATTACAGTCTTTTCAAAGCTCAATTCAGTTTTACTTTGCTTTATACTAAATGAACATGAGTAGCTTCTTACCTTGGTCCTTCCAAGACATTTTGCTGTCTTAGAGAATTTTCTGGACAGTACATTTTTGGACTGTAAAGAACAAAGGCAAATAAATTGGGAAAGGCAAAGTAAAAATGCAAAATATTTGATCTGATATTGAGACATATTTCTGCTTACTTTTTTTCCTCTTACTCTATTCCTAGCTCTGCCTGCCTTAGACAGAGGAGCCATTCCTAAATTGTCCTTGCTTGAACTTTGAGTTGTACTTGCCATCCTTTAAAGCATTTTTCCTGAACAAGTGTCTCAGAAAGAGTGGAGCACTTGATGCTTGCGAGTGTGTTCTTGTGAACATGCTTCTCTTGACATGGCCTAATGAATAGTCGGTGAAGCTTAGAATAGACTTTACTTCCTGCGTCATCATGGTAATTGGACTGTGGTTGTAGACATGCCACAGATCTTCACAGTACTTCACAGTGCTATTCAAATTTGAATGCTAAAAGTTTTAAATCATAAATATTTCGAGTTTTGCTTAGGGACATTTCATCCTATAATTCCCRTTCTCCACGTTGTTTGGAAGGGAGACTAATTCTTGCTCCATTAAAGAAAAGATATTCTGTGAAATTTGCCCATACCTTCAAAGAATGTGAAAGAAAAATTCTCATAGAGTTTTCTTTCTGGCTTTTTTTTTTTTTTTTCTCTGAAGATCGAGAGTCCAAGTGCAATTTCAGACTGTCAAATAATAGTATTTATAATGAAGCTACAAAGCCAGCTCATTTAAGACAATTTTAAATACAATATACATCCCTCATACATATATGGCTTTCCCTCATACTAAAATATTTACAGTATACTCTAAATATTAAAAGGATATATTCTCCCTTATTCTTGTTAGAAGGAAGTTTTAAGAAGTGGAAAGAATAGGAACTGCTCATTATCAAAAGCGCTATCAGAAGGCTCTGCTGACAAGCTTAAAATCCTTATTTTCAATTATTCTCAGTGCAAAAAGTAGTTCTGGAACAAAGCTTTCATCTATAAGATGCAAGGCACAGATAAACTGTCCTTACTGTAACTAGAAGAAATAAAGAAAGTTAATTTTGCAACTATTCTCTAAAACACCTATTGCTTTTGATAGAGAGTAGGATGATTCTGTCAGGTCCTGGATGAAGACATTTCCCATAATTCAGCATGTGTATATTCTAGCTACTTGAGAAAGAGAAGGAACGGAAAATGCTGCAAGACTGTCGGTTCATGGGAGCCTATTGCCCTGGACTGTGTCATGCTGAGTGTAAGCCAAAAGATTTAGAAGTATGGGGAAAGTTATTTTCCTAGAAAGGGCAAAATGGGGCAGATCATCTCCAAAACAGTGAAGCCACACTATAAGGACATGGATATTATTGGTTTTGATATAAAGATAAAGATAAAGGTAAAGATAAAGATAAAGATAAAGATAAAGATAAAGATAAAGATAAAGATAAAGATAAATTTGAATTCAGATGAAAGTTTGAAAAATATCCTGAAGAGTAGCAGGCTGTGAATGATAGCTATTGTGATGTGTGTAAGCAGGAGCCTTTAGGGCTAAAGAATTTCAGATTTGCCATTAGAAATTGCTGAGAATTTCTATGTATCCTTTATAACCAAACATGTTCAGATTAACAGATTCAGAGTTTATTGACTGTAAGTGGCTGTCTTGCAATATGCAGAGGTTTAGTGCAATACGTACAGATATTTTAAGGCCATTTTAACTCTCAAACAGTACATGACTTACTCTTTACATAAGGCTGAATTTCTTATCCTAGGCTCTAAGCAACTTGCCCTGGTTTCCTGACTTAACCACAAGGTCATCTTTTCTCTTGACCACAAAATCATTCTTCCTGTCTCACATGGGTATTTCAGGTCTTGTTCAATTATGGTTTAAATGCATGCTCACTTAAGTAAGCAGCTGCAGCAGTTTGATATTTTACTTCCCATTTACTAAAGAATAACACCTCATCAACTCTGTCAGTAGAAAAAGAGTATGAGCCTACCATCATCCAGTTCAGTGCAAAGACCAGACCTTAGTGTAAGCCTCCTCCTGAAGCCTTTTGATATTTACCACTGTTCTTTGCACTGAAGTAGCTGAAGTATGTTCAAAAATGACAATCCACAGCCAGAGCCAAGAGTGGGTTGTCTTTAGCAAAAACTCCTTATTCTCTTGAAGCCAATTGTGAGGGAAATGAATGCTGAAGGCATAGATTGTACCTCCTTCCTGCATACGTATGCTGCAGACAGCCCAAAGAACAATCTACTTTTCCTTTCCTCTGCCCTAACCTCTTCAAACACAGGAGCACAGCTTGTATTTATCTTTCTCACTCTTTGATCTACAAAAGAGGGAGAAATGTATGCAAAGACTTGCAACTCTATGGCAATACCTGTAKAAAAGGTGGAAACTCTTTATACGGTCTCCCAATATCCTATCCATACAAAGAGCAAATACCAGTACATATTGCAGGTACCATCAGTCACAAGATCCACCCTGAACAGCTGTAAAGCATACCACGCTTAAATGCTGGCAAATGCTAAAATATTAATGTGTGCTGCTATGAATAATCCAGAAATGACATTCTGCAACCTAAGAAAGTARTTTCTCATTTGTTTGCTGTCCATCCTAGAATCAAAACAATTGCTCTGCTACATAATATAGAGCAAGATGAAATCTTACTTTGTGGTCTTTAATTCCATTTTTTSTCTCTCATGACACTAACTTTGTGGGACGTTTTGTTACCACAAAAMTGTTGTTGTGATGAAATATCCTTTATTCCACAGTTATTAATGATATGTCATATGGCCTTTAAAAGATATCGRCCTTAGGCTGCCTATGACTTCTCAAACTGAAAGCGGTTTTCTTGGGTGTGTTCTTTTCCCATGGTGTTACCACTTTCAGCCTGAGAAATGATGTAAAATCAGAGCTTTTCAAAAGGATTACTGAGATATTTTAGAAGCAGAAAGTGATGTTCACTAACTCTTGTGAGAAAAAGTGATTTCCCCTGAGGTGTCTCAGAATTACAGGTCACTCCTGGGATAATTGTCTCAGTCAAATTGTGGAGGAACTGCCCAGAGACAGTTGCTAAAAAGATCAAAGAAACCCTTCTCTTGGGCAGTRGATGAGGTGTGTGAATGGAAGCTGCTCTCTGCTCTGGTCTACTAGTGAAACATGGACTTCTGGTTATTGTACCCTTCATATATGTGGAATGCAGAGTCTCTTACTGCAGTGATTATACTGGATAAGAAAAAGAATCTGTCACTGTGACTATTTATGGCCTTAAAAAATATGCAAAGTTTGTTGTTCCTTTGGATATGATGTATTTCCTTCTGACTTGCCAAATATTACCAGTGCTCYCTGTCTTTGAACTTATGGTCAGGATGCCCTGAGAGTAACTTGCTGTCCATCAGGACAAGGACTTCTTAAAGGGGATCTTGTTCACCTTGATCACAATGTGATCACACCTCTTTAAAGTAGGTGAGCGGTGGGTGAAAGAGAAGAGAAAGGAGAGAGGATATTCTAGACTATTTGTATTTTCAAGCTGAGCCTCATGGAATGAAATCACCTAGATAATTGTAAGTGGATCAAAATAAAAAATATGTGGTCAAAATAAAAAATAGAATATGTCCTACCTTCTTTAGGCCTCAATGCCTATTTGGTCAAGAAGTCATTCCTACCCACAGCATCTCACTCCTTTCTGTGGAAGACACCTCCCCTCATGATGGTTCTGTGACAAATCTTTACCTGTGATTACCACTGTCTTGCTAGTCTTTTATCTCTCCAGCAATAAATAGCCTTCCTTTAATATCCTTCCCAGTTTAATGTTTATATTCCTCATTTTTCACTTTTCTTTGGTTTCTATATCCCATAGGTCAGCCGTACCTACAGGGGCCATGGAACCAAGGAGGAAGCATTCCTTGCGCAAGAGAAAAAGGTGGCTCTTCCTTCACTGCATTGTTTCCATGACGGGCTGTAGGAGGATCCTCTGCAGAAGTGAGGAAGGAAGGTCACTAGCTGAACCTAGTCAGGCATTTTCCAGAAGAACTTGGAACTCTTTTTCCCGTTTATCAACAACATGCCAGCGGAAACCTTGGAGGTTTTAAACTGCTTATTTCCTGCCAACTCACCTTCCTTGCTGTTCATCATCCACGTGTTTAGCTGACAGGAATCAGGAGCCTGTTTGTGCTGCCTTGCCAGTGCAGGAGCGCTCCTGTGAGTACAAGTTTAGGCAAGGAATTACCATTTTTCACCCATACCTAAAAAAAAAAAGAAGAAGAAAAAGATCCAGTTGTCTTATTTTTATAGGACATAAAATCCCTTTCCTGAATACCTAAGGTACTAAGGTCTCATCTATCACTTGCAATCACTTAGAGAAATAAAATCATTTCTTATTTTCATTGCCTCTTTCTCCATTCCATAAATATTGCCTAATGCCCCACAACTTTATCATTAAGTCCATGGCAGGATAGCATTTCCTTCTTCCTTTGCTCCCTGCCAATAACAATGCCAATAACAGCAACTGCAGCCTTCCTCCCCTCAGCTGCTCAGCTAGCTGTAGCACTAAGCATTAGGTGAACACATGTGCTATGTCCATGACGTGAATTTAAAGTATATTTAGAATTCTGGTAATAGGGACTCAAACAATTGCATTCCTATGTTGATTTAGTTATGGAAAAAAAAAARGGGGGGGTCAATTCCACTTGCAGAGTGCTTAAGGTATAAAGATTTTGTAACAATTCTTGTTTCATATCAAAAAATTAACAAGTTATTTTAGATTATATTGGGTATTTATAGCTGTTTATTTCATTAGTACTGTTAGCATGGCTTTGTGGACAGTGTGGGTTCCTTAAGGTTAAGCTCAGTTCCTTTTTAGAGTATATTTACACTCTAGAGATAATCGGMTCAAAGAAAAATCTTGCAAACTCTCTGCTTTTGGTAACTGCTTGTGCTTCAAAGTTATAATTGTGCTTGCAAATAAGTATATTTAATATTAAAACCTTTAAACAAAAATTGGCACAGGCCCTGAAAACATTCAGGAGCTCATCTGTTATTATTTTGTACCTTAAAGAGTCCTCAGATTGTTCACATTGCCTCACCTCCAAGATACCCACTCTTGACAAAATAAAGTGGGCCCAAATGCCCTGCCAAGTGCATACATTTTAATAGTAAATAAACAAGTTTGCAGTAGTTCTCCTGCAGTCAGCCAGGGAACTAATTTCCAGCTGCTTGTTTTTCCTTCTAACAGCTGAATAAATACATTCCTGGTACTATAATATCTTCAGCAAGAACATGACAACACAGTAACTCAAGGCCCATGTATACTTGTCCTGCTGTTGTTTGTCCAATCGCAGGTGAAATATGGACCAAGATGGCCATATTATGGCAAATGTTAAGAATTTTATAAAATTCTTAATTTGGGTAGGGTATTTAAGCCAATCTTAATTTATGGTTAGGGTATCTAAGCCAAGAAAACAATTCTCATAGGAAGCTGAAACTCAATATTTTCCTTTTCAGTTATAATATATGATAGGCTACTAATTTAATAGGACTGGACTGGAAACAGAAAGTAAAATTCTGCATTAACTTCCTCATGAATCAAGGTTATAGGAAACAATGTTTTAAAAGACAAAGTTCAGAGATAGGATTTGTTTTTATGTTCTCTATCAGATTTCCTCAAAATAAGCTTTATTTGTTGTCACAGCTCTGTTGCTTGGGCTTTGGACGTCAATGTCTGTTCGATTTCATGATGAAAGCTCAGTGAGACCCACTGAAATGAATCAGGAGGAGTAGATCTCCAGAGCACTTTTGGGGATGAAGGAGCTACTGCCTAGGGATTTGAGATATGTTGTGGGATGTAGGGGAAGATAATTTGCTTTGGGATTGCACAAGATTTATTCTGGGATATTTATGGAAGTAACTACAGGTGGGGAGAGGGAACACAATGGTTTAGGGATGAACAAATGAAGAAAAAATCTGGAATAAATATATAAAGGAGGCTGTGTGTGTATAAAACAGTTGCTAGCCATTATATTTATCTGGCCATGATCTGCACCTGTTCAGCATGGTCTGTTCTCTCTTCTTATTGAACCTAATTTCTAAAAATTTTCCTGTGTGAGACTCTTTTGGGCATGGGTGTGTGTCTGTGAAGGTTTAAGTGTCAGCAACTGGAGTCAGACCATGGGCCAGAGAGCTGATGCCAGAACTAGAGCAAATGAGGGACTTTTAACTCCGTGTATTCTTGCTAGAAGATACCAAGCTGTACTAGCTGTAGAGCAGGTTGCATGGCTTGGGAGGCGTGTGCGTGTGTGTGTCTCTGAGCGGGAAGCACTGAAGGATTTGGCTTCTGGAGGGACTAGATGGTCCAGTCCAAATCTCAGACTATTTTCATATGTGTGTATGAGAGAGTCTTATGAGGATACCTGTTGAATCTGGGGTCACAGGCTACCAGATTCAGCAACCCTTAATAATGTCTACTTTTAAATAGCACTATTATAATCACCCTTAGCACATTCTCTGGTTACTACCACAGTGTTAGGCTTCATTTTCTCAACAAAATAATAGAGAATATAATCCTTGCAGGAATTCTGTGCCTAGAGATTGCTCTCCTCTGGGCACTTAATAATGCAGCTGTGCTAAGAATATATTGCAAATTTTAAAGTACTGCTATCATAAAGTAGCTATCTAGATTCACAGCCCATTCATAAGCTGCATAGTTGAGAGCTGGTTTGTGTAGAGAAATATACAGTCAAGACATTTGAAAGTTGGAGCCAAGAGTTTATACAAGAGGAAGTTATGAAAGAAGAAGTCTCTTTACCTATGCTTCATTTCAGTTTAATTCAATTCAGCTCAGTTCAGTTCATTTCCTTCATATCAGTTCATTTTAGGGAGATCAGGTAAGGCAATGTCCCTTGGTCTTAATTTGATCACGACCCAGGAGCTTCTTGCAAAACCTTCGCACTACCCATAGATTCAATCAGTGAATGTTGAAGGAACAGCAGACTTGCTGGACTTTAGGAAGTTTATTAACTGCTTATCTAGTGATCTGAGTTACAGCTTCTTTTTCTTGTTTTATTATGCCTACAGTGTGTGCCAGCCACAAGTGAAAACCCCTGCTAAATAAGTGTTACCAAGCTCTGGTGAGTCACATTTTCTTTTCACACATCGAGTGGGAGCATACGCCTGATGGAAAGTGCTGCATTCACACCAGGGGCTGTCATGCACAGCCAAGCTCTGGGGGCTCATTGTGAATGAAGAGCCCTTCTCCAAACATCTAGAAACTTTCTGAATAATGTTGTTGCTATTAACCCTCTGTCTTTATTCGTGGCTTCTTTCAGTCATTTCAGGTAGTCTTTTGCTGGCTTTCTATTCACACCTTTCCAGAATATCCTTCCTCCTCCACCCAATTACTATCACTCATTCTACTTAGAGTAAATGTGCCAGACAAAGGTTCAGTGGAATCAGTCCTAGTGAAACTATACTACCTCAGATGGATCCACCCCACTTACTTTTAGACATTTAATGGGTTACATATTTAATCCTAAACCAGATTTTGAGAAACAAGCAGTACCAGATGGCAATGCCACCCATCCTAAAGTGTGTGTCTATTAGTTACGGTGAAAAATGGCCTTTATGAGGCATCTCATCTATTGATGAAGAGAGCAAATCAGGATGACTAGTTTAGGCTTACGCAGCTGATTTATAGATGTGTAAAAATATGTAAAATTAATCATGGTGGTGGTGATTACATCTAGACTATCTTGTCTTTCAAGTCAATTCTTAAGAAAATAAGCATCTACCCTCAGCAAAATGAGTAAGCCAGCCTGGGATAGGTATGGGGCACTAGTCATCTTACATATAGATATATATTGGTATACCATGAAAGCACAACACCTCTGAAGAGTGATTCATAAGACTAAGTGCATTTTCTTGCCTCCATTAATCATTGACCTTAAATACATCTGTAGATTGGCTTGGAGCCTATTGAGAGAGAAACTGCCTTGAGTCAGCCAGTATGAAAGTCAAGATGCTTTTACCAGTTGAAATCTACATTGTCAAGTCTTCTTTTGAAACAAAAGGCTTCCTTTTCTATGGCAGCTTCACAAACGTTTCAGATTTTTTTAATGTTGAGCAGGTATAAGTGCATATCTAGTGTTATAGTCCCTTAAACTGTGACCCAAAACTCCCAGGAGTGTTGCCATCAGGGCCAAACTCTTCTCAGTAGTGGCCAGGGACAGAATAAGCAGTAATGGATACAAGTTGAAACATAGGAAGTTCCATCATCATGTGAGGAAGAACTTCTTCACTGTGAGGGTGCCAGAGCCCTGGAACAGGCTACCCAGGGAGGCTGTGGAGTCTCCTTCTCTGGAGGTCTCCCAAACCCGCCTGGATGCCGCCCTGTGCCCCGTGCTCTGGGTGTCCCTGCTGGAGCAGGAGAGTTGGACTAGATGATCTCTAGAGGTCCCTTCCAACCTCARCCATTCTGTGATTCTGTGACCAGTAAGCAGCAGAGCAATGTACCCTCTTGCCCACCTTTTTCTCTTCTCACTGGAAAAAGACACACTTCCACAGGAAGGTTAGGTGGTTATGCATCGCATTCCTCTTCCCACATCTCCCAGTCCAGACCTTTAGAAATTTAGCTCAGAATGCATGCTGTGTTTGATTTCCGAAGTAATCAGACTCACTTGCTGAGAGATGGTCTGATTTTGGTCTACAGGTCTAATATTTTGAGAAGACATTGCATAAAACATGTTGTGAAATCTCTCTTTTTTTTTTTTTTTTTAGATGAAACGGATATTTACAAGTACTTGTGTGTTCTTACACCACCTCACAAATGAAGAAATGTCTTCTCATAAGTTCTTTGGGATATGATAGTGGCAGCAAATAAGTACTTTAGAGCATTTGGACCATCATTTTGTTAAACATCTTCTTTTATGTACTGTACTTTTCCTTTTCCTGTTGGACAGTAAGGAACAGAGTAAACACACCAGTAAAGGCCATTCCGAAATTTTATACACCAGCAAGATGGACAGGAATAAAAATACATATATATGTTACAAATATACATATATACTGCATACACACACACACACACACACAATGAACAAATATGTTTATTTGTTTTCCTATATGTTTATAATTAGTCAATAACGTAGGTCTAGCATACTAGATAGTGTATGCATTATCTGATAGACTCGTTGTTAAAAAAAAACAGTTTATTTAGTGACCGAGAAAGAATAGCACTGTAAAATACATAGATGACAATAAACTTGTTCAGCATTACTAGGCTATGCAAATTATGCTAGATATAAATATATATATATTTATATATATCGTATCATCTTCCCATAGCTTGTATGCAAATGTGCATACATCTCATGTATGCAAATGTGTCTTTCACATGGCAGGCTAATGGATGGCATCAATTTCCCCATAAATAACTTGAAGATCTTGAACATGACAGTTCACCTGCCATAGTGTGAATATAAAGCAAACAAGGTCAGGGTGGAAATTATGAATCACTGGTTCCATCATTTGCAAGCCGCCTCAAGTTGAAAACCAAATACATTTAGCATTGACTCAGAATGGAGCTTCCTGACTCAGTGTGTACATGCAGTGAAAGGAAATCCTATTTAAAAGTAAACCTTCTAAAAAGCAGATTAGTCTCAGCAAGATTTCCTGTGACAGAAAGGTGGAAGTAGCAATCTCAATTTCATTTTTACACTTACTTGTGGAAGGATCAGAATGCCTTTCAGTGAAAGATAAAAGGTGATCTCAGGTTTAACAATTGAATTTTTCTTTAGGCTTCTTTTTTTTTGTTTGTTTGTTTTTTTTTTACATTCAGGTGGGTGAATGGAAAGTGTGTCTAAGCACAACAAAAGGGGGTGCCCTTTTCAAGTGTCTCTTCACACTGAAGGAACAAAATGTTAAGTGTATTTCATCACTAAAAATAAATGCAACAAGGTTCTTTTTACCAGTGTTTCCCTTCCTGAAAGATGTGTGTAGATAATGACATTGAACTCTGATAGGTGTCAGATAAACCCTATGACCTGCTTCTCACACATTGTGGAAATTATAATATGTGAGTATGTATCAACCATAGTCATAAAACAAAAACAAAAAAAAAAAATGAAAATGAAATAATAGAAATATCTATGCTAAACTATTTGAGTGTTATCCATCATATTATGTACTCAATAAGAAGCTAATTATTGCAGTACTGCATAATATATTTGTAACATTTTTATAATCTAAAGATCTAGATCCTGCAAGCAATTGTGTTCATCAGAAACTTTTCTCAAGTGAACAATTCCCTTCATATAAATGATTGTATTTTTAGTTGTAGGATCTAGGTCAGAATTCACTGCTGTTTACTGTATCTGTGGATCTCCAGTGTTGTCATTGCAACTCAGCAAGCATAAATACCTTTGACATATTCAGGTGCTTTTCAGAAGATGTGCATATTTAAATTATAGGACTGTTCCCTATATGTATAATCTTATTACAGATAACAGGTAAATATTTCCAAAGTTTCCTTTTTAATTAGAAACCTAAATTTTATTGCTTTTCATTAAAGTGTAGACAGCAACAAACTTAAAACTCTGTTGAAGCAAATTTGCACTGTCCTGAATCACTTAGGGAAAGATTCATCTTGCCTGACTTCAGCCACACACAAGTTAGCAAGACATCTGAGACAGTTGTCTAGGCTTCCTTTATCAACTACAGAGAGACAGGCAATCTCCAAAGAGCAATTCCTCCTTCTTGTTTTAGATATCTATTTTAGGATGAGCTAGATCACACTCTAGAGAGGCTTGTCTCTCTCTATTGATGATTAAAAGAGTCTAGAGGATTAGCTTAGATGACTATTAGACTGTAAAAGATACTAAGGACAAATGAGATTCTTCCTTAGGTACTACAGGAAGTATCTTTATATTTTACACCATTTTTCCTTAAAAGCAAGATATGCCATTTTAAAGAAAGTTCTAATATTGGCCAAATGATTGGCAGATAGCTAGCGTATGTAATTGTGGTAGATAGTTGACACTTGTCTACTAGTTTTATTAAAAAATAAAAATAAGAGTGAATACTTTGGACTTTTTAAATTTTGAAAGAGAACAGTTCTGAGCAGTGTGCTGCAGATACTGAGGAAAAAATAAATCCAGTCTATCTGGCAGAAGAACACTCACAAAGTTTGTGAGGAGGAATAAGTTCGATGTAAGCAGGGGGGAAGCAGAGATTGAAGAGAGTGATTTTAAGCTAGCTGAAAAAAAATACTGGCATTATAGCAAAGCCATGTATGTTGTTCATGAATAAATTGCTCTGGAAATTAGAATAGTTAGAACAACAAGAAGAAAACAATTAAAACAGTCTTCCAATGAAAACAGAGGCAGAACACTCATCTGCTCCTTAGATCAAATTCACTTCCTTGATATAAAGCATAATTTGACAGCAGAAGAGACCATCACATGTCCTGGCATAGAACAGTGGGATTCTGAAATAGCGCTCTGGAAGAAATAGTAACAATCATAAAACAAGCTTCACTTCAGCTTTAAGTTGAAGCCTGATGTCATTATGATTTTATTATATTGCAGGGATGCTTGTAATGCCAGAACTTGGATGTCATCCCCCAGGATGTCTCTTCTGGAATACGCTCCTAGACTACTAGAACAACAGAGATGGATATGGTACATGGTATTGTCCTAGAAGTGAGAAATATCTGAATGAGAGCTGAGACACTTTGATGCTGCATATGTGGTAAGTTGTGCCTTGTTGAAACCTTCGAGTTCCAATCTTTATTGGCCATCATTGCTGGTTCAGGAGGAACATTTTTATTTGTTTGCTTGTAATTCCTCTTAATTCTGCCATGTGTACATGTTCATTCACATGTGTCTTCACAAGTATGTAGGTCTGCTTTGCAGGGATGAATCTAAACCAAACTTCATGTTACCAAATTTTGAGGCAATGTGACCTTGACTCAGAGTATTTACTTCAGGATCCTCTCTTTCTATTTTTAGTTCAAAGTTTTCCTTCTCTTCCTATTTGTGACCTCTCATTCATTAATGTAAGCAAACAACAAGGGTGGAAAAAGCCATCACTCATCACCATGCTCCAGAAACATCCTGAAAGAAAGGACTAGAGTGATGTAATTGCTTTTATTTTAATTCTTCCCACAGATCTTCGTCCCGACCCTGAGGCAAACAGTACTGTGCCATAGTTAAGGACATCACATGTGGCAGATGTAACCTCAATTCTGAGCGTAGCTAATAGACCTAATCTAAAGTTTAACTGTGAGAGACATAATATGATCAGCAGGCTGCTATAATCAGGTCTAATATCATGTCGCAGGAGGGAGGTTGTGCATCAGACAATGATTTGTGAGGACTGTTCCTTGACTAGGCTGAAGCTAGTTTCTCATTACACCCAGGGCACTGGAAGGCTTTTATTTCTCTTGAATAGTTCCAGGTCTGTGCTAATGCAGACATATGAAGGCTGAAGTCACAGCTATTTCCCCAAGAGGAGGCCATTGCTACCTGCTTCACCAAATTGTTCAGATATTTGTCAGCCTTTGACTAATATTTCAGCTATACTCTGGGGATCCTGTGTCACTCAACTCCCTCAGGGAAGCAATAGATAGGCTAACTAGCTCCAAAACTAGGTGCACTTCAAACTAAAATTTAACATCTAAGAACAAGATGAACCATTTTCTCTGTTAAAAGTATACAGCCTACTTAAAAAAGAAAAAGAACTGTATAAAAAAAATAGACATTTTCGGTAATTAGTCAGTGTCAGTAATTTTTTTTTCTTTGTATGGAAAAGAAATATATCACCAACATTTTTCCATAACAGCATCCTATTAGCACTTACAATAGTCTTTGTATATAGTACTTCTGATCAACACTTCTAGCAATAAAATACTGTTTATATGGCAAACTTTAGTAAGATTTAGCCTAGATGCAAAATGGAAGAGAAGAAAAAAAAAAATTAATCCTTTACTTGAATGTTCACAAATCTGCAATGGTTGTGTGATCAAAAGGGATCACAGACTCTAGGTGGCAAAGACTAGAGTAAGCCCTGTCTTTGAACCAAGAATTTTAAACCGATGCAGGGAATTTATCATAGGTCCTCCATTAGAACATATAGATAGTACAGCTAAACATTTGCATTTTTGGAAATATTGGCTTTTGAGTTGATACTGAATACGATTTAGTGAGGATCTGCTCTTGGTTTTAGCCTTGTTTTCACAGGGAAAAAAAAAAAAAAAAAAAAAAAAGGTTTGTTCAATATTTTGTCTATCCATTCCTTCCCCTGCTGAAGGCGTAATATTTTTTTGACCCTGGATCCAGAACAACTACAACATTGTAACCTCCTTCCCATTCAAAATTAAGGGTAGCAGAATTTACTGCAATAGTTCAGGCATCGGTTGAAGACAGAAGTATGATTCGAGAACAAGGAATGGAAACAAGGTTTCACTCACTGCTTTGTTACCAAACAGCTTTAAGAAAATGAACTAACAAGTTTTTCCAGAACCTTGATGACTTTTTTGTTTGCTTGGCCTTGGATAGCCTACACTTATTCCCTTCCTTGAATTTTCTGGCAGAGATGAATTAGGTATTTTTATATATAAACACTAGGGAGAGATGAGTTGGATGAGTTTACATGCTTAGTGGAAAAACTTCCACTGAAGTAAACAAGTGGGGTTTGCTCTAAGGTGATTTTGAAGATAAACTGCACAAAGAGGAGAGCTTGGAATAGAATAAGTGCAACTGTTCCAAGATTTTATTAGAATTCACTTGAGCTGTTATTCCTAGGAACTGTCTTATTAAAAGTCAGACCAGGTAAAACAAAGAGTAACTATATTATGTTGTCTATTTTTTATGTTACATGTTTTAGGAGTTCAAGTATAGAATCAATCATAAAATGTTTGAAACTGCATCTGGAGGTTTTGTAGGAATTGCAATGTTAACTATGTCCCACGAACAAGATTCTAATTATAATGAATATAATAGTTGTCCCGTCCCTTATCTAATACTTTTGTTTTTTATGGCTCAAAGCATGTTACAAAGGAAGCATTTTAATCCAATTTTTATAGRTGAGGTGTCTGAAGTGTTAGACAGAGCAGTGACTTATTTAAGATCATATACAGAACAAACCTTTAAATGGTCAGAAAAAGCTGATGTAGATGTTTGGTAAATTAAAAAATAAAAAGAAAAAGTSTTTTATTTGAAGAATCTGGATTTTTCAATGCACCGCTTACTTCCATATATATATAATCATTTCTCTGTTCAAGAAAAGAGTGTAGCAAGACTGTTGTCTCAGATTTTGGCTGAGGCAAAATCAGTGTAAAAGAATGAAGGTTGTTTATTTACACTGTGCGGTGTTACTCTGCTGGTGCAAGTATATCCCAGGAAACAAGTGGCTCTTCAGAGAAATAATGAGCATCAAAGTCTGTCTCTTTATAAGTACATAGGCCCTTTTATTTTAAACAACAGCTCTTAAGACCAAAGAAGCAGCAACTCAAGATCTAGAAGCCATAGGTAAAATACCAACTGGTACGTTGACAAGGAATAGCCTCTTTCTCTCCTTTGGTGCAAAACCTGTTTCCAGACCACATAGGATTCTCACATTTTCTGTGTGAGTAGTGTTCAGAGGGACAACTGAAAAGCCAGGTGTGAAGGATCATCTATGGAGACCAAGGAGACAAATTTGGGACCCTTAATGAAGAAACACCTAAAATTTAGGTGTCTAAGTACAGTTGGCTGTATAGGCAACTTGAGTAGTAAAGGAAGAAACAGAGACTCCTCCTCAAAATTGCATGTTACACCCTGAAATAGATGTTTTGATAGGTCGGATGTTATCTTCCCATTGTTTGTATAAAGGACACAGGCAAATGCCTATGTTTTAGATAGTTAAATCAAGTAATAGGAATTTCATCTTTTGTGGTAAATTTTTCATGGCAATCAAGAAGATAGATTTAAGCTGGTATTCTCTCAAATCAAGAGCTAAGGATTAACAGCCCAAGAGACTTTTTTTCCTTCTATGTAAATATTGATATATAACACTTTATAATTTTTTCCTTCCAGTATATCAAATGTAGTCTGGCCAATATGTTGGGGGAAAAAATAGATGGTCTGGGAGCAGCTGTTTAAGACCATTTCACATTCATGTAAACAGAGGCTTTGGGAATAAATCCCAACCTGGAAAGTGCTAAAACACCACATAAATGTCCTATTCTTCAAAAGAGAATAAAAATGAGCAAGCCTTCTACCTTGCCTTCCATGCAGCATCGCTATCAGCCATTCAGTGACTCAGATACCAAACAAGCCCCTGAAGGAACAGAAAGCTACCAAGTATGTACGTGATAATAATTCAGATGGAATAAAGCAACCAGTATCCAAGAGATATTTTTCAGCCTCCTTGAAAAAGAAATAAATTATTATTCATCACTGCACACTGTGAAGAATGGAGAACAAAAAATGATATAAACTCACCAAGAATACAGCTGAAAATTAGAAACTTACTGTCTGAGGAGCAATTTTCTGGAAAATTTTCTCAGTGGAAGTTGTGAGAGTAGCATCCTTTTTATTTCTAAGCTAAGTTTGATCAGTATTGATGTTAATAGTGAATATAGTTACATATTCACTATCCACTTGCTAAATGATGAAATTACCATTAATTCATGTTCTTATAATTTAGCAAAAGTCACATGAACTGCAAGATGAACAAAACATTGTTTTGCTGGAGTAAAAATAAATCTTTAACGATAACCTATAATGAGTTTGGGAAGTTCTTAAAGTAATAAACTCATTCCTCTGTAAGGAGATACACCACAGTGTTACACAAATTATTGACTTCATGAAGTAAAAGAAGAACTTTCTCAAATTTTTTAGTTCATGAGTAAGAGAGAGGTGGACTGTTGAGATATAAATGATGTGAAAGTGAAGATTCAAACTTCATGGAGTTTTCAGCAACATTTCTGAGGAAAAAAACTATTCTTGCTGCCAGTCAGGAATACAGACTAATCTTTGTGGCCAATGGAAAGCTGAAGCAGTCTGGAAGAACTGTGGATACTATGAGGAGATAATTAATGTGCTACAAATATATTTATTGGAAATTTATTGAACCAGTGGAGAGGCAATGTGAAGAAATGCTTTTTTTTTAGTTGATTTGGTCAGATTTTCTTGTTTGTTTGTTTTGCATGTTTAGGCTAAAATTCTGGGTGTCAAGTAAGAACGAAAATTTCTTGGAAATCATTCATATGTTGTATTTGGCATAACTTGTTTCAGTAAACATGTCTCATGTGACTGGAATTATAAAATCTTTGGTTATGAAATGCTTAGGACATAGTAGGAGAAATCATGGAGATACAGCAAAATATGTGTGAATGTTGGGAAATCAGCACTGCATGGCCTTCAATCCTCTGGGTGACTTAGCTCAGGATACAGTGACTGTAGGAGATCTGCTGCAGGTAAAAGAATTAGGAGAGAAAACTCAGTCAACTACTCTTAATATATATAAAGTAAATTCTAGTTTTCTTGAGAAGTATAGGCTATGAGGCAAAAGTAAGGAAATACTATCAAAATTTCTAAAACGTAAGAGAGTATGATTTCCTAAACTGAAGGAGTGGTGCCCAGGAGCAGTTTATTTTATCTGGCATTATGATGGACAAGGACGCATTGATTCTTGGATCTATGAGTAGGTGATTACCTACAGATTGGTCATCATGATCTGATTATACTCAATACGCAGTTAAACAGAGGACAGTCCTAATTAGCCATATACATGATTCCTCCAAACAACTAATTTCCCAAAGCCAAGGATAGTTATGAGTAATATTCAGTAGGAGGGAAGTGAAAATAAAAATTTAGAGAATTTGAGGACATTCTTTGATGCCAAAAAGCCACTGATCCACAATTAAGAAGGAAACCTTTGACCAGGAGTTTATCATATTTTCTTCATGGTGATACAGGCATGTTATTGGAACGGAAACAGCAACATTGCTAATAATGATTCAGAAATACAAGAGTTTTGAATATAGTCTAGTCTGTATATGTTGAAATACTCCGTATTCTCTTAGTGATCAGGGAGGTTGTTATACAAAGATAGGGATAAACCTTAAAAATCAATAAGCCAACATAACTTTTACCCCAGAGTCACAGATGAGACATCTAAGCCAATTAATCTCCTGTTGTTCCAATACAGTTTTATTTCCTAAGAAAATAGTGCTTATGTGATCATGCTGTCTGATTGCTGAACTGCCTGTCTGCTGTCTGCTCTTGCTTCTAATTTTTTTCCAAAAAAAATGTTCTGAAATCACTAGCCAACTTCAGCTACATTTGAGAGAGTTGTAAAAGATTCAGATATAAATACACTCTTAAAAGTTTCCAGAATAGCAATGATATTTGGGAGTTTAGCTCTAAGTTTGGTCAGAAAAAAAAAATGCCTACATGATGATTTTCAAGGGAGTGCACATGTGGAAAATTTTGCTGTTTTTTTTTTTCCCATCTGTAAGTTTTTAGATATTTAGCTACCCCCAAGTGCACAGAAAGGCTCAGTATTTAATGGTGTGCCATACAGCAATATGCTGAACTGAACAAAAAAAATAACACAGCTTTTAGGCAGTAGTCCTGTTCAGTAATCGAAAAGCAGTTTTATCTAATCAGCCCTCATGTAGGAGACACTGATTCCCAATTCCCAATGAGATCAGACTTCT
Organism: Nothoprocta perdicaria; assembly: GCF_003342845.1. Lineage (NCBI taxonomy): Eukaryota > Metazoa > Chordata > Aves > Tinamiformes > Tinamidae > Nothoprocta > Nothoprocta perdicaria. The sequence continues at coordinate 1,913,145 of NW_020455093.1, forward strand.
GCAGGAGTCCGGGCAGGAGAGACACTCCTGAAGAYTGATGAGCCTTGGGCAATGCAACACTTCCTTGACCTGTACAAATACAGAATCATTATCATAATACCTTTGTCAGTTCTTTTTTAAAAACAGCATTTTGAGCCAACAGAATTCAGCATTTCTGCTATCCTGATTCAAGTATAAATTCAGCCTCCTCTGGGTGCAGCACATCTCTGTTCAAGAATGCATATTTCTGCAGTCTGCTCAAATGCTTCACCTAGATCTGCCAGAATGACTGACCAAGTTTAAGTGACAGAAAGCAGAGTACACTTTTGGGTTTTTTTCTTGTATTTAGAGGAACTTACAGAAGTTGCCAAATTTGTTTTGTGTCTCATCCACATGTAGATTATCTAGAAGTAGCAGATTTGTTAAATTCATGGCAGGAAAATTCAGGTCATGCAGTACGACACCAGCCTGCAGTAGCCAGGGTGATTAGTTGGCAATGCGGGAAAGGAGACACAGAACTCTACATGCTTTGAAAAGTTGCATATTTTACTGATAGAAAAACTTCGTTAAGAAAAAAAAAAAAGTTCCTTGAAAGCAACAAAACAAGTCAAATTTCTCTTATAAAAGAAGACATCGAAAACCTTTTTTCAAGTAGTCTCTTGTAGTTTTTTTTTCTTTTTTAACTTTAAACCGATAGCAACTTGAAGATAAAGATATATAGCTATTACAAAACATTGTAACAAGGTCAGCAGCTACTCTTCTGTCCTCAATATACATTGTGAGAAATTACTTACACCACATTCATTTTACATTCATAGCATCTCTTCTAGAAAGACCCCTACAGGGCTTTACTATAGGGTTACTGAAATGTTCCCTTTCATCGTCCTCTCCTATGAAATAATTTGTGGACTTCATCATCAGAACAGATTTGCACTATCTCATTTCCAGAGGGGTGGGCCTGTTATCACAGAATGTTCAGTTCTGTGCCTTAGGAAACAGTCATTGCTCCATGTATGCTCCATGCGTATGCTTCTGCAGTCGAGGATGCCAGCAGGAAATTTGAGCTGTATGAGGACAAACAAATATGAGTCATGTCAGCCAGAACATAATGCCAGCCCACTGCACACTCCAAAGGTGATGGTTTCAGCAGCTCTTTGTTCTGAAATGTTGGGGCGTAGATTCAGGAAAAAGACAGCAATCTGCTGAAAAACTAGGGAGGGAGGAGGACTGTCTGAGTTGTCTGAGTGTTGTTTTCTCTTGTTCTATTTATTTATTTATTTATTTATTTATTAACTGTGGCCAGGTATCTCCTTAGATACCTCTCCTCAGACATAGTGACCAAGATAAACCTGCTTGACTTGTAAGCACAGACAAAGGGAGAAAACTAGTACGCTAGGCATTCAACTTTCTATGAATTTAAAACCTGTTTTCCAACATACTTCATGAAGCCGTGCTCTCTGTCCAGCCTTTTAGAACACACTCTGTTACCATCAAGCAGGAATAGCCACTTATGTTGAAAGCAGTGCTGAAAAGAAACCTGTTTGCTGAGGTTCATAAAATTTGCAAGATCAGCTGAAATGTCTACCTGTATAACTTGGAAAGGCTGRGGTAGGACTCATGCCCTCTTGATGTTTTCTAGGGTATATACAAGTTATCATCAATTTGTAGTTCTGTGAGAAGTCTAGGTCTTTAAAAAATGCCTTTCAAAAGAATAAATGTTGCATCTACGTCAAAAGCCCCAGGAACTCAGCACAGGTTCTTTCTCCTGACACCCCTGTCAAGTCTGTTGCACATACAATAATAATTCCAAGTGTGAGCACTCCTCCTTTGCATATCTTGAAATTAAAATACTGATTTTTTTTTGTGTACAGTATTTTAAAACATTTTCCTCTTTTTCTAATGGGAAGTTTCCTTTACCTATGTACTCCCTATGACGTGTTCCTCATAGATCCTACTCAGATCGTCATTCCTTTAGTCGATTTTTCCTTTTCTTATTTTTTTTTCTCTCAGTTGTTTTGCTTTATCTTATCATTTATTGTCTTTTTCATTTTAATTTATGTCAGTTTTTAGCTCTGTGTCTCTGTAGTCTCTGCTTGCAATGCTTAAGATCCCACTGCCAGTGATTTGAACACTGAAGTCCTCTTTGCTGATGATATTCTTTACTCTTTATGCTGTGAGGAAAGGTATCAGAAGTTGCTTTCATTTCCTGTGTAGAGAACTTCAGTCTACAGTGTGTATCCTCCTGTAAGGATAAGATTTCTGTTTGGATTCATTTTTGGAAGCACACAAATGAACCATGAATTCCCTTTAGAGAAATAGGAATGCAGGAGGGATTTCCAAGAATGGTAGACTTGGCAAGCATCATATGTAAATCCAGACAATTTCTGTGTCCAACACATTCTTGTTAGATGTTAGAGCTGACCAAATTTTATTTTTACTGCTATACTACCCCCCAAAAGATCTTATTTTATGGTACATTCACTCAATCTGCATGGTTTTCACATTTTCCTCTCTTTCAAAATCTCTTTCATTTCCAGAAATAACCACATCAATGATTAATTCTGCCTTCAAGTTTTCTTAAATCAGCCAATGTCATGCTGGGCTTTCTCTACCTGTACAGCTGTTGAGTCATACAGAATTTATATGCTATTATTCTAAGTTGTTTCTTAATGCAGTGTCTCAATTTCTTTATCATATTCTGGCTTATGCTTCTTCAACAGCTTCCAGCACAGAATTTCAATTCCCTGGTAATGTCACTTGTCCATGAATCTACAAATGATGACCAATAAGGCTGCAATATGTAACCTTATTTTTGATGTCCTGCTATGTAGAAAGACAGAGAGCAGGATTTTTCTGGGGCAGTAAGTTTTTGTTAGGAATGAACAATGTACTGACAAGTAAGTTTCAGATCCTGCTTTTCAGAATATACCATATTATAGTGAGATTTTTTTTTATGCAAAAGGATTTTCTTCTTCCTAATTTCCCTGTTGAAATATGGCATTGTATCAGGATAGAGACATCCAGTTACCTGCTAGAGTCATAACTAAAGTAGGCAGTCACAACAAAAAAAAGTTAACTTGGAAATTCAATAAGAATATGTTTCTCAAGGTATAATTTAATAATCAAAACTGGATTCTTCTACCCAAAACATTGTAAATGATTGTGGTTGAAGAGCAAAAGTACAAGGTGCTTTCCAATAAACAACAGTATCACTGAGTGATCTAATGTGTCTGCTATTCCGAAAGTGCAGGCCAAACATTTGATACCCAAAATTATTATCTTAAAAATGACATACTAGCTTTGGGCTGAATTCTTTCTTATCAGTTTTCAGCCCAAAGATGTAGGGAGCCAAAGTGAAAAACATGATTAGTATGGAAAAAGAGGACAGTCAACTAGGCCTAATTTGTTAGCACATGTTGTCCGCTTTGTGCCATTCTGAATAATTAAAGGGCTAATGGCATAAATTGAAACACAGGCAGTTCCATCTCCATGCGAGGAAATACTTATTTCCTGTGAGAGTGACAGAGCCCTGGAACAGGCTGCCCAGGGAGGCTGTGGAGTCTCCTTCTCTGGAGATCTTCCTGACTCACCTGGATGCCCCCTGTGCCCCGTGCTCTGGGTGTCCCTGCTGGGGCAGGGGGTTGGACCGGATGACCTCTGGAGGTCCCTTCCAACCYCAACCATTCTGTGATTCTGTGAATAAAGAGAAATGGTTATAACACTGACGTAACCATCACATCCGCAGTGAAGGTACTCTCAGAAAGTGCTGTGTCTGCCACCTTTTTAATATGCAGAAAAACAGCAGAAGTGTGCTGATATAGACTGTGAAAAAGGAGGAAGTTGACAAAAGTTAATAAAATGTAGAATACAATGTTTAAAGATTCTTCCATTTCCTTAACTACCACATATTCTTAATAACAGTTTCATATTAGCTAGGTAAGCATGTCCCTTAGTTTTTTTTTTGATGACAAGATTTAATTTTTAGTGATATTTTTCAATTGTTTAAATATCTAATTTCAAAAACACAGCCTATCAGGCTAATGTGTGCTTCCTGGAGTGAAGCAAAATGCTTTCACATCTCTAGTCTTCAACTTCTTTCTCGAGAAACGTTACAAAAGGGACATGTGTCAGTGCATACAGAAGTCTGTACTTCTCAGAGGCTGCATTTCTAAAAAAATGATCAGCATTTCCCTTCCCAAAGAAACCCAATCCSCAGCAAAAGCTGACTCTTCTAAAAGTGATTAGTGAGGCTGCATATGACCATATACCTCCCCTACAAGAGGATATTGGGTTTAGATTGGGGACACAACTTCAAAAATAACTTYTGGTTATGTTTAAGCTAATAAAACTTAATCCCGTGCTTGAATTACATAATTTCATTAATCAGTCCTATCCAYATTAGCCTTAGTACGCTTTAGTACATTAGGCCTTAATCTGACATTTTTGATGTCAGCCAAAAAATTACTTTCATAACTCTAATCATGCTTGAAACATTGAAGACATAATTCAACAGAAACTATTAAATTCCCAGACTAATACCCAGCAGGTAGTAATGGCCTTTGTTCACTACTTTGATGGGTTAACCATGCTATTTTGGCCACTGCATTTATGAAACTGGTCTGTAGTATAATTCTTATTTTCTTTATTGAATATTTAACTAGTTGCTGCTCAGATCAATTTCTTTCAATACATTGTTAGCAAAATGACTAATTAGGACAAGTCAAAACTACATTAAAGAATTAGAAAGGGGCTGACTGGTTCAAGTAGTGACTAGACGATCACTAGAGGGAGTCTGCACTTGCCAAAAATAAAATGGTCAGCTCTATTTATTAGAATACCTGAAAGATCAGAGGTTCCATCATTTGATTTTGGCCTAATCCACCTATTCTTTCTAAGTTTTTACCAGTATAAATGCACTTAATGCAACATTTTTAGAGAGGGAGAAGCAAAGGAAGACCAGATCCCAAGAGGAAACCACATATCTCAAGCAGTGAGACAAAGATTGGAGTATAAAGTGAATGAATGCACCTTAATAAGTTAAGGCAGTCAAAAATGCTTTTAAATGAGTAGCTATTCTTTTCAGCAGACCTAATGCTTGAGCTGAAGCCTGTTTTCTTTTAGGATCGCCCCCTCAGTTGAGTCAGAGTGAAATTCTGTACCATTTCTGCAAATTAGACTGTTTTGGCTAGATCTAACTGGACACATATGTTGCCACCTGCTGCACGTTCTTTAGTCTGAAGTTTTACAACAGCTTGGTTTGTGTCTYCGAACATTTTCTTCATTAGAGAGGGTAGAAATGGGGAGAAGACAGTATGTCCTTGATTGACTCCTCCAGTAGCCCTATTTGGTTCGATSTGGTTTATTCCTTAGGTTGGTGATTTACTATCAGCTTGCTTCTAGATTGTGCCTTAGCATTGAAGGAACTTTGTGGGTTAGGCTTCTGTAGTTTTATTTCTGAATATAGTTATTGACGCAATGCTGTCAGGAATTTCCTCCACTTGGTGATGTTTTATTCAGATTGCAAGTCGGACTCTAAATGTGTATAAGTAGAATTCTTCATATTCTTCATATTCTTTGAATTCTTTGAGAATTCTTTGAATTCTTCATATTCTTTGAATGTTTATGTATACAAATAGGTTTGTGCATAACTGGCTATGCATTAAATGCAAATTTTAAAAAAAACAGCCAAACATTTGGCTTCTTTCATTTGCAGGAGAAATCACTTCCAGAACATTGGGTGGAACAACAGCCGTGCAAGTCCACTTTTTTCTTGTTAGCACATTTTGTCACTTGCTCTCCTTCTTGTGATACACACATACGCCTTTGTGCCAAACAGACCTCATMCATTCAAGCCAAGCAGCAATAGTCATGGTCAGATTAAGAATATTACATAATAAGGATGGCACCCCTGAGAAATCTCATTCAGCATAGTAGAACAATTTCTCATATGTAGTTTCAGTTGGAATCAGTCAAACAGTCAAGGAAGCCTGACCCACAATATCACCATGAATGGACATTATTAATTTGGATCACTATGGTTGTTTGCATTATTCACTATCTATGATGACTCCCCTCACATATATAATGTATTTTGGGAAAAAAAAAAAAAAAAAAAGTGAGGTTGTCAGGAAGTTCACATGCAAACCATGCTCTTAAAAATGTTAATCCATAGATTTCAGTAGATAGTTATGAATAACACATACACATATAGCTGAAAATCAATCTGGATTTGTATGAGGTGCAAGCAGGTAATGGCAGTTCTTACAAAAATATATATTCTTATATATTCTTAATGTAACATTTAAGGAAGTAGATTGCAGGTTTTTGGACAGTTTTAAAATAAAATCTTATTTTTAAATATTAACTAAGTTTGTTCTCTTATGTACATTTGAAGTCCAAGCTTTCAATGACTTGGTTTGAAAGAATTTGGCCAGTTTGCTTTGCAGTTAATCTGATCCTGTGAGAGTTAGCTGTTGCGTTAGCAGTTGCCTGTGTCTGATAATGTTAAACCTTGCCTAATCACAAAATTGTAATGACTGTAGAGTGTGTTGAGGCTACAATCCGTGATGTGGGCCATTACAAGACAGGAAGTGAGGAGCAGCACCCTAAGAACTGCAATTAAACCCAGACTCCTGCCTAATGTTTGCCCAGGCAGGACAATTTCTGCTTCAGTTGGAGAAATCCTGTCCGCATGCTGGCTTGTCTAAAATAGGCAGCCAAAGATGTTGGCTTGAAGAGCTCTCCTCTCCTCTCCTCTCCTCTCCTCTCCTCTCCTCTCCCCTCCTCTCCTTCACAGCTAAACAGCACTGAAGATTAGACCAAAATCTGAAATATATATTTATATATCATTATTCTAGTAGCTTCATGTATCATATGACAGAAGATCCTTGTATCACCCATTCTTTAAAAAATAAAAACAGTTCTATTAATTCCAACACGTTATGTTTTGTTTTYCCATCTTGAATTTCTACAGAAATCAATGGATTTACACCCAGTCCTAGGGGCAAGTCCTAACTATGCCCATAGGGGGTTCCTGCTGAAGATTTTATCCTATTTGTATTATCTATTAATCTAGTTTCATCAGTTTAAGAGACAATGTACAATTTCATCAGTGCAAGAGACAATGTACAATAAAACCAYTCTGAGACAAACTCATTTTTTTTTAAATCAGTGTGTTCTTATTGTGAAATACAACATCTTTTTCTCTTATTAAATAGAATAGAAAGGTACATTTAGAATCATTGGTGTTGGGACTCAGCTGAAACAAAAATGATTAGAAGAAATAAGTTATTTTAATCAAGCTTCTGCAAAATCTGAGGATGTCTCAGGCACACTGTATATCTGAGCTGCTGGGGGTTTAACAACTAAACACTAAAAAGGTTTTGCTTTAAGACAAGACAAACATGACCCTCCCTCCTAAGAATTAACAAAGAATATCAATTAAAAACATGGACACTGTTCTGGGAAACTTAAATTACAAATCCCTAGAGCTCTGAAATGAAGAATAAGGAAATTGCTTTCTCCCTTTGGGCATGACCTTTTCCTTTGAGTGGATTCCACAGAATAAAAAGAGGAATCATATTTTATTTAAACAGGAAGCAACTGGAGGCAGTTTGGGGCTCTTGGGAATATTTAAACACATGCTGAGAAAGAAATTGAAAGCCATGACTATTTCAAGGACAGACCTTCAGCGATCTGTGTCTTTAATGTGATACCCAGCCCTCCTGACACTGAGAGCAAAAATAGCATTTATCCTTTTATCAATACACATCGTTACTAATGCAACTCTCTGRGATTGTGGCTAGAAATAGGGACAGAGCTGTTTTCCCGGTCTTCTGTCCAAGTGGACACTGCTGGTAGGTTCCATTAGAAGTTGCATTAGGGTAATTTAATTCCTCCAGCCCAGCTCCATTCACAACTCCTTTCTTCCAAGTTACAATTTGTTGAATCAATAGCCATTAGAGCAAAGCAGCCTCAGTGGGAAAACGCCCTGGTAAAACTGAGGTCTGACACAGTGTAATCATTGTAGCTCTCCACTCAAGTAAGAAGAAAGTCCCATTTGGATTCTCAGTAGAGTCTCAGAGAAAGCAAGTCTGGTGTGTCCTGGGAACCATTTTCTGTACAGGACAGGACTTTGTGTAACCTGTGAAGGTATTCTAAGGAATAAAAAAATTAAATGATACTACCTTTCCTAACWTAGTTTGGAAACTTACATGTTTAGCCAATTTATTCCCAAAAAGATTTTGGTCAGGAACAAATCTTTTTTAGACACACCAAGCTAACAACTAAACTGGATGAATTTATTTGTATAGATATTTGTGCACAAATATTCACACATGCATATGTGTTGAGGAAATCTGAAACTTAATGCTTACTTTAATCACAATTAAAAGTGAGTTCTTTTGTGTTTTCCCCATTTCTTCTTTTTACCATCTCTAATATGATATTTTAGCTGTTTTTTTCCCCTAATTAATTCATAGAAGACTCAGAGCCATGTGGTTCAATGTACAGTAGTCAGTATGACATGATTTTCAAGTCATAATCTGAAACACAATATATTACTCACACAGGGAAAAACCTTACATATCTATTTAGAAATTCTCTGAAATGATGAATCTTTTAGGGTTGCTACTACACATAAACAGCTCGAGGCTATAAAACACATTAAAGATCTAATATCATTTTACATTTTTATTTCATATAGGTGTGTTCTACAGCTTATAACAGCTTATACTGTATTTCTTTATGGTATGTTCTGATTAGAGCAAATTTGCAAATTTCTACAGACAAATTGTAATAGTCACGAACAACTTTCCCTTACTTATTCTTCATTACACGTTCCTCACATTACACATACCTCTAGCACCTCCAGTCACACTTCTGTCATCCAGTGCTGACTTTATTTCCTTGGTAAGAGTTTTTTAAACACAAGTAAAAGTCAAGAATGAAACTGATTACAATGGATGAAAAATATGAAAGCTTTGGTTTAATATGGCTCAAGGCTGTAAGGAATRATTAATGACAGGGAAATAAAAATTAATGGAGATTCAGCTATTTTCAAGAAGGATATGAATGGCAATAAGAAACAGAGGAGATGAACTGTGAGAAGGTCAGATTAAGAAACATCAGATTGGTAGGTTTCTTACATGCTTTATAGTATGATTTCAAATCAAGATCATTCTTCTCCCTTGCCACATATGGCAGTATGTCATTAAACTTGAGGTATCAATTGACATTTTCTGGTTTTGACAGGAATGACCTAGAACAGCTTGTTCTAGAGAGAAATTAAATTCTCCACTTAAATTCTTCCCCTTACCTTAAATTCCTTGGGAGCAACATAAGAGTCTCACTAGTTGCAAGGTAAATGGTAAGRTGGTAAACATGGTAAGAGAAGGCTATGTGGTGCAGTTTCTCAGGACAGCTTGAAAAAGGAAGTACCTTGCAATCTTACTTTTCTCTTTCAATGCAGTGTGATGATCTTTTCCCCCTAAAATGCCTTATCTTTGATGAAATTCACACAGAACAGCTGAGAGGTTGCAAATGGCCATCTCATATAAGAACCATACATCGCTTGTCCTTTCTTCACAAAGAAGACTCTGATACTACAAAGCTGGGCATGTTTAAACATGGAGWTTTTTAGATTCCCTGGTACTTAAAGTCAGTCAGGTTTAATCTTACAAAGGTTCAAGATAAATACACATCAAAAGTGTGCAATGGGATTACAGCTTGAAATCAGGGAGTTTTATTTTTGATGATTTGAAACACAAAAATACAAAATACAGTGTAAACATACAATACCAGGAGATTCCTCATCTATTTAAACTAACTTCAAATCAGAAATATGATGCACTTCCAAGTAACATGCTATTGATTTTTTTTTACCATAAACAGACCAGAACAAAATATTTACTACATGTAAAGTTGCACATTTTCTGCAAAAACTTAATAGGTTGTATATTCAGATGTGCTCTCAGTCTTCTCCAGGTTAAACAGGCCCCGCTCGTTTAGTCTTTCCTCATAAGATAGATGCTCTGCAGTTGAAAAAAGGGTAGTACTTTATCATAGGTAAAACTTTCATTTTATAGCAATGTRTTCCTTTCTGATGAAGTATAAATATGAACTGCACTGAATATCTAAAAGGTGATATTAAAAATTCTAAAGAAAACATGTTCTCCCACCTCCTTCTCCCCACAATCACACACACACTTGAACATGGTTAAATCAAAATGTTCCAATTATCCCTTGAAGTGCTAGTAGCATGGTGTGCAAGGAGAGAGACATGCACAGGATGAGATCCTCAGCCGAGGTAAATCCAGGGATTTGACTCATCCCAGCAGCGTTACTCCAAMCGGAGAGCCAGCCTGCTATTTTTAGCCTTTATGTTTTACTGGAATTTCTCAGTGTTTGAGCTCCTTTCCAAGAGAGCACCGGTTGTTCCATCTGCAGGCAGAACATGTACAGGCCCCGTGTCTCCGCTCCCACGCAGGCGCACGCTGCTTCTGCTGCTGCTCTACCCATCCGTCCTTTCAGCTAGCTGAAAACCCTCCCTACTACAATAAGACAGCTGCCCACACATGCGCCGGCTGATTTGCTTTACCCAGACCCAACATACCACCTCCACAATCCCAGCAGCCTGTTTCAGTGATTAAAAACACGGCAGAACAGCCACGAGCAGGGTTCATGCTCCAAAGCTCCGCTAGTTCAATGATGAAGGGAGTTAGTTTATACAGAGATTCTTTTGCTGTTTCCTGTGATACATAATTTCTTCAGGGGCYTCCTTAGAGGAAGGTTAATAAACCTCTGTTATAATAAAAGTTGCACCTCCTCCCACGCAGTGTGTGCTGCATTGCCATCAGGGATGCTGCTTCATAAGTTTGTTATATAATCAAGTAATTCCTAAGATATGCTGAGTGGTTTTGCTGGAAGTTTCAGCACCCAGAGTGACACAGCTGCGTGAAGGTTTTGATTATGTTGTTTTTAAACATCCACCCATCCTGCTTCTGACCAGCTTCCCAGCTCAGTTTTTTTATCCATGCACATGGAGTGTCCAGGTTTCTGGCCTGTCAAAATGGAGTGCCTTCACCTGAATATTAGGACTCTTAAGTCTCATTTTTGTAGCAGTGGAAAGGTCAGGCCAAGTCTTTCCCAATAACCCCATTGAACTTGTCCTCCTGCCAGGCAACTGGCTTAATTCATTAATAACTCTTCTGAGACCTCCAAGACACTTTAAAAGAACCTGTGATGGTTAACTAAAACCGCAAGCTCCATAAGGGCAATCAAAATCCATGCTGGGGAGATCCTAACTCCAAAATTTTATGCAGCAGCCTACAGATCCAGACTGGCTTCAGTAGGAATTTCAAAGCTTCTGTGAGTCTGAATAAAAAGATTTACCCTTTAATTTTGCTTTATTTATCGTATCAGGTCATTCCTAATATATTCAGAAAGCAAGTACTCATTGGAGCACTCGGTCTTTAGAGATATATGTATAAGTATATACATAGGTATATTTTTGTTTAGGGCACTAATTTCATCGTAAGTGTAGTTACTTTTCCAAAAAATTAAGACTGGAACAATTTCCACATCACTTATCTGGATTTAATTGTTTTTCACACTCAGGAAAACACTGATTTACAGAAAAGTATATTTTTAATTTTCTTTTTATCGTCAGCTTCACAAACAATGCTGTGGTTCCCTGCCTTGGGGCAATGAGTCATCAGAAGTGGCTGGAAGAGTGAAATGATTACTTAGAAAAGTGTATTTTTAACTACAGGAGGAAATAACTTTCATTATCATTAGATTGGCAAAGTACTTGAAGGTAATAGCTCCATCAAGCAATTTTTTCCCTAGTCCTTATGTGAGGAGAAAAAAAAATAAAAAGAAGAAACACTCTTTTTTTCCAAAACACTCTTCACAGCAGTGGAAAGTTAGATGGAAGGGCAACTTGCAGAAATGTCACAACAAAATAAATGCTGAAGCAAATAATAGGTGGATAAAAAGAGAGCAGGRAAGGAAAAAAAATCCCACAGGATACATTCATTTTAAATGGTATCATTTAAAGATGCTTATGAGACCACAAACACAAAGAAACCCATTTAAAATATTTTAATCCATGCTAAAAGCAGAAATAGCTTGAAAAGATTACTGATAAAGGCTATACACCTATCATTTCAGATAAGAAAATATTTTTAGTAATATGTGTAATCAAGAATGGAAAAATTTCCACTGTTGTACATGCTGTAGCATCTGAAATTACATAAGTTAAGACTGCCCTTGTGCTGTGTTTTTGTCTGCAGTCTGACACTTCAAACACCAGTGACTGTGACCATCTCTGACATTGAATTCTATTTGGTTCTGGATTAGGTTTTCTATTCAGGCAGCCTGGCAAGCAGCAAAAGAGCCCAGCATTAATAAATCACCAGCTGCACAATAATAATGGGACCTGTTTAACCAACAACTTGAAACCAAAGTAGCATGTATAAAGAGAGTATGTGTAAGTTACGTTTCAAACTTGACAGTTGGTAGTGAAGAATACTCACATTCTTGATGAGTACAAATCCGTGTCCAGTGATATGTTTGTCATGCACATCCTCACACTGTTGGGAGCTAGACTGAGTGCCAGGCGATCTTTTGAACCAGATAGTTTATGTACCCACATAAACCATCTGCAATCCAACTTGATTCAGTTGAGGTACAAGCTTTTGTTGTTTTGCTGGCATGAGTACAGCTCAGTATTATGCAGCCTTACACAGTCTGGTTTAGCAGCCTTGCAGTAGACTAAGGCTTCTGTCCTAGTTTTCATGACTAATTCTTATGACAGTCCTAAGCCTATACTTTTAGTATCCTTCTCACAAGGATACTAAAGCTAGTAGAGAGAGCTGTCAGGAACAGTAGGCCAAATCCTCTCTACTAATTACAGTATTATTGGTCCGTTGAGTAGTCATCATCTGCCAGGATCAGGCCAGAACTTGAGTGCTCCTTAGATGGAGTTTGCCAAAGGAGTGCCAAAATGTTGAATCAGAATGGAAAAATCCATACTTCAAAATAAACTTCAAAATAAACTTCAGAATACATGGATCTCCCTGATCCTTTTAGGCAGAGAAGCATACAGGCAGGGTGATATTTGAAACAGAGATGAGTGTTGGTCTCACTGGCTGCTTCCATGTTGCATCATCTGAGCTGTTTGTTCCAAGAAGAATCCCAACATTTCCAAAATGATCTCATCTGTATTTCCCTTACAAGTGGCCTGAAATAAGAGTGTGTTTAAGTTGCCAACAACATGCCTTCAGCGACCCTTGCAATATGCATCTTCAGGAGCTTCCCAGCTCTCTGGTGTCTTCCCATGTCCCTGGAGGTCCAAGGCAGCAAGGGAAACAGCCGAGGAGCAGATATACCTATATAAGGTGCGAGTCCCACCTGCACCTCATCCAGTCCCACTTTCATCCAGAGCTCATCACACGCTATTCCACCTACACTGTTACCAGTTCAGTCCTTGTTGCCGGTCTCAAGTAATGCAGATATAATAATATACGACAGAAGCAAATTTGATTATGAGCCTGAAAACAACAGTACAGAATAAGCCTAAACTAGCCTTAGCCAATTTGTGTCACTCTCTGTCACACTTCTTCACTCCTGAAATATTTCTGTTCACTTAAAGGGGACCATGTTTGCCATTTCAGATAACTATACTTTAATTTTAACCCCCCCCAAAAATTTTTCCAGCTTCAAATTGCTTTAAAAACAAAATTAAAACCAGATTAATATTTAGCAATTGTTTATATGCATGCTATTCCCTATAGAAACCTATGCCTCTAATATGCTGTTCTCATATGTAAGAAAATATTTGTAGATTTTCCAGGATATTTCAATTTCACAACAGTTTAGGTTAATTATACTGATATTAAAAAGCAGCCCAATTTACAATCATGAATATGACTACACATCAAAGTTCCCACCCAAAGGTTTTAAAGTCTTTGATTTGCTGTGTGGTTAGCATTAGCGTGGATCAATGCCTACTAATAACATTTATTGCAGGAGAAATAATATGACTTAAGCATCTTTTAGCTTCAGCAGATCTAATTGTTTTTGCTGTCTCTCACTATTCCTGCTCAGTATCTCAGGGCTGACACAGGTATTCTGTGAACATAAAACTCAGTAATCATAGCTTTGAAAGCATTATTTATTTAGTGCAGTATTATTGGTATGGCAGAAAACGCAGCCACAGTTGGTATACAAAACTTAAGTGGGTATAGGGAATATTGGCCCCTCTATATCTCCTTTAAACTCACCATCKGAGCAGCAACATTTTTTTTAAGCATATGTTCAACCATAAAAATGCAAATAGTCAGGTTGAAAGCATCAGTATGAGATCTTTTTTACAAGACCACAATTTTGAAATAACTGAAATAACTGTGAGTTAATGCAAAGAGTTTTGGTTGACTAGTTACAGGATTTTAGTTACTGCTATTCTTCACTTCTTACATTAWAATTTGACACTGAGCACAGGACTGGTACTGGAGATTTCATACATAGATTCTTCCTTCATGTTGTGTCTTCTGCATTGAAATAACAGGGAACTGCACTGTTTAAGATGTCCTGAAGAATAAAACTGGTTGACAAGAAGGTATAATCAAGTTAATTTTGTCTGTAAAAGTTATTGAAACATTTTCAATCAAAAATTTTTAAAGTAAAAGTTAATAAGTTATTTCTTTTTTTTTCAAAGAAAAACACTTTCTTCTTCTTTCCTTTCTT